>NC_043001.1:36549577-36563573 GCF_006345805.1 Octopus sinensis | reverse complement strand
AACTTAAGTTGCAGATCTTTTTTATTCTTAACATCTCGCAAAGTGGACTTGTAGCCCTTCCAGTTGACACGTTAACATGCTGAAATATATATATATATATATATATATATATATATATATATAGTATATATAGATATATATATATATGTGTGTGTGTGTGTGGTGTGTGTGTGTGTGTGATATTAAACTAGATGACAAAATACAAACAGAACTCAATCACACAAACACTTCACTTTATTACCTACTTTGTATTGCTACTTCACTCTTTCACTGTTAAGTACACATATCAAACAAGATTTTAAACGTCAAGCTAATTAGCATTGTAGTTGCTTCGATAGGTACTTTGGCTTACACATCACGCAGAGAGTAGAAAACGATAAAAAAATAATCATTTGTCACTCGCCCTCCATTAAAAATGGTGATGATGGGAAACGAAGTGGTGAGGCTGGAGGGTTTGTGATTGAATAAGACGTTAATGTTGATAACGATATTGGTCGTGTTTCTTCATTTTTTTCCAGGGTAGCTCTGATCAAACCTACTTCATCCGTCTGTGATTATCTCATATTGTGTTATGACACAATATATCTGGAACTTACTCGTTGTGTAGTTACTATATTTTTAAAGACAGAAAGTGAGGTATGATGCGATGAGAATTTGGTTGTTATTGCTAGAAGGACCTCCTCCTCCTCCTCCTCCTCCTCCTCCTACTACTACTACTACTACTACTACTACTACTATACCACCACCATCACCACCACCACCACATGATTCCGGGGGCAAGTGTCTTCTACTGTAGCCTCGGGCCGACCAAAGCCTTTTGAGTGGATTTGGTAGACGGAAACTGAAAGAAGCTCGTCGTATACATATATATCTATATATATATATATATATATATATATATATGTGTGTGTGTGTGTGTGTGTGTGTGTGTGTGTGTGTTTGTGTGTATTATTTGTCCCCCCCAACATCACTTGACAACCGATGCTGGTGTGTTTACGTCCCCGTAAGTCGGCAAAAGAGATTGATAGTATAAGTACTAGGCTTACAAAGGATAAGTCCTGGGGTCGATTTGCTCGACTAAAGGCGGTGCTCCAGCATGGCCACAGTCAAATGACTGAAACAAGTAAAAGAGTATACAAATTCCCCTTCAGAAAAATAGCTTTTTTTATATTTTTTGTCCGTTTGGCACACATATTTACGCAACCCTTTCCCCACTATTTAAGTGTTAAACTATAAACTATGTAACACACTCATGAAAGTCGCTTCTGCATTGCTGTTAGTTAAAGCAGTAATATATGAACAACCTGCATATTATGAACAATATGTAGCAATTGCATAATCTAACTGCAGTCTAAGATGGGAGTTAGGTGTTTATGCCCTTCATACGAAATACCGCTAGCGTGTAATCCGCTTCTCACTGGAAATATTAGTTAGAGTAGCGGGAATAATATGTAGCAAACTAGCAGGCCCAAAATAGCATCGGTTGTATTGGCGGTATTGGCTGGATAAGCAATTTTAAAAAGAACAGAAGAAAATCAATGACTATAAAAACAGCTTCATAATCAACTTAACCACAACGTTAACATTTTCGTTTTCAATTATATGTACGATGACACGTGGCAACAAAAATGATGAAGTGTTCAAAAGAGTTAATTATTCTCCAGGTGGTCTTATAGATCTTTTAACTCATAAAATATGAAGAAAAAAAATCGGAAAATAAAACTCATCTATCATTATTACTCCATTAGTTTAAGGCCGTTGACTCAAAATCGTTAAATCAGGTAAATTAATTTTTTTTCATTTTAGTTTTCTCTTTTAATTAGTTGATAGCCCAACGCTTTTGAAGAGAGCCGCATTTTAAGCTCAGAAAGCATTTTAATATGACCATGAGACTGGCTATGTAAACAAGGCCAACGGTGCCTCTAACATCATTCTCTCTATCCACCACCCTCTTATCTCTCTGTCTCTTTCTCAATTGCTTGTAGAACAACTCATGTACGTAAATTCGATGTAATTCTCCCATTTGAAATTTTGTTCAGTGTTCTTTTTCTCTTCCTTTAAATAGTTAATAACACAACATAGTGCCATATCAACTCTCTCAACAAGTCATGTAGAAATGAAGCTAGACATCGTACGTCTAACTACACATTCTCACGAACGCCCATTTAAACATTATTATGTAAAATTTGGAGGGAACTCAGGAAGGAGGAACAAAAAAAAATGGGAAGACATTTACGCAGCCCTGCCATTGGTAACCATGTAAACTAATACAGTCTGAATATGGTCAAACCCTAATAAACCTGCTTCTTGAGGTGGGTGAAATTATTGCTATTTATATTTGACGTCATTCATCTTGCTTTGGTATGAGACTTCAATATCATTTGGAATATTTACTCCCATACTGTTCCAAGTGTTAAACAAATCAAGGCAGTCAACATATTCAAGTTGAATCCCCAAATACTTGTAAGTAATAATATCAGAAGAGCATCATGACCACAAGAAGGGACAAAAGCTTGCTACCGGTAATACTGGATTATGGTCCAGGGTGTATATGATCTGCGAGTAATTGTATAGAAATCAATGCAGCACGGTCTCTTTAGGTATGGGTAAGCAGGCGTCTTTAAGTCTAGTGAATAATAGGTCTTCAGATGGTATCTTGATGGTAAACATTGGCCTTACACTCAAGTTGAGTCATACCTTCCTGATGGTGGGGAATGTTTTTCTAATCATGCCTGACAGCCTACATAGCGGTATCTCGATAATATAACCTGAATCACTATACTCATATGAATGTAATATATCAAGATTGAATTTAAACAACTGGGTGAATGAAACTGGAACCGCTGGTGGATGCTTCTCACCCAGTCGACGCTTTGTAGCAAAGCAGTGCAGAGGTGGTAGAAATCCTGTTATTACTATGCGAAAAGTGAGGTGGAAGAAGAAAACGATTAAGATACCAATGGAATTTTACTGAAGAAGTGAACCAAGAAAGCAAGGGTTCCGAAAATGAATGCTGAAAAACTATGGTTACAGAAGCTCACTGCTATGAAATCTCTGAAGATGCCTCAGCTTCAGCCCATGTTGAGGCAGCCTTAGCCACGGCATACGGAGTTTACCATGTACTGAATATTGGTAGTAGACTGAATATTAGTTGAATGCAGCCCTTCGGCAAGAAACTACATCAATCTTATCAGAGGAAAATATGAAAAGGTACAAAGAACAGATTGTATATAAAGTTACAACACAGGCAATATTAGCGTTCGATACTTCATCCCAACCTTTTTACGAATAGCTTAATCTATGCTTATTCGTGTTTGATAGAGGCCTTTCTGATCAAAACCATGTCCCAGTTTTTATATTTCTTGCAGTCCGATACTGAACCAGACTCCAAAAATTGAACTCAAATGCATGACCGGGTCTCACCATGTTGATCAGCATGAACTTACTCTCCAGATATAACTTTCAAAGCCAACAGACTTGTGCGGGTTAATTGTTACTACTGTTGCCACCACGACAATGATACAGAAAATATAAAAGATCCTTTTTTTAGTCCTAATTTTTTTTGATTTCTTGAAATTATTTTCAAACATTAAGTCACTTTGCATTTAATGTAATTGAGATTTTGAAAAACGATTTGAATTTAATGCAAATCCTAAAAGTTTAATCGAATCTGGTTTTGTACTTTTCCATTCTACACACATTCTTGATTATATTCTCACCATCACATTCATCCACTATACACTCTCTCTCTCTTGTTGCTTTGCGAAAATTTCATTGCTTTACGATCTTTTTAATTCCCATCAGTATACAATATGCGTTTGTGTGATTGTATACATACATACACATACACACTCACACACACACACACACACACACACACCACACACACACACACACACACATATATATATATATAATATATATATATATATATATATATATATATATGTATATATATATATATATATATATATGTATATATATATATATATATATATACACATATATATATACACGTACATATATATGTACATACATATACATACATACATCAACATAAATGGAAAATGCATACACACACACAAATATATATGCATATATTTATTTTTAGTTATGTGTGTGTATGGCTTTGTATGAGATGCTTTTTCTTATTTCTTCTTCAGTCAACACACAAAGACGCACGCAAAGACACAATTTTGTACTATTTTCTAGTTTGTAATATGTTAAATATGCCACTGGTGGAAATAAAAATTTTTTAAAAATATAAACGAACCTAATTTATCTTTTACGGTTAAAGAAGTTTTCAGTGAAATTACAAATACAATCCAGCAAACTGATGTAATTTTATTTTATTTATTATTACTTCTCCCATTATGTTACGGAAAAAGTGTTAGAATTCCGTTGAAAATGCTTATTAGATTATTTTATAATGATTAGTTACGCGAAAAGTTAATTTTCGTTAAGGTTAAGTGTTTGTTGATGGAATTGATTTTCGTTTTACACGGAAAGCTGTTTTACTTGGATTTGGCATAAATTTATACGGTAACACTTGATACTTTCATGTGCCTGAAAATGTTAGCTCATCCAGTTTTACTACTTAATAACATAACTCTGTATATCAATGGGCAAAGGTACAACGAGAGTAAATTTATAATATGGTTAAGAAAATTACAGGTTTAGAAACGGTTTACCATAAATGTTCCTTGGTCATTAATTTGGAATGAAATGTTCCGCAAGCGTGTTTAATACTCTTTATACTATCTTTTACTCTTTTACTTGTTTCAGTCATTTGACTGCGGCCATACTGGAGCATCGCCTTTTAGTCAAGCAAGTCTACCCCAGGACTTATTCTTTTCAAGCCTAGTATTTATTTTATTGGTCTCTTTTGCCGAACCGCTAATTTACGAGGACGTAAGCACTCCAGCATCATTTGTAAAGCGATGCTGAGGGGCACAAACACAGACACACAAACATATACACGCACATAAATATATATACATATATACGACGGGCTTCTTTCAGTTTCTGTCTACCAAATCCACTCACAAGGCTTTGGTCGGCCCAAGGTGCCAAAACTGAGTACAGCTGATTGAATTGATCTCTGTATGTGTGTGTGTGTCTTTGTGTATTACTCTTTACTCTTTTACTTGTTTCAGTCATTTGACTGCGGCCATGCTGGAGCATCGCCTTTTAGTCAAGCAAATCGACCCCATGACTTATTCTTTTTAAGCCTAGTATTTATTCTATCGGTCTCTCTTGCTGAACCGCTAAGTTACGGGGACGTAAACACACCAGTATCAGTTGTCAAGCGATGTTGGTGGGGGAACACAGACACACATATACCCGCACGTACATATATACGACGGGCTTCTTTCAGTTTCTGTCTACTAAATCCACTCACAAGGCTTTGGTCGGCACAAGGCTATTGTAGAAGGCACTTGCCCAAGGTACCAAAACCGAGTACAGCTGATTGAATTGATCTCTGTATGTGTGTGTGTCTTTGTGTATATATACATATACATACATATATGTACATATATACATATACATATACGCAGACACACATATATATATACTCTTTACTCTTTTTACTCTTTTACTTGTTTCAGTCATTTGACTGCGGCCATGCTGGAGCACCGCCTTTAGTCGAGCAAATCGACCCCGGGACTTATTCTTTGTAAGCCCAGTACTTATTTTATCGGTCTATAAATATATATATATATAAATACATATATACATACACACACACACACACACACAAATATAGACATATATATATATAAGGTCTTTCAATTTACCTCAAATGATAGAGCAATTTAGTAAACCAATTTATAATGGCTACCGGAAACAGCTGCAAGCCATATTTGATCCAATGACGATTATTTTGACTTGTTTCTTATATATCACTCTGTGAAGGGACTACTTGGATTTCTTCACTAATCTAAGTAATATTGTTAGCCTAGTGGCCCAACAGAGGCTGCCCGGATAGAAAATCCCTCACTATTTGTTCTATATAAATATATATATATTTACACACATATATATATAATACACACGCATACACACCACACACATGTATATATATACATACATTGATACCTCTGGAGCTGCTTCTGATTCATATATGAATTTTTCCTTTGTATAACACGTTGGGACGTACCATTTTGCATTTAGTCATAGACAGTGATCCAACTTGCGTCTGGCCTCGTTCGGGTACGTAGTGTTGACAAGTCACAAAAAATGACGAAACAGCAATGTCTATCATTCCTAAATGGGACCTGGTACGAGTTATCTCCCTTGTCTGTGACTTTCAGTTAGCATCAAGCGATTGATGAGAATATATTCTCTTAATCCTTGTGTATGAGTGTTCGATATTGTTTACATCTCCCGCTCTGCCTCTAATGTTGGAGGTATGATTTGAATAACACTTGCGTTTGATTCCGTTTCTTAATTTATTCATGTTATTCAAAAGTATTTCACTTAACTCTGGAATTTCTACCTTTATATATATATATATATATATATATGCATGCGCGTGTGTGTGCGTGTATGTGTGTTTATGTGTGAATCTCTCTCTCTCTCTCTCTCTCTATCTATCTATCTATTTATCTATCTATATATATTCAGATGAATATATATTTAGTACGGTATCATCCATACAATTTCAAAATAAGGTGATTAAAATCAAAATAAGCAACAAGGATATCCAGAGGTAATGCAGTACGATAGTTTCAAACAACTACATCATTTAAATTGATGTAATGATTGCATTGTTAAATTAAATGGAGTTGCTTGAAACGATCGTACTGCATAACCTCTGGATATACTTGTTGCTTATTTTGATTATATATATTATATATATATATATATATATATATTATATATATATATATATATACTGCAGTAAATAGTCTTCTTAGGGTTCAAATATGTTTCAAACACGCTTTAGGTTAGTTTAAATATGTTTCTCGCGTATTTTAACCACTAAAGTCTATCTTACTGCAGCTTGCCGCTGAGAAAATATTGTTGCTTATGATAAAGCACCGTCTTCTCTTCTATAGATGTATTTCTAGCTCGTTATGCCTTCATCCGTAGGAGATACTAAAGAAAGGCAATTCTGAGCTGATTAGAAAGTCATACCTTTATAATAGATCAATCAATACTAGTGACTGACTTGTGCTCGCCCGACCACCCGGTCAGAGCTATTATATATAAGTAGAAGAGCGAAGTGGTAATGAGAAATAGATAAACTTTACGTTAGTTCAAATTTGTTTATGATGTTTTAACTTCAGAATGCAATTTCCCTACAGTTTACCATGGCGAAAAAATACTTATCATGATGGTAGAAACACCTCATTATCAGCTGTCACACTCACTGTAAGCACTTTGCTATATCGACATCTTTGTCGTTGTTTCATATCAGTTCAAACTCGATATCGCAGACCTAGGGTGAAAAACATTTCGGCCATTTTTAAAGACTAAGTTGCACTACATTCACTATTGTAACCTTATCATATCGTCGTTGGATCAGTGCTATTTAAAGAGAGATCTTATTTTTTCTAAAAGGTAAACGTTCATATTAGAGACGCCCTTATTGGTTAATCTCCTTCTATAGACTATATATAGCATGTATGCTTGGAAAGGCAAGTATTATCATTTTTTTCTATGTTCTAACAATGGTCAATTCAGCTTTGGATTTGATCGACTTATCGTAGGCGTCAAAACACATTTAATTCTTATAAGAATACAGAAAACTCTTTCTTTGAAAGTCTCTCTCGTTATCTCTCCCTCCCCTCCCCCTCTATCTCTTTCTGAATGAAGGAAGATTAATCGTTATTTGAACCCAGAGGGAAACTTCACCCAGTAATAAAACACAACCATGCCCACGTACACAAACAGACGCACACATATACATAAGTATATTCTTATATATACATATACACACATACACATACATAGGCACATACATACATACATACATACAGACAGACAGACAGACATGTAATGCATTAATACATACATACAACAAATATATGTATGTGTGTGTATATAAACATAAACACATATATATCATTTATATATACATACACCTTTACCCAGTATATATATATATATGTAGATACGTAAGTACGTATATATATGTATGTTTGTGTGTGTGTGTGTGTGTGTGTGTGTGTTTGTATGTATATGCGTGCGCGAACTGACAGTACAAGCAGACACACACGATCCCTTCGAAGCGGGGCTAAAGATATTTTTATCTCCTTTAAGATGACATAATTGCTTCCTTCACCTATAGAATTACACCATTCCAGTTCTTTTCCATTTGCTTAATTCCCTGACCTTTGATAACATGTTCAGCTACTCTCAACTTACCGGATGTCATTTAGCTTAAATATTCCTTGCGCTCCTCGCCAAAGTATTAAGGAATGGGAATTGTCTTTGATTGGGAACCAAGCTCCTTATATTTAGTCGAGCATAGCAGGGAAAATACCATTTTACATGCCATCCATATGTAAAATCCCAAGTATTGTGTGAATTTAGCTTGTGTTTGTGTTAGTATGTTTGCGCATGCGTGCCTGCGTATGTGGGTGCGTGCAGTAAGCGAAACTATGCACGGGCGTATTCATGTATTTATAGTCATGTTTATTGTCGAATCTGTTTTATATGTATATATGTATATACAAGCTTAAACACAGACACACAGACGCATACACACACATACAGACACACACACACATTTATAATATATATATAGGCATACATACATACATTTACATGTTATATGTATACACACACACATATATACTTACACTCCCATACACATACATATTAATACCACACACTGAATGTGTTTTCTTTATGTGTTCATTGACTGTGAGGTTGTGCCAGGAGGTGAAACGTCCCTTTAAAGCGTCGATTGTTGTAAACCACTGAATGCCTCAAATCAAGAGAAACAGATTACCCAGTAACTGATCGAGGACGGTGGATATCGATATTTTGCCGTATTTTGCAGCTCCTGAGCACCGTGACACGGACTGCCTCGCCTGCTCTCAGGTAGGTATTCGGTGGTTTGAAACATGGCATCTTAAAGCGATATTTCTCCTGGTGCTAAGCCGCAGCTAAGGAACGCATAAATAAAAGCCATACAGTACGTATGTGGTATCGCCAATGTTTGCATTATTAGAGCTACTTCTATTTCACAATTTAATCTTCTTATTCCTGTACAGCGCTGTTGCACATGAACAAATAAACTCTACACTATTTGTATATACACCACAATCCAACGACAGCTACGATGGCAACTCGAGCAGGTGGTGCTGAAGCAAAGATACCGATATCTCACGTTCTTGATCAGTGTTGTCTCGCCTGGTTTGAGGTATTCAGTATTTTTCAACACTCAACGTCTTAAAGGAACATCGCTCCTGAGAACGAACTATGATCGCTGACTTGTGGTAAATATGCAAATAGAGTAAAATTTATTTGCTGATGTTCACCAGTGCTCTACGGGTAAAACAAAATTCAAATATGAATTCGTCTTCAGCAGCAGCATTAACTCATATCTCAGTAGATGTGCAACGAGTGGTCGAGCCTCTTCATCCTGATGGGTACAAAGTTTACCTGTGATTGAGGTAGCTGTTCAAGTCAAGGGCGGTATAGAAGAGTGGCGGGGGCAGTTATCGCAGAGGAGGATTGGCATGGGCGAAGAAATGCGAGTCGCTCTTTGCGTCTTCGATGTCTGATGTTTGCCTCTTGACATCTTTTTTTCCCATCAGGTCTGTTCCCTTGACGATGACATACTACCACTTTGGACGGTCCTTGGTGTTTGTCCTTAGGTATTCGGGTCAATGGAACGGCAGTAGGTCAATGGAACGGGTCTTGGCAACAGAATTTGGGGACTCTGCATTGTCTGGTGCCTAAGGCCAACTTCGCAAAGAGGATCTGGTGGGGAAGGCGCATTTGCGGCATTCGTATGATGCGTTCTGGCCAGTGAACGTGGTAATGTCTCATTGTAGCTTCAATGCTGGGCAGTCTGGCTCGGAGCAGAACCTCTTCATTGGTAATATAGCTCTTCCATCGAAGGAATTATCAATTATAAGCAGCTCTGATAAAGTAGACTTGAAAGATACCACATACTTACTGCATGGGTTTGTTTATGTGTTCCTTAACCTTAGGAGAGCCCAAGGAGAAATATCCTTTTAAGACACTGAGTGTTGAAAAGCACAGAATACCTCAAGGTAGGCATCTTAAAGGGACATTTTCCCATTATTGTCATAGTGGAAAGTATTGCATGGAGTTTTCAACAACACACGATGTGTAAGACAGCGATATTTAGATATTTCTTCTGCAGATCATATTTCGATTGCGAATGACTGTTAGAAGCTGTCAAACATAAACACACGTCAATTACAATTGATCCAAATATACATATTTAGTGTTTGCAGCTGTGAAGTACTCTTAGGCTTAGAATCTATTCACATTTAGATGACTGACTTAGCGAGATATTAATGATGTATGTATGTGTGCGTGTATATATATATATATATATATATTTAAGTATATGACATAAGAATATTTAAGTATATGACATTTACGACATAAAATCAAATACAAGAAACGAAGATACATCGTTTGGCAGCTCCAGATCTAAACTTTATTATGTATACAAGGGTTGGACAAAATAATGGAAATACCTAGCATCATAACATCATAATTTTGAAATATCTATAAAACCGTCAAAAGCTTGTTTATTTTTACGTTTTTTATTATTATTAGTGTTTCTTAATGTGTTTTGCTAAAATTGCTGTTTCTTTTCAGATATCATCAGAAAATGGTAATAGAAATTCATTAAAATGACAGATCTATCGGACTTTCAAAGAGGTCAAATTGTTGGTGCTCGTTTGGCAGGCACTAGCGTAACGAAAAACGGCCGAAATATTTGGTGCATCAAGAAGTACTGTTTCGAAAGTAATGACAGCCTTTGAGATAGAGGGAAAAACCTCCTCGTCGAAACAAAACTCCGGAAGGAAACCATAACTTTCAGATAGGGATCGTCGGACTCTTACGCGAATTCTTAGAAAGTATCACAAAACTACAGCTCTCAAAGTTACTGCAGAGCTTAATGACCACCTCAAGAACCCAGTTTCCACAAAAAAAAGTGTTTGCTGGGAGCTGCACAAAGCTGGATTTCACGGGAGGGCTGCAATCAGAAAACAACTACTTTCAAAAACAAACGTTGAAAAGCGTTTAGAGTGGAATAAAAAACTACAGAACAGGACCCTAGAGCAGCGTATGAGTTCTCCTTTACCTTATTTCCGACCACCGAGCGAGTATATGTATGGAGACAGCCAAAAGAATAATTTAACACAGACTGCATTCTTCCAGCTATTAAACATGTAGGAGGCTCTGTGATGATCAGTTGTGGGGGTGGGGGCTATATCTTGGAAATCCGCCGGCCCAATGGTTTCCCTTCATGGACGAATTAATAGTCAAGACTATTTAATCATTTAATCTAATCAAATTCATCCTATGTTTGGGGAACTGTTTCCGAGGGAAAACGCAATCCTTCAGGATGATAATGCACCAACTGATACAATCCCCAGATCTTAATATTATTGAACATTTATGGCGCACTTTAGAAAAACAAGTAAGGAGTCGATATTCTCCACCATCATCACTACAAGAACTGGAAACTGTTTTAGCTGAAGAATGGACAAAAATTCCTTTGGAAAGAATTCAAACTTTATACGAGTCCATACCTCGTAGAATTCAAGCTGTAATTACTGCCAAATGCGGCCCTACCCCATATTAAAATAAATTTGTTTGGAATTTTAAGGTGTTTCCATTATTTTGTCCAACCCCTGTATGTACAGAGAGAAACACATAAATAAATATATATACAGGGTGGGCCAAATGTCACGCACTCAACATTTGACATTTTATATATAATTACATTTTTAGTATTGTAATTGTTATTAAGTTGGCGAGCTGGCAGAACAGTTAGCACGCCCGGCTAAATGCTTAGCCGTATTTCATCCGTTGCTACGTTCCGAGTTCAAATTCCGCCGAGGTCGATGAAATAAATACTGCATACGCATTGGGGTCAATGTAATCGACTAGCTGCCTCCTCCAAAGTTTCAGACCTCGTGCGTATAGAAGTAAGGATTATTATTATTTATTTATTTAATTTGTTGATCATGTACAAGTACGTGCGTATTCATCATTATTCTATTTACGTTATTCAGTTTTAGAAAAATTAAAGCATGTTTTTGACAATTCCGTAGCGAATTGAATTTATTTTGTTCGCGACTTTTAGCCTAACTTGTATGTATGGGTTTATATATATAAACTATAGAATCTTTGAGAGAGAGAGGGGGGGATACGGAGTAAAAAGGAGAGAGATATAGAAATAGAGAGAGAGAGAGAGAGAGAGAGAGAGAATGCGATAGAGAGATTCACTGATTCACGGACGATTCACAGGACGAACAGTCAAATAGATATATATTTTCTTTAACTTGAAGATAGCAGCTACCATGCGTGTTAAAGCCTAATTATGCATGCCGCTCAAGGGCTGGGCGTGTGTATGACTCGTAAAAGGTGTGTAGTTTGTTTGTATGCAACGTCAGCTGCCATATTGTCTATTGGAGTGTGGTTCATTAACCTCCGGAATACATGAGTGAGGAGCTTTAAGACATGGAAGTGAATACTGGATGGAGGGAGTTAAGTACACAGGAGACTCAAGTAGAAGGATATACAACTCTGAAGGATTTAGAATGGCATCTTCTGGCATTCTCCAACGAACTTGAATTCTACAAGCTGAGCATTTATATACACACGCGCACGTATGTGTGCGTTTGTGTGAGTGTGTGTGTATGTGTGTGTGTGTGTGTGTGTGTGTGTTGTGTGTGTGTGTGTGTATAGGCGCGTGGTGTAGTGCTTAAGGTGTTGCATTCCAAATCGTAAGAGTGTGGTTTCGATCCCTGAACCGACTGATGCGTTGTGAACTTGACCAAAACACTTCAATTCATGTAGCTCCTGCTAATTCAGCTGAAAAACAGGACACGAGTAAACTTGCGATGGACTAGTATCCCTTTCAGGAAACGGGGAACTACATATATGCCACAGAATCTAGGATACGGAAAAACAGTTGTATCCACATATGGTTCAGTAAGGATCAATGATGCATTTTATATATATATTATATATATATATAATATATATATATATATATTTCAATATGTGACCGCGTGTGTATCGTTGGCGATTTTCTTTCTTCATCTTCCTTCTTGGACCTTTCCTTTTTCTATGTTTCTGACGAAGAGCTCCGCTCGAAACGTTCAATCCCCCTTCTTTCTTTCCTTTTCTGAGCGTCCAATAACACTGTACATGTTGTTGGGTTTTCTCTTTGTTCATGTTTGGATTAACTATATATATATATATATATATATATATATATATATTATGGTGTGTGTGTGTTGTGTGTGGTGTGGTGTGTGTTGTGTGTGTGCGTGTACTATAAAAATGTGTTTATGTATAGGCTACAGCGCCTGATGTACCCTTTTATTTAAGACAGCAAAAATTGAAAGTGTTTTGACTCCTAGATCTTGCAGTTTGTGTCCTCACCCAAATAGAGGCAAGCTAGAGAATATTGTAACAATAAAATTTGTTGCAATAATTAAAATTCTTTTAATTGATTTTCTCTCATAACAATTATATATACATAACCAATTAGAAACGAGTATACAGAGAGGAAAAAAAAACAAAACAAAATGGTCTAAAGATTAAAATATATTTAACCATGTCCTTAGGCATGGGAGGCAATTCGCGACATGTTTTGGACTTCGTTGACCTCTTCAGTAACATACAGACTTAATGTATTTGCTGAAGTAATGTGTCATATTTTACAAGAGTAGACGTGAAAAATTAACATATTTAGAAATATATATCACGGATGTTAACTATGTGTTTGAGGCATCGCATGCCAGTCTAGCATAAAGAC
>NC_043001.1:36529577-36539577 GCF_006345805.1 Octopus sinensis | reverse complement strand
TTATTTCATTAATGTGGCAGAAATGAAAAGCAATATCGAATTCAGCGAGATTTGATCTGAAAACAAAGTGCGAAAAAGCTAGAGTTTGCCAAATTTCCTACAGATCTTACCAATATACACTTGCACGCGCGCACAAACGGACACACACACACACACACACACATGTAGATCCATCCATACATATATGTGCACAGACACATATGTATATGCATTTACAAGGAGACATACATATATACATATATGTAATCAAAATAAGCAACAAGGATATCCTTGTTGCTTATTTTGATTATAATCAACTCATTTTGAATTATATGGATAATACCATACTAAATTCTGGTGCCTTTAACTAAGTACCATATTCATCTGAATCTAAATTTTAATGAACTTATATATATATATATATATATATATATATATATATATATATATGTCCAGGATAGGACTACACAGCCACAGCAAGAAATGTAACAGGAAATAAAATATAACAGCCGGACTAGACCTAGAAAAAAAAAAAAAAAAAAATGCGCAACTCCATTGTCTCCCGAGACAGAAAGGATGCCAATACAATACAATATATATATATATATATATATATATATATATATACATGTGTCGTGAGTGTGCTTGTATGTATGTATGTATGTACGTGTGTATATATGTATTAATGTATGTTTACATCGATGTGTGTATGCGAGTGTGGGTGTGTTGACTGAGATTTACTGAAGAGAAAGTAGAAAACTAAGATATTCCTATCTTCTCTACCGGGCATGAAGCTATTCCAGCCTAGAATCCAAACCAGGTCATGATTTCATTTATCGCAAATTTAGCAGCACACAATACAACAACGCTCTATAATACTACACAGAATAACACTATACAACTTCAGTTTATTTCTTTCCAACAATAAATGTTAAGAATGAATGGAAACGAATTTCTCGTTGTATTAAAAACTTGAGAATTATCTCCGCTGCCGCCCACAAACATAAAATAGGGTTTTGCTATTGAAGAAGTATTGTTCCGTAAATTATAGAGAAATTTCAGTAAATACAGACAGTGTTTTATATCGGCCGTAAGTAAATTGTTGGTGTTGATAGGTCCACTAACTTGACAACTTAACACGTTACCCTTTCGCATAGGGCGGAGAACTTTCATGGATATTTGATACCGTTTTAACGGTGCTAATGAACATACTAGCTTTTGTATGCATACAGTTGTTGTATAGGGCTCCGAAGAATAGTCGTCCTCACATAGAAAAAAAGTATTCTCCTGTTAGACGGTTATATATGAATGAATGAAAAATAAACAAAGTAAATGACGTGTTAGAAAGCAAGAAAATAGAGTGACTTGTTTATTTAAACAAGGTCGGCAACTTGAGAGGAGTTTCTTTTCTTTAAGTAAACCACCTGCGAGATGTGATAAAGCTAAAAGATCTGTAGCAATTAGTGTCGATCTGAATGCAAATAAATTATATTGACTTATTGACTTAGTATGCTATTGCTTTTGTAGTTATGTATCTCACATCAACTCTGTCAGCAAATCTAGAACACACTAAACAGTTGACTGGAAGAAGCAAACAAACTAATATCTGAGTTTCTACTGGTAAAGTTATCTCTTTAGTGACACTATTTTTGGAAGTTGTTTCAAAATTTAAAACTGGTATAGCCATTTACTAAGATTTGACTGTTAAATAGAGTATGTCGACTATATTCTTTAAAGGACCCTCTCTGTCGTGTAGTCTAATTTTGTTGTTGTTTAATCTAGCTCGTTCCTGATAGATCAGTTTATGACCGTCCATCTTTTTAGTTTCATACAGACGTAAACACGCCGCAGACACGCCATAGAAAGCACACATACGCCATAGAAACCAAGATACTGGGAAACCTGACCCATGAGCCTAGCTAGGCTTTAAAAGAGCGAGAGAGAGAGAGAGACATCTACTATTTACAAATGAGGAAAATACTGTTCTTGCTCGCATCATTTCTAGATCACCTTATATTAGTATAAAGTAAAGGTAAGATAACCAAAATGATATTTGAGTTACTTAGGGTGCTGTTACTAGTGAAATGATGTCACAAAAACATTAACTCCTGTACTGATATATTCATACCAAATTTGACTGTTTAATATAGCTCAATAATGCATTCCATAGGTTTACTCACACACACGAACACACACATACACACACACACACTCACACACGCCACACACACTCACATACACACACATATACACTCATACTCACATACGCACACGCGCGTGTGTAAGTATGTGCGTCCGTTTGTCTGTCTGTCTGTCTTTCTTTCTCTCTCTCTCTCCCTCTCTCTCTTTCTCTCTCTCCCTCTCTCTCTCTCTGTATATACATATATATTATTATTATTATATATATATATTATATTATATTATTGTTGGCATCCTTTTTGTCTCGGGAGACAATGGAGTTGCGCATAAAGTAGTCTAGTCCGGCTTTTACATTTCATGTCCTGATACATTTCCTGCTGTGGCTGTGTAGTCCTATCCTGGACAAACACTCCCGCAAATGTAGCGAATACTGTTCCTGGCTGGTTGTAATGCCATAGTTTCTTGTTGACGTCTCTTCTTTTCTTTCCATTTCCCCTCTCTCTCTCTGTCACTCCTTTGTATTCCCTCTTTTACGGTACGTCGCCATTCGCCACGGTTGCGGGCAACTGCCTCCCAACCGCTAATATTGATGTTGCAGGCCTTCATGTCCTTTTGCAAACATCCTTGTAACGTAAGATCGGCCTACCCCAGACCTAGTACCCCTAGCAAGCTCTCCGTAGATTATATATATATATATATATATATATATTATATATATATATATAGTAGTGAGGAAAGACAAACAATTAGGAATGTCATGACAAGGACATTTAATTTCATTTAATTCAATCTAATTTAGATAAATAACGAATGGTAAAATAGTAAATAATGGGTTTTTTAAACTTTTTTTTTATTATTTTACCATTATTTTACCATTTACTATTTTACCATTCGTTATGTAGCTAAATTAGATTGAGTTAAATGAAATTAAATGTCATTGCCATGCCTCCCCTAATTGTTTGCTTTCCTGACTGCTTTAACCTACACCTACTGACTCAAAGGGAAGCCACCGTTAGCAGTTTTCAACAAGACAATCACAAAACCTCAACCTCAACTGCTGTTCAAACAGGAATTTTGGTGGCATACGTATTTGAGCACTCGAAAGGCATACCTACTAGTTTGAGTCATCCTGACGAAAACTCCTCATATCCTATATACATATGTGTGTGTGTGTGCGTTTGTGTATAATTGAGAGAAATAACCTCTATTAAGTAATTCAATAGTGAAAGACATTATCCATATCATATAGAAAAAAATTAAATATACTATGATAAAAATTATTTCCCAAAATTACTAAATTGAATAAACACTATATACATATATTATATATTGTAAATTTGATTTAGAATTGGTAAATTGAATTTTTCCCTGTAAGTTTGGAATTATATTCCCTACTATTATTATCATATATATATATATATATATATATATATATATATATAGAGAGAGAGAGAGAGAGAGATGAAAAAAGCTTAAGAGTCCATACAGATTAAAATTATGGTTAAAAAAACAAAGTTGGAAAAGACACAAACTTATATTTTAGAGGATGTTTAATAGTTTTGTTATAGTGAGTGAGTTAAAATATAAGCGTTTTCTATGTATCCATCTTATCAAATTTCCAAAAGAATCTTTTTGAAAGACAAAGACAAAAAAATTGGTGGTTAACAGTTTTTACCCATGTTTGAAATTTAGTGCATAGTGAAATTTTACTTCGGAGTCACTTCTTATATATGTTTTGTCTATGTAAGATTTGAGGTGGGGTTCACGACTTAAGGTTTCGGGAATTTCTATTGAAAAGAAATATTTTGAATTGAATAGTCAGTTTCTATTCCAGTTACGGTCAGCTTTTTGTCTATGTGTGTTATTTTGGAATATATTGTCAGATCTTTCTTTTTTCTATTGAGAGAATATGGTCAGTGGTTAAGTGGCTTTTTTAAGGATGGTCATTCAAAGGATGGGTAATGTTTTGTGTGTGTATGTGTGTGTATGTGTGCGACAGATCCTTATTGTGTGTGTTTAGATATTTAGTTGTGGTTTGAATTTGCTAAAGAATGGGGTGTGTGTTTGTACTTTGTAGTGTGTAATGTTTTGTGTGGTATATGTGTGTGGTGTATATGTATGTGGCATATATGTGTGTGTGTATAAGTGGTAGACATGTGTATATGTGGTATTTTTAGCGGTATATATTTTTGTTTGATGGTGTATATGTGTGCATATATGTTTTTGTTTTTTGGAAATATGTTCTGTAACTTGTGGTGTGTGGGTTTATTTTGTGTGTGTTTGGTTTTATGGGAATGTTATGTGTGTGTGTGTGTTATTGTGACATGTGTGCTAGTATGGTGTGTGTGTTTTATTGCGGTATGATGTGATAATATTTCATTAGTGCCTGTGTTATCAATAACTGATTGCTGGAAATAATATCAATAATGTAGGTACCTGAATTCCACAGGATAAAGCAATAGTTAGAAACGGGTTACCATTTATTCCTAAGAATTCTTCACCACCTTGTATTTACTATACACAGATTTTAGAATGTTAACATTAGCAAGGACTCTCGGACGTTCTTCATTACAATTTATGCTAGTTTTGACTATAGTAGTTTTATCTGATTTTTTATGACTATGCTGGTCATAGTTTTTTATGACTATGCTAGTTTTTCAACAAGGATATTTGCAACATATAAGAAATGGTTACAACTAGAAATCAAAAACAATTGCCTGAGATGGTTAAAATAGGAGCTAACCAAAAGCGTAAGGGGCGCCAGTCAAAAGTTCTACATTTATGTCTTTGGAGTGAATAATTTCAGCATTAACGGGTAATTGGTTTATTCATTTAGTGATCAAAGTATCACCGAAGGACAACAATCTTCACTGCTTTACTGTTAACAACAGTGATAAAGAGAAAACTGTATTATAAGGTAACGAAGGCTCCAGTTTGATTCAAATGCAAGAATATATCGACTAAGATACTGAAGACAAGTTCAACACAGATATGATTATCTTTAAAATAAAAGAATTAATTAAAGCATCGAGTCTCTGAAGTATTAAGCTTTTCAAACGAAAGTAATTAGAATTCTCACTGAAGTAATTACAATTCACACTAAAGCAACCAAGTGGGAAATTAATTTCTATGAATGAAGGGAGGGAAAGGGAAAGGGAAAAAAAAGAAGAAAAAATAACGTAAAGAAATGTAAAAGAAAATATGGAAACTTACTAGGAGTTAGTTGAAGTGAAATAAAAATAATAAAAAAAAAATACACTGGGATCGTTTTACATTTGATTATAAGAAGATATTGGTTGCATTTTGAAAATCATTAACTAAAGACAAGTAATGTTGAAAATCTGTCAAAACTTCACAACATATGGTGGAAATCACATTGCATAAAATTTACTGCTGACGTATCACGCGCTAGGCACTCATACTTCCTTAAATACACACAGACACATACACATATACGCGCTTACACATGCACACGCTACACATGAAATTCCATATGTGCGTGTATATATATATATATATAATATATATATATATATATATGTATATATATATGTATATGTATATATTTGTGTGTCCGTGTTTGTGTGCGTGTATAAATATGTGCGTTTATATGAAATAAAGACGGAGAAGTAGGAAGCGTCGGTGTAACATGTTTGAATAAATCAGGCATTGAATTTACAAAATCCTTTTAATATCAACTAGTTGTATTAACCAAAGAAACTCTCAATGCTTTGCATGCACTATACGTTCGAAGATTTCCCATCTACTCTGATTTGTACGAAAAATCCCATATTGTAAGTATTGTCCAAGATTCGTGTCAAGGAGATGCCGCTGTCTCGTTAGAGAAAAACTGAATACTTCGCGCTTGATCAACCGCGTTCAATAACGTTACGAAATATGTCATTCATTATGGATAGCTCATCTGACACGGGTTTATCTTTTATTTATCTGTCCTTTTCATTTCTTATTATATTTTTCATTTAGACCACTCACTGTCATCTCAAATCTTGTGAATGTTTAATCCTCGAAATATAAAAAGAGAAAAAATCAGAAAGATTGTTGGTACAAATTGCTATACTACAGCAATAAGTGCGATCAATATATTTCTCTTTCTCAGAATGCTAATCTTGCATCAAGAGGGATAACATTGAAGCATTTAAATCATGAACAAGGATAATATAATTTTCATTGAGTGCAATGTTTAGAGTGCTAATATGTAATACATACTTACATGCGTAACTATTTCTGGAAGCAAAATCGCTGCTGAGTTTTCGCCGGACCTATAGGATTTTCCTCAGAATATATTCCGCCTAGTTGAATAATGCATCAGGAAAAATTTGAAATCCCAGTAAAAAGTCATTTGGCAAATAAGTATTGAGTAGGGAGATCCCTATCATTGAAAATAACAGCCTAAAATTCATTTTAGCACACACACGCGCGCGTATATATATATATATATATATATATATATAGGGTAGCGAATATTCTTAGAAATATCACCACCAGTGGCCTAGCATGTATAAATAAGCAATGGACAACATATTCTTAATATATTTTATTTATATTCTTTATAATATTGATGTAGAATATAGAATATATAGTATAAATAATATATATATAGTAAAATGAAATGAAGTATTGATTGTCTTATTGAATTGATGAAATGTTGAATATAAAATATTGAGGGACGAGTATACTTTCTTGCATTATAGCAGTCTTCAAGATCCCAGGTTGTGACATATATATATATATATACCCATGGGTATGAGTAAGTATCTCATTTATTTCTTTTGCCACATGTATCACTGACGAAGAGAGGGCTCTTAGTAGCTAAGTCTGAAATCGGTCCGATATGGTAATAATGGAATTTTTTAGAAATTTCTGTCGACCTTTTTTCGAGTAGCGTGCGTATTGTGAAAAAATTATATGGTTAATGGACAATATGTCCAATTTCTCGGCATATTTGGCATTAGAATATTTTTCCTTTGTCCTCATTGATGAATTGTTTATAAATTTAACCGTTAAAGGTATTTTTTAATATGCTGACCATTGATAAAATTTTTTTCGAGAAAATTTTTTTTTCGAAAAGAATTTTATCCTCACATTTGATATATATATATATATATATATATATATATATATGCATGCACTGATATATATGTATACATATATATCAGCAGGCTTTTTTCATCCGATATCTTCACGCTCTTTCTGATCAGCCGTTAGAACGAATTATCTACATACAGGAGTGGGTGTTGAAACGTTCCTGGGCTTGGGTAAAAGAAAATAGAGGAGGATCAATTAATTTTGATTTTATTCAATTATAATTTTATTCCTCTCAGATTTTCACATTTATTGCAGCGCCCCTTCAATTTTTCTCAGCCCTGTAAAAGAACTCGGAATGCTGAGCCTTCAATTAAGCATTTCGTGATACCCTTAAAAGAAGGAACTCTTCAACGTCCCCTCGTATATGGAGGAGGAGGAGGAGGAGGAGGAAGCACTCCGTCGGTTACGACGACGAGGGTTCCGGTTGATCCGAATCAACAGAACAGCCTGCTCGTGAAATTAACGTGTAAGTGGCTGAGCACTCCACAGACACGTGTACCCTTAACGTAGTTCTCGGGGATATTCAGCGTGACACAGAGAGTGACAAGGCCGGCCCCTTGAAATACAGGTACAACAGAAACAGGAAGTAAGAGTGAGAGAAAGTTGTGGTGAAAGAGTACAGCAGGGATCACCACCATCCCCTGCCGGAGCCTGGTGGAGCTTTAGGTGTTTTCGCTCAATAAACACTCACAACGCCCGGTCTGGGAATCGAAACCGCGATCCTATGACCGCGAGTCCGCTGCCCTAACCACTGGGCCATTGCGCCTCCCCTCGTATATGAAAGGTGATGTGAATAAACTGTCGTCTAAATTGCGCAAAAATGAAAATAACACTGACATCTCATTTTTACAGATATATTTGCCAAAATTACATTAAAATATCTTAAAATACTAAAGAGTAAATTTATTCAATTAGCTTCAACTACGGCCTCCAGACGACTTCGGAATCTCCTGCAACACTTCTGGGTGGTCTTCTGGTTTAAGTTGGTGAATGCTACCATAATCCTTGTCTTCAGTTCATCTTTGGTGTTACAAGGAGTTTTGTTGGTCCCTCGCTCAACTGCGTCCCTCATATAATAATCAAATAGTTTATAATAATCTGGAGAGTTAGGTGGCCAGATGTTAGGGATGATGTGGTCGCAGAAATTGTCTGACAACGTTGACTGAGTTCTCCTGCAAGTGTGGCATGGTGCAGAGTCCTGTTGCCAGACATAGGGTCTTCCAGCAGCTACCCTATTAATCCAGGACAGTACTACCTCCCCCAGGTACTTAATGTAGACCAGCCGCGTGGCAGATAATTGGAGGCATAACGACGCCATCACTAATGATCACTCCAAACACCATGATGTTGACTGGATGTTTGATTTTTATCATTTTCAGCACGATTTTTATCACTTCTGGCACGAATGTCAAGTAGTACGGCACGTCGATTCCAGATTTCTGGCAGAATGGATTGCATCATGATGCTGTTTTTCTCATACACGGTGCCCAACTAACCCTATGATGCTAAGTAGTTGACAAAATAAAAAAAAAATGATAATCTGCATGCACGAAATTAAAACTGTAAAAAAGCGAAAGTTTATCCATCGTACACTGTATGTGTGTGTGGATTTATTTATTTATTTTTTATTTTATCTAGTTTCAGCTCACGAGCTGTGGCCATATATATATATATACACGTACATACACACACACACACACACACACACACACACACACACATATATATATATATAATATATATATATATATATATATATATAAAATCCAAATTTCTGGCAGAATGAATTGCGTCATGGGGCTGTTTTTCTCATACACGGTGCCCAACTAACCCTACGATACTGTGTAGTTGGTAAAACCAAAAACAAACAATGTGCATGCACGAAATTAAAACTATAAAAGGGCGAAAATTTATCCATCGTACCCTGTATATGTGTCTGTGCGTTTGTGTATATGTATTATACATATGCGCGTGTGTGTGTATATATCATACATCATATAAGGCGTCGAGCTGGCAGAAACGTTAGCACGCTGGGTGAAATACTTAGCGGTATTTCGTCTGCTGTTACGTTCTGAGTTCAAATTCCGCCGAGGTCGACTTTGCCTTTCATCCTTTCGGGGTCGATAAATTAAGTAGCAGTTACGCACTGGGGTCGATATAAGCGACTTAATCCATCTGTCTGTCCTTGTTTGTCTCCTCTGTGTTTAGCCCCTTGTGGGTAGTAAAGAAATAGGTATATATCATATATATACATGAGTGTGAGTGTGCGTGGGTGCGTGGGTGCGTGCGTGTATGTGTGTGTGTGTGTGTGTGTGTGTGTGTGTGTGTGTGTGTGGTGTGTGTGTGTGTGTGCTTGTGTGCGTGCGTGCACATACAATTTAATTCATCTAATTTAACCTCATTTTTCCGTCGAAGCTGTGATCATCATTCTGATTTGCGGTTAGCACCTCTATACAATTCGCGGTCTACACAGTTTCGTAGTGTGAAAGAAGTATAATGTTACATCAGCCGTCTTTTTTCTCTCTCCTTCTCTCGCTGTCCATTTCTCTCTCCTTCTCTCACTGTCCCTTTCTCTCTCTCTCTCTCTCTCTCTCTCTCTCTCTCTCTACCTCTCTCTTGCTGTGTCTATCTTGGTTGTTTTATGTTTGTATGTGTGTGCGTGTGCGCACGCGCCTGTCTGTTCGCGCGTTTGTGTGGTGACCACTTTCGTTTAGAAACAATTTTATCCCACACACAAAGTAGAGACGACGGTTTTTTTTTTCTAATATGTTGAAGT
>NC_043001.1:36517077-36524577 GCF_006345805.1 Octopus sinensis | reverse complement strand
GATTTTAAGTTTCTCGGAAGAGATAAACGACTGAGCACTTTGACCCCCTTAAATTACAGTTATCGTCTTCATGTGGCACATGCACAATGTGCGAAAAATGCCCAGTCAAAAATTGAACGCAATTGTTTCACTTGAAGAAATAAAAAGCACAATCCAACCATAATATAAATAGGAAATACCAGGGTACGTTTGATAGTGTAACTGAAGTAAAGTGAGTCTATACAGGTTAGTGAAGTATTTTTCTTCCTCAAGCCTTCTTAGAGCATCTAGAATTCGACTGACTGTGCGCTGAGCTGCCAATCCCTCAAATTCTTCCTATCCAATTGCAAACAACTGATAATAAAGATCCTAAAATTTATCTTAATCTTAGTGACGGAGATAGCTAAGATATACAAGGGTTGGACAAAATAATGGAAACACCTGAAAATTTCAAACAAAATTATTTCAGTATACAGTAGGACCATCTTTGGCAGTAATTGAGCTCGAATTCTACGAGGTGTAGACTCATACAAAGTTTGAATTGTTTCCAAAGGAATTTTTGTCTATTCTTCAGCTAAAACAAACTCCAATTCTTGTAGTGATGATGGTGGAAGATATCAACTCCTTAATTGTTTTTCTAAAATGCACTATAAATGTTCAATAATACTGAGATCTGGAGACTGTGGTGACCAGATAAGATGTTCATCTTCACTAGAATGTCCCTTGTGCCATTCAGTAACAAATTTAGCTGTGTGAATTGGTGCATTATCATCCTGAATGATTACGTTTCCCTCCGGAAACAGTTCCGCAACCACAGGATGAATTTGATCTGATAAAATGCATAAATAGTCCTTAATATTAATTCTTCCATGAAGGGAAACCATTGGACAGGCGGATTTCCAAGATAAAGCTCCTCAATTCATCACACATCCTTCTGCGTGTTTAACAGTTGGAAGAAGGAAAATACTTCTTTTGACTGTCTACACACGCATACTCGCCAGGTGGTCGGAAATAAGTTAAAGGATGACTAGTCCGATAAAATAACATTTTCCCACTGCTCTAGGGACCAATTCTGTAGGTTTATACTCCACTCTAAATGCTTTGCAACGTTTCTTTTGGAAAGTAGTGGTTTTCTGATTGCAGCCCTTCCGTGAAATCCGGCTTTGTGCAGCTCTCGGCAAACAGTTTTTGTGGAAACTGGGTTCTCGAGGTGGCCATTAAGCTGTGCTGTAATTTTAGGAGCTGTAGTTTTGTGACCCTTTCTAACAATTCGCATAAGAGCCCGACGCTCCTTATCTGAAAGTTATGGTTTTCTTCTGGAGTTTTGTTTCGACGAGGAGGTTTTCTCTCTTTCTCAAAGCTGTCATTATTTTCAATGCAGTACTTCTTGATACACCAAACACTTCGGCCGTTTTTCGTTACGCTAGCGCCTGCCATACGATCACCAACAATTTGATCTACTTGAAAGTCTGATAAATCTGTCATTTTAATGAATTTTAATTATCTTTTTCTGATGATATCTGAAAAAGAAACAGCAATGTTAGTAAAACACATTAGGCAACACTAATTATAAATCAAATAACGTAAAAATAAACAAGCTTTTGGCGGTTTTATAGATATTTCAAAATTATGGTGTTATGATGCTAGGTATTTCCACTATTTTGTCCAACCCCTATATATACTAATGAAGAAAATACAAGACTGTCCAGAGCAAATCATATGTAACAGAGAAAAGGTACTTAGAAATGACTTAGAAAGATATATCACTCGGTATAGCAATGAAACTTGGCATTAGAAAGAAAAAGAGATATTTTACCTTTTTCAAAACAAACAGAAATGACTAGTATTACAGTCTGAAGAGCAATAGCAGAGGAATTTGACTATATTTTGTCAGACACGAGAAAATTAACATATTGTGGAGTGAACGTCTGATACTGTGCGCTAAATTTCCCTCACAACGAAACTTGTCATCAATTAATGAAAGGATATAGTGCCCTATATATATATATATATATATATATATATATAATATATATATATATATATATATGTATGTGTGAGTGTGTGTGTGTGTGAGTGTGTGTGTGTGTGTGTGGTTTGATTCTTTTATTCTTTTACTTCTCTCAACAACCGATCTTAGGCAATGATGGTGGTAGCGCCTGTATAGTTATTTTAACTCTGGCACTTATTCTAACATATCCTTTCGCACGATTGCAACCAGTTGCAAAAAGTCTCTCTTTCTCTCTCTTTCTCTCTCTCTCTCTCTCTCACCTATTTATGTGCGACAGTGTACCTTACTCAACCAAAGACACGTACAAAACAGAATAGTTAGTCTAAGGTTATAGGAAAAGAATGTGCCCAAGCAACATGCAGTGGAATTGAACCCAAAACGACGTACTTGCGTAACTAATCTCTCACCATTCCTAGTGTATATTGTATATATATATATATATATATCAGTGAGTCAATCTATCTATCTCTGTATATACATACATACATGCATATATATGTATTGAGATGCAATTTTACATTTCTAATTATTAATTTGTAATTGATTGAGTTAAGGTTACAGAAGATTTTCACAATGTGTAAATAAATTGAATCTTATCAGTTGAAACTCTCCAGTTTCTCCTTATATTATATATACACACACACACACACACACACACATATATATATATATATATATATACATGCATGCATGTATATACTCGTATATAAATAAGTTTATACATGTATGTAGATATATTTTGCATATGCGTACACATATCTATATATGCTTGCACAAATTCATATTGAAACATCTCTCAACATCTCTGCTTTTCACTTCGGCACTTGCGACTACACCAATGTAAATAACTTAATATGCATTATACACCCTGTCCTGTTCGTTGTAATGCATTGGAATAAATTGACTGTTGCAAGGAAACGAAAGAAGTGTATATTCTCCTCTACACCACCCACTAATCCACACTCATTCATTTTGGCAAACGTGCCGGAGTGGTTTATCTAAGTAACTATGCTCACTCCTATGCAGATAAGCTAGACTTCATTAAACGGTCATTGTATTGAATATCTGAAAGGAAACATTCCATTATGGCTCCAATCTTGGTTTTCTTCGATCGCTACTCAACTAGTTGTCCCAATAAACAGACCAGCACAATCAAATCTGTAGCTGGATTCTCAGTAAAAGAAACATTGGCTTTTCTCCTGTCCACTATCTACGGATAAACAAAATCTTCCCTTCCACCACCATTGAGCTTTAACCGAACGTTGTTATTTTTAATTTCTATAATTATATTTCCATTCGAACGGATCAGAAGAGACCATTCAACTTCGGACCTCACTTGCCTGCTTCTGTATTCTTCTAAAAACATTGCAGCAGCGGGGTCAACGATAAGAAAATTAACATAACACTGTAGTGATTTAATAATGTTGATATATCCTGCCAAATTTACCAATATTACCTGAGTAATATTTTGATAAATTAACTTAATTCAATAACTACAGTCCGTTCGTTAATTATTGCTCAGTAGAATTGGCGGACGAAAATAGAAAAATAAATTGCTAACTTTCGCATCATAAAATTGCTTCTTTCTATTTGCAAATAGACATGAGCATAAATAAAAGTGCTTCATTTCATTATACACCAATGATTTCTTTTATTAAAGACGCAAGATGTTCCAGAACTATTAGTTAAGAGTTAACTTGGCGTATTTGCAGTTAGAGATTTAGAATATTACTGATGGTTTGTATACAGAGTAAATCCGGCAACTCAACCAAGATTTAAAGGAAGTGCTGAGGTTGATAGTGTTTCATATTATTGGACTTTGGGTAGTTAATGCACATTCCTTTAGATGATCTGATAGGTTTCTAGTCCTTCTTTTATACGTATTAATTCTTTTTGTCTAACATCAGACTAGCTTTGATTAATCAGATTTATATTTAACCATTTTAAAGTTTTTCATGTTGAGTTATAAAAGAAATATGGCTTCCAATCATGCAATTTCAGAGACAGTTCAAAGGTTCCTTCACTTACTCGCACCAACAGATAAGCTCACCTAACTGTCGTATACCAAATGCATAATATAGTTTCAGTAAAATATAATAGTATCTATTATAAATTTGTGTGTAAAAACATTGTATCTTGTTAAACTATCATAATATAGTAAAAAATAATTGTATTCGTCATAAACTATTGTGACAGACGAATATCTCTTACTGACTCTATTACGAAATAATAGAGCAACTACCACTTCTATATAATCCTTTTAAATTTTGGCACAAGGCTAGCAATTTTAGTGTGGTGGGGGGGGGACTAGTCGATCAGACTTAACCCTGTGTTGAACTGGTACATATATCATTCATCCCAAAAGGATGAATGGCAAAATAGATTTCAGAATATAACGTCAGAATTTATCGTGTCTGACGTATGAACGACTCTGCCAGCTCGCTGCTGGCTTATTGCTTCTATATACAAGTGTTTTAAGCAAGCGGACAGTACGACACAATTGTCTCAATTGTACTTCTTGTTTCATATACGCTAATGACTAAGAATGTACTATTGTGAAAAGGTTGTATCGCAATTAGACAACCCGAAGGTAGGCAAATATACGTCCACCCTACAAATGCTGTACACAAATTGACTTCACTGAAGTTATTAGAGAAAATTTATCGAATGGTGGAATTAGCTAATCTGAATTATTTACCAGTCTAAATGAGTTTGCCAATGTTAAAAATCAAATAAATAAACAACGGGAATTTCGAAGCAGTTTTTGATCAAAAATAATACTTTGAATGGTAGCATAAAATACAAATAATTCAACCACGGTAGTGGTTGAATATATTCTTAAGCCCACTATTTCGTCAGTCGCAGCAAATTCCAAGCTTCACCACTAATTTAGTTCTCAACTAAACTGTTACTCTGGCACAAATAGTTTGAGAATTGGTTCAGTAGAAAACAAGTTCCAAATATATGAGGTTTAAAGGGGGGAGTAAGGCACCTATTATTCTTCAATTAACATAATTTTTTAAAATCTTAAAATAAAAGTATACTTTTCTTAGGCTTAAATGATAGAACAATGCATGAGGAATTCAGAATCGTTAGTCGCATTGATCAAAAATTAGTAAAAAAATAAGCTATGAGGTAAAATGTCATGAAATTTCATGTCAGCACGTGAGGCAGTAAGCAACGTTCCAAGCAATAATGTTAAGATAAGAATATATTACTAAAATAAATGCTTACGTTCTAACGCGGCGAGTTGGCAGAAACGTTAGAATATTACTTTTTCATGCTCGTATTTTTCCATGTAATAATAGTTACGCTAGTTTCTTAGTAAATTTTAAATAGTATAATAAAAGTGTGTGATATGTGCTTGTATGTATGTGATTGTTTTTGTATGTGCATGTGTGTCCCGATGAGCATACGCCGGGGAACATTATTTACTTGAATAGGTCGATAAATAGATAAATGGATAGACAGATAGATGGATAGATAGAGATAACCATACAGAGACATTCATAAATATAAATATTTGTTTGCAGTTATACAGATTAACCTATATGATCATTAAAATCAGATTATGCAAACAGAACACATATGATACTTGAATCTATGGTATATTTAAGGTAATGCAATAAGCCTAATCTGCCCTCGGAAAGATTTAACCACACTGATTTACTAATTTTCATTTCTCAGCTTACATACTTTCAGATAAGTTTGTGTATGTGCACTCAGATATTTGAATCCTTCGATGCTAACCTGGCTGAGGCCGCTCCTAGTTCTAGGATAAAAACTTCCTTTTTAGAGTGATCTAAATTAAAAGCTTCCATCAAAATTTCATATAAATGTTACAAACAGTTTAATAATGACAAGCTTATTCTACTAAATTCTTCATTATGTTCAAAATCATTGAAGCAAAGACATTCTAATTCAACAGAAATAAGGTAACAAAGAGTTAATTTTATTTGCTTATTATCATTTTGTCTTTGTTTTAATTTCTCTGGGCTGCACTGAAGTCTAAACCCAAGATGCCAAAAAACAATGTCTTGGCATCTAAAGATGCAAGCAGGTTAAATACCTTGTAATTCTTTTCTACTCTAGGCACAAGACCCGAAATTTTGGGGAATGGAACCAGTCGAATAGATTGACCCCAGCAAGTAACTGGTACTTAATTTATCGACTCCGAAAGGATGAAAGGCAAAGTCGACCTCGATGGAATTTCAACTCAGAACGTAGCGGCAGACAAAAACAATATCTTGTAATTGAAAAACTAATGACTGTATGTTATCAAAGAATAATTTATTTTCATAAAATGTATAATAAAACTGAATAAATAAGATTGTATTTAGATGGGAAGGAATTTCTGTAAAATCTATGAGATATCCTTAAGTATGATCTTTTGCAATTCACTTATTTGGGACTGCCAGGCATTTGGTCAGTATATTCTTTGCTTCTTTTGATATCATTCCAAGTGCCCCAAATCCTTATGTTTGTTCAAGTTCCCAAATGTTTTCAGATATGTTTTAGTCATGTCAAGCACTAACCTCCATAAGACATGTTTTTGTCAGCCTGATTTTTCACGTCGATGTCTTGTTGTTTAGCCTGAATTTCCAGAACCTTCTGAATACTGAGATTTCAAAGGATTAGAGATTCAGCATTCTTCATAACTTGTGGTGGTTTATGTTCCTTGCATATTGAGCAGGTATGTACTGAGCTGTCTTGTCATGTATTTGCAAGTACTCAGCTGGTACTAGTCAGTCGCATCCAGAGATTATGTTGTCTCGATGCATGACATGGAGGGCTTCTATCGTGTTTCAGAAGATTAAACGTGTGCTTCCTAGTTAGAAAGCACTGATTCTGAGGAGCGATAATATAGAAATATTACAGTATAGCGTCTTCGAAAACTTGTGACTTTGAAATTATTTGTGTCACATGTTTAGCAATAGTATATTTCAGTTTCATGTCTGTGTATCAACAACAATTTGTCCTCGTTTGGTGAAAAGGATATTTTCTTAATATTACGGAAAGATATTACTGCAAATCGGATATTTTGTCGGCATGTGTCAGTTAACAGTACTATAATGAATGTGATTCAATTGAAAATAATCATTCTGTCACGAAACCCGTAAACGTTGTTCAAATTTAAACAAAAATAGGGATGATGGGATTTAGAGTTCTGCAAATTAAATTGTCAAAACATATTCGCAAGTTTTGAGTTAACTTATAACTCAATCACTGAGACATTTTCACTCTTTTCTCATCTGCCCGTTAACAGGTAGAGAGGAAAAAGACAAATGTCCCAACGTATAGCATATTGAATAACTGATTCATGGTTTGAGTTGCATGCATATTCTTGGTAAAATATTCTATTCTCTGTGGCTCTTAGAAGCAGGTAGTAGATCATTGGGGATTGTAATCTGTGCTACGCTGTGGATGGCTTATCTGATCTCCGCTTTACACACTGAAATTAGAGGTGAACGCTGGCTCCTGCGCTTATGAAACATACATTTATATTATGC
>NC_043001.1:36489577-36502077 GCF_006345805.1 Octopus sinensis | reverse complement strand
GTACTATCAAATTATGGACAACTTCAGCCTTACATATGAAAGTCTTTATCAACATAAAGAGATTCTCCCAAATTATGGAGCCCAATTTCATGATTACAAATTTCACTTATTTTTGATATTTTCCTATGAATCTTAGGCGGCGAGCAGGGAGAGTCGTTGGCACGCCGGACAAAATGCTTAGCAGCATTTCGTCTTCGTTCTGCACTTTAATTTCCCCGGGGTCCACTTTATCATCTTTTCGGAAGATAAAATAAGTACCAGTTGAAAAGTAGGGTCGATGTAATCGACTTAATCCCTCTCCTGAAATTTTCGGCTTGCTGCCAAAATTTGAAACTACAAATTATCGCTGTTAAGGAATTTTAATGCAGTCTTTTTTCTGCACTAAAACAGCAAGCGGACAGTCATTGTAGAAATAAAGAATTAAGGTGTTTTTCCTCATCATATTTTGATTATTATGGAACTGGAGTTGCATTCAGTGGAATTTTGGCTACTTTTATGGAAACTTGATGAACATTGTGTCTTACAGTAAGGTGCCGTTTGTTTTGTTTCAGCCCTGGTGTGTCGAATTCTGCATATGTTCCATTTGCCAGAAACAAGGAGAAGGTATCAGAAAATATTTTTTGGAACTAATGCACATAAAATAACGTGGTGGGGTGAAGATTGATTTAGTCCAACTAGATTAGCCTCTGACCTGTGGACTCTGTCCATAAGTGCAAACAGTCGGAATAACCAATAATCCATACCTAATGAGGATAACATTACAAATTATCAATTAATATGGTAATTATTGTTAAGGCAGAATCGATACCGCGCTGGGCAAAATGCTAAGCGGCATTTCGTCCGTCTTTACGTTCTGAATTCAAATTCCACCGAGGTCAACTTTACTTTCATCTTTTTGGGGTCGATAAAATAAGTACCACTTGAGCACTGGGGTCGACGTAATCGACTTACGCTCTCCCTGAAATTGTTGGCCTTGAAATAAAATTTGGAACTAATATGATATTTAGTGTAATAGAGTTGTATGCGTTCGTAGATTAATATATATTTTAATATAGTTATTAATAATAATACTCACGTATCACTGTATTTTATTATTTGGAATATATTATACCCTATATTTGTTCATATTGATGAAATGCATCTGGAATTATTGCTAGCTACAGCAGGGGCGATACTTCGAGTCCCTCCGAAGCATATTGAGCAGAACGTCTATACCGAAATAGACTAAAACCGAAATAGCGTGGCTGTCAGCAGTGTATAAACTTTAAGTGATACAAAAACATATATTCACATTATTCACAAACGTAAAAACATACATAATTACATATATACATACATATATTTATTTATTTATTTATTTTCACACACACACGCACTCACGTATGTATGCATATATATATACATATGTGTATGTGTGTATGTATGTATGTGTATGTGTGAATATATTTATGCGTGTGTTTGTGAATATATCTTATGTGTGTGTGTCCCCCACGTCCCCGTAACTTAGCGGTTGGGCAAAGATAACTATAGAATAAGAACCAGGCTTGAAAAAAATGTTCTGACGTCGATTCAATCAACTAAAATTTCTTCAAAGCGATGTCCCAAGATAGCTGCAGTCGCAGACAAGTAAAACATAAAAGATACCTTTACACACACACACACACACACACACACACACACACCACACACACACACACACACACTTATATATTAACAGTCACACACACTCGAATCTCCTGCAAATTAACATGGGTTCCCATGACGACAATTTAAGCTTCTTTTGATTACGGTATCTTTGACCTAACGAGTAGCTAGCGGATTATCCCTCGTTCCGGTAATTACTACCTCGTGGTTCTGCTAGTCAAGAAACATATGTAACCTGGATTTTATCTACACCATTCCTTAATTTTGGGTTTTTATTCGCATACACTACAGCCCCAGCTGCTAACCGTAAACTATAAAACAATTTTATCAGCTTATCGAACTTCGCTATGGGAAAAAATTACAACATTCTACGTGAAAATTATTTACATTATTTACATTATTTACATTTGACGATATTTGTCCTCATCTTGTTTGGACGCACTAGTATACCAATAAAAACTTGATGGAAATGTTGACCTTCTGTGTAGAAACTACCTATTTCAGTATAGACACTGATATATATCGACAAGAAGAAGGTTTAACTATGGGCTCGCCATTATCACCGATAATAGCCAATGTATACATGGCATACGTTGAGAATTTGGCTTTAGGATGAACGCTACTAAAACCAACCCCATGGCTGCGATATGTTGATGACATCTTTATTCTCTGGCCTCACCAGGAAGATGTCCAAGTGCTGTTAGATCATGTGAACTCAATAAAGACATCCATACATTTCACAATGGAAAAGGAAAAAGGCAATGAGCTAGCATTCCTGGACGTATTAATAACACGCACCAAGAATGGATTCAGGTCATCCGTATACTGCAAGCCGACCTTCACTGGACGATACCTTAACTCCAACTCACACCATCAATACAGTGTAAAGAGAGGAATTGCTCAGTGCCTAAAACATCGGGCAATGAATATAAGTAGTGATCCTGATACACACCATGAATAAATGATCAAGCTCAATAATAATCTATTAAGCAACAACTACCCCCAAAACATACTATCTACTCCAATTATGAAGATAAGAGAGGATGAAACCGATAAACAGTCCACAGTTTGTCTACCCTATGTGAAAGGCCTCTCCGAAAAGATACAAAAGATATGCGGCTCATATGACATCAGCTAAGTAAAAGAATAGTATATATATAATCGTGACGTATATTTGCCATTTGAATATGGCTAACCCCTAAGGGTGGATGCTACTGTAGTTTGTAGCCCCAGGAAGACACCTCCTCCAGTTGGCTATAGACACACTTTCTGTGCCCTATCAGTATTTGTGAAGGGAAGTCATCCTTCCCGTCTTCAACTTATGATACACACGGACTCGAGTTTCAAGGTATTGACCTATCATCGGCGTGTGACAATCATAGTTGTCGACGAGAAGTCAGTTTCCCTCACAAATACATATACTTTTTCCAGTATCGATTGACACTGATATTGAAAAAGTGAAATCAATGATAAATCTCAGAGCGAGTTATAAACAGTAGCGGTAACACATCGTGGCGTATATTTGCCATTTGAATATGGCTAACCCATAAGGGTGGCTGCTACTGTAGTTTGTAGCCCCAGGAAGACACCTCTCCAGCTGGCTATAGACACACTTTCTGTGTCCTATCAGTATTTGTGAAGGGAAGTCACAAAGGTATATGAAACTCGAGTCCGTGTGTATCATAAGTTGAAGACGGAAGGATGACTCCCCTTCACAAATACTGATAGGGCACAGAAAGTGTGTCTATAGCCAGCTGGAGGAGGTGCCTTCCTGGGGCTACAAACTACAGTAGCATCCACCCTTAGGGGTTAGCCATATTCAAATGGCAAATATACGTCCCGATGTGTTACCGCTACTGTTTATAACTCGCTCTGAGATTTATCATAGTATATATATATATTGGGCTTCTCTTACGCCTGTCACCGCGGGAGCACTTTTCCATCTTTCCCTCAGTTGCAGTTTGTTTCCTTAATACCTCCACCTTTTGTACACACACGCACACACATACATACACCCACTCCCACGCACTCACACACACACATTTGCATGTATATATACATTACACTTACACACACTTCAAATTTACTTGCCATACATACAACTACGCACACCGGACACACACACACTACCACTCAACACACACGCTGGCACGTTACATACGCCTCCACCCATTCCCTCCTTCCTCCTTTTACCACTGACCACTCACTTGCGACTGCTATGTCAACTACTTTTCGCCCTACGTACACACACTTACATACAGACGCACGCACTAACATATACATATATTTTTTTATCTCGCCTCACACACACATACACACACGCCCACGTACACACTCACACATACATACACATTATTCTTCCTATTCATCGAGTGTTACCAACCTTCCTTCTCCGCTCTTTTGTCTTTAAAAACCAACCCCTGTTATCCAAAACTTCCGGCCTTTCAGCATGTTTACTTCGTAAAAACCAGTCGCGATTGTTTCCCTCCGTTCGCCCACCTCGGGATCTTTCTTTCTTCCTTCTCTTATGTTTTCCGACGAAGAGCTCCGCTCGAAAGTCATACCCTCCTCTTCCCTTTTTCCTGAGCGCCTAATAATAATACTTTAATTGTTCCACGTGTTTGTTGTTTTTTCTGTTTTCCCGTGTGGATTATTAACCATAGATATAATATATATTATATATATATATATATATATAGGTAAACAGTAAAATTAAATACAGACATGGACAAGAACATGAAACACCACAGAGACGACACAAGAACCACAGGACGGGACATTCGAAGCCCTCAGTCATCAGTCAAGACCCAGATCATCTTAGCAATTTCGGCTGATTAATCTTGAGATTGCTCCGATATGGCCAGCCCAAAGCTTCGAATGTATACAACGAAAGGACGGAAAACGATTCGAAGTACACAACAAAAATACAGAATACGTGACACCAATAAGAATACAAAAACGTAAAAACAATAACGGTTAAAATAAAAAATAAACAACAAAACAAAACCAGGACGTAGGACAAGGGTCTTCGACAGGACGAGACGATTTGAGTAGGGGCTGGCTTGTGAAGTTGTGCCTAAAGGCCACGGGGAGACGAACAAATCCGTGTTGCTTCTGAGGCTGCTGAAAACGAAAAGAGCGCTCAACAGCGGCTAGCTGTCACGTGAGAACAAAAGACAGGAGAAAGGGACAGATGATGAAAAGGGAGAGAAGGTGGACGAGGGAGGAGAAGAAGAGACAGATCGAGGGGGCTGGAGGTGAGGGAGATAGAGAAACGTAGAAAGGGGGGGGGACGGATGGAGAGGGAAAGAACGGAAGTGGAATAAGGGAGGAGGGAGAGAGAGAGAAAAAGAGACAGATTAAGAGTCGTATCAAAGCTTGAGAAAAAAATATACTTATCGTATAAGGACAATGTGGATACGTAGCCGCCGATTATATAGGTAAAAAGTAAAATTAAATACAGACATGGACAAGAACATGAAACACCACAGAGACGACACAAGAACCACAGGACGGACATTCGAAGCCCTCAGTCATCAGTCAAGAACCAGATCATCTTAGCAATTCGGCTGATTAATCTTGAGATTGCTCGATTGGCCAGCCCAAAGCTTCGAATGTATACAACGAAAGGACGGAAAACGATCGAAGTACACAAAAAAAATACAGAATACGTGACACCAATAAGAATACAAAAACGTAAAAACAATAACGGTAATATATATATATATATATATATATACAAGGTGGGTGGAAATAACCAGTCATCAGAAGTTGCTTATAAAATTTTAAATATCAAAGAAGTCATGACGAAAACATTTTTTAAACAGACAACTCTAATGAGGATATTTTATTTTCTTATCTTATTTCTTATTTTTTATTTTTCAGATGGCCAGTCGCTTGGCTATTTAGGTGCGAGCTGAGACAGCAGCACGCTATGAAGTGTGGAATTCCATTATTTTGGTTCAGAGATGGTGGCCTGCATGGAACGTTAAGCATGCAACACTACGTCATGTGACAATAAAAAGTTGTCATGGAAAGCTGATGACCACGGGCTCTGTGACCGATGCAAGAAGTGGTCGTCCAACCACATCCCGATCAGCGGAGAACGTGGCAACAGTGCAGGAAATGTTTAATCGCAATCCGCAAAAATCAACACATCAAGCACCACGTGAAAGTGGACTAACAAGATATACAATACGAACGGTGTTGCATAACGAATTGAATTTTCGTCCATGGGAATCCCATTACATGCAGGAACTAAAACCTGAAGACTGCGACTGCAGAGATTCAGAAGTCCAGAACTGCAAGAAGTCCAGAGTCTCACTCTATGTGATTTTTACCTGTGGGGTTACATAAAAGAGGTGTACAAGACAAACTCGCACACTGGAGGACTTGCAGACACGGATTCAGGAGGTTTGCAATGATATCCCAGACGACGTCTTTCAGAATGTTATTCATTCCATCCCTGGCCGTTTGAGGAAACTGGTTGACACCAACGAGACTTACGTTGAAATATGAAGATTTACTTTCATTTTCCCATGTAATAAGGAACATGTATCATTTATTTCAATAAATTTTAAAAAGAAATATGGATTTTATTACAAATGTTTAATGCTTACATACTTTTCACCATCCCTGTATGTATGTATGCATATATATATATATATATATATATATTGATAAATATGGTAGGCAACAAAAGAATGAAAGAGATCTCGATGTTATGAAAATAGAGGAATTTAGCTGCAAATTTTATCATCGGAGTTCTATCATGGCTACCGAATAATTGATACATATTACATTTACAGATAATATATATATATATACATATATAAATACAGTGTACACTGTATTTATATGAATAATATATAGTCTATTGACTAATTTTTTTACACGCTAGGCCACTAGTAGTAAAAAATTCTAAAATTTTTCTTACCTTGATATTATTAATTATATACATATATATGCATGTGTGTGTGTGTGTGTGTGCGTGAGTGTATATATATATATATATATATATATATATATATATATATATATGAGTGTGTGTGTGTGTGTATATAATGCCACCAGCCTACACCCACGCACCAGCTTACACGCACACGTACCCACACACATAGTCCCTACACACACATACATAGCAGACACACTAATCAACGCATTCATACAAGCAAACACAGACATACACGCACATATATGTATATATGTATATACGTGTGTGTGTGTGTGTGTGTCTGTGTCTGTGTCTGTGTGCATGTGTGTGTATGTGTGTATACAAACACGCATACAGTAACATCGGCTTATAAAATGTGTGTGTGGGAGTGGAAGTGCTAGAGAAAGAGAAAGCAGTGAAATAGATACAGATAAGAAATAGAAGGGAAGAGAAATGGATTAGAATGTAACTATGGGAGAGTAAAAGAAGAGCAGAGAATACAGAAAGCTTTGGAAGTTGGAGTGGAAGAGGAGAGGGGGGCTTAACATTTTGTAACATAGTGTAATAGATGGCTTTTTCGACCAGAAAATCAAATTTAAAATGAAATAATCGCTATAAAGCAAAAAGCGATATGAGATTTTAGTTTAACCCTATATTTAATCTCTTCGCCAAATGCTGTCCCATTAGTTGAAACTTTTAAAATTTAATTTAAGCCTTGTTCGAATCTTTTATATAATTTAACTTCATATTTGCAATCATTGTTCATCTTATTGTTGCTGTAAGTGACAGTGGATTCTTCATACCTTGCCCCCTTTCCTTGGCTTTCTCATTTCATTTTTGTATATTTTTTGTATGAGTGTTTTTTTTTTCTTTCCATCTTTTGCTCTTTTTGTCTTTCGCTTGATTTTCCAATTCCATTTTAACGTACTGATGAGAAGGATAGTAATAAAATTATCGCCGAATTCTGATTTCTGCAAAGGAAGCTTTTGTGTCACCAAAGATTTGTTCTCTTAAATAACAGAAATAACAAGACGACATCGCAAAGCCCCCTACCCTCCACAGTAGCCGTCATATCTTTCAAAATTTGAAAAGAAAAAGGAAAAAATATGGAAGAATTGGATGAAAGTTTAACCGTCCAACTTCCACTGGGAATATCCAAATTTCATAGATGACATGATGGAATTTCTTTCCTCTACAACAATCTAGATTTTGTTCTTAATATTTGAAAATTTATCTTATTTTATTTGTAGATCGAATATAATTTTTTGAAACATCAACAAAATAAAACGAAAAATGTCCAGATAGTTCCAAACTATTTTAATCCTTAACAAAATATCATGATTAGACCTAATACAAATTTAATCGTTTCTTAACTTCTTCCATTGCTTCTTTTAATATTTTTTGTCTTCTTTTTAGTTTTATATTTTTTAAAAACGTCATATCAAAAACTATTTCACATCTTTCAGTCGCTCGTTTTCTCATTCGGTTACACTCTCATACACACAGAAACAAATAAACACACACACACACACACACACACACACACACACAAGCTTTCTTTTTCTCTTCCTTTCTTCCTTATTCAGTCTCGGTAATTTTTTACTTTCTTCCACTCAACCTCTTCATCATTCTTCTCGTTAAATCTGTCTTACGATTCAAACATGTCTTTCAAATGAAATTCTTCATTTAAATTTAAATTTCATTAAGGGCCATTTTTGAAATATTTCTGGTGCGTTCTTTGGAACCAAGTAAAAAATAAAAATGCCTGAGATTAGTCTGGAAATTTTGGTATTATTTGTATTAAAAATTCAATAGTGGGGCACTTTATAATCTTCTAAAATCAAGAAATGGCCTGTATAATCTAGCTAACGATGGCCACCAATAAATAAACGATTCAGTGACAATTGATCAAGAAGTGTGTAAACATTTAAAGATAAAGCCACACTCGCGCATTCATATGCATACATACACTCATACAAACCATATAAACACACATATACACACGTATCCGTGTATCTCCTTGTAGTCAGCTATTTCAAATGCTAGTGTCATCTTTAACTTTTCTGTTGGTACAAGTTTCTTGTTAAAGTTAGCCATTGGCAATGTGTTCCGTCTTGGTAGAAACTTAACTCTCCAGTCAAGTTTATTGTAAACAGTTGATGCAATGCATTGTGTGAAGTGTATTATTGATGGTCGTGTGTTTAAGAAGCTTGCTTTACAATTACGTGGTTTGGAGTCCAGTTCCACTACACGGTGCCTTCGGCAAATGCCTTCTTTTAAAGCCTCGGGCCGACAAATGAGTTGTGAGGGAATTTAGTTGACGGAAACTGCATAGAAGCGCATCATATATATATATATATATATTATATATATATATATATATTATATATATATATATATATATATATATATATATATATATGCGTGTGTGTGTATGTACATATGTATGTGTGTGTCTTCGCATTTATGTTTGTCCGTCCTACGGCTTGACAACTGCTATTGGTTTGTTTACATCCCCGTAACATAGCGGCTCGACAATACAGGTCAATCGAATATGTGCCAGACTTAAAAAAAGAAAAAAATCATTTCTTAGGTCGATTACTTAGGCGGCACCTCAGTATGCTTGCAATATCCAATGACTAAAACAAGGTAACAGGTAATTAAGTAAAATGAAGCCGGTTTAAATATTTGATAAATAACTCAAAGAGAAGATTATTCTGGCCTTACCTACAAAAATCACACTAAAAGTATGCTATTTTATGTATTTAAATTTGAAACTAATTTTTCCCAAATGTTAGAGGAATATAATATTTTATATCAGCCTTGGAAATGAGAAAAATTTTTTAATCCTTTCAGATTAGCTGTCATAAAACTTTCCAGTTTCCATGGCTTTGTATTTGAAGAATATTTTACATTTTGTAGATGATACTTTTTATCTTGTTAGGAAAATATTTCAAGACCTATATTGGCTTCCTTTTCATTTTCAGGTTTAAATTATTCTTTTGGTAGTTTTATTCAGATTTTTTTTCATAATAATCACTAATGGAATTATCTTTTAGAGTTTCTCTATCCTCTGACGTGAATTCTTTTCGCTTCTGATTTGAAGCTTCTTCATGAAGGAGTCAATAGACTGACCGTGGTCACAGGTGTTAGAATCTTACAGCCATTTCTCAATTAATATAAATGTTACGGCCAACCCACGAGTTATTCTATGAGGATTTTTCGTAAGATACTTATCCTGTGTCTGGTACTGTTTTATATAGTGAATCCCTGACAATGAATTTAGATGTAGATCCATTGTTAGCTTGCTAGAAAATTTGATAATTAAATGGCTTATATCAAGTGTTATAAAGTTTACAAATCACATACTTGCATCAGAATTTATAAAATATATCAGCCACAACAAGGTTATTCACCGGTTTGCAGACATGTTGTCTTTGGTCGATGACGTTTTTTAAATGATATTTTAGATTAGTAAAATTTGATGTTATCTTATTTAACAGTTTTCGTCATTAAATTTACTTTTTGAAAACGGAGTGATTTACAAAATCATCTGTGCTAGATGAGGCCCGAAGGTTGATCGAAAGACTTGAAATTCAACGTTAGATTCAGCAGCTAGTTAAACATTCTAATTTCGTATCTATAATAATCATTTTCGTTAGAATTTTTTTAGACATATTAAAACCAGTCAGTTGAATAAAATAAATAATCTTATTACTTCAAATCATCTGGAATCGTGAAATGTCTACGTGCGTGTGCGTGCGTGTGCGTGTGTGTGTGTGTGTGTGTGTGTGTGTGTGTGTGTGTGTGTGTGTGTGTGTGTGTGTGTGTGTGTGTGTGTTTATATGCATTTATATACATGAAATGTTGCACGATGTATCTAGAAATATTGCTGCTACTAATATTGAATTTTGAATACTTTTCTGTCGGCCTTCAGGCTTCAACGAGAACAGTTTATTTTTAAAAATCATTTAATTTTTGAGAATTACTTTTCCTGCTTAAGAATTTAAAGAAGAAAAAATGTATATGTTTATTTACTCTGTTACTTTTGGCTTCTTTGCTGTTTAATTTATTTTCCAACGTGATTAGTGCTGGTCTATGATTGGATATAAGGCATGCTTGTTGTAAGTTTTATGAGTTTTATGAAGAAAAATAGATATTCGTCTCTCCTACATATAGGGTGCATTTCTTTCATGTTCAAAACTCTGTTTGTGGTTTCTTTGTTTTGATGTTTCTGTTGTTGTTGCCTCAGGCCAAACCTGATTAAGCAGACGGATGATTAAGTCACTCAGAACCTCTACCATTCTATTCAATTTCCAAAAATATAGTAATATTGAAAATTTAGTTGCTGATTCTAGCTGGTCAAATAAATCTTTCGTTCTTTCGGATTCTTTACTTCTGTCTAGTGATTTATCTTGTATTGAAGTATTTGTTACCGTATTGTAAGATTCTGTCGCTTAAATTATTTGAAACATTAAAAACTATTAGTTCAGTTTACAATGGTGATTTTGTTGACGAGATCTAAGACCCTTTTCTGTATTATGGTTTTGTAGCTCATAAATTTAGATAAATTGACATCCAGTGGGTTGGGGTATGAGAGACATCTCTGAGGTTTCAGCTTCTGATTTCATTGTATAATTCTTACTCGCAAAAACTACATCGAGTTTCTTTAGATTTTGTTACTTTTGAACTTTATATCCGAAGTTTTATATTTACTGTTCTCTGCGTGAGAATCAGGTTTTTTTCCTAGTATTTTGCATTCGCTTCTATTCACGTGTACATTCACATACTCAACATATGGGCATCCATTCGTCTTTTCTCGAAATGCAGCTACAAGAACGAGCATGTTAATCTTGCTTGCCTCGGTTCTGCTGTGGATGTATATCCAAAATAAGGATTACCTTTTAACCTAAGAAGTTTAACTATAAGAATAAAATCTGCATTATGCTCACATTCGTCTTTCCAGTAGACTCGAAAATATCGTAGCAATTACAAACGAAAACCAATCAGGAGATAATCTGAGATAAGTCTGAAGTTATGGTAATGAGTGTGTTGAACTGAAGGTAGCAATACTTCTGAAAATCGATTTGATTTATCTACCCTGATTCCTGATGTAGGTGTCAGATCAATCATATCCACTTGATGAACCATGGACGTAATTTTGGTCACGTCGTTCTATTAACATGAAAAAGGCCTATTGAAAGATATGGCTGCGCGTGACTTTTATATATTATGTGATTATATATAAAGTAATTGATATGAGATATTGTTACCGGGAATATTGTATAGATATAGATTTACATTGGTGGAGGTTTAAGCATGTAATAATTTCATATAGATAATGCTCCGTTATAAAACAATAGAACAAATGCTAAATTCGTAGGATTAATAGAATATTTTGTGGTGTTTGTTTCCACTCATCGTGCTCTCATTTCAAATGACACCAGGGTCAATAAATAAAGAACAAACAGGGTGATAGATTGATGAAATTGTTAGATGAACAGTCGGACTGGTCGACTGTTCTGTCTTTGGGTATCTGGAGTTAAAATCCCTACTTCTGTCACCGAAAATGCTGACGCTTTACATGATAATCAAAGGTAAAAAATACACTCTAGTATCTAAACCGTCTATATCCAGCAAAAATATTCCACCCATTTTATTCTCAAAAATGGGTCAGATCAGGCCTCTCACACCAAGCCGACATTCTAAAAATAACAGTCACATCATTAAAATCCAACCGAATCAAGATAATGCATAATTAATTCAAAATGGTGTATATAAATAAGCAATACATTTGACAAAGTAATGTGAATTCTAACGAGCTAAACACTTCGATAGGCTGGCTGGCACTTAAGACATATTTGTCAGATAATATTGAACGACTATCGCTTTCATGTGTGGGTTGGAGTTTGAATATTTGCAA
>NC_043001.1:36477077-36487077 GCF_006345805.1 Octopus sinensis | reverse complement strand
ACATACATTCATACGTACATACATGCATACTTACATACACACACAACACACACATATACACACATATATGTTAGTATAGGTACAGGCAAAGTTTCTTTCCCTCTGGAATTATTGGAAAGTTATAGACTCACCATTAAGTGAACTCAAAATTACAGTAGATATATTTTTGATGTTTATACATAAACTCTCTCTCTGTTATATATATATATATATGTGTGTGTGTGTGTGTGTGTGTGTGTGTGTGTGTGTGTGTGTGTGTGTGTGTGTGTGTGTGTGTGTGTGTGTGTGTGTGTGTGTGTGTGTGTATGCATGTATTTATGAATGCATGCATGTATAATGATCTCTCTGAAACCGGTGATAGCAACACTGTTAAATACATCCCCAAGGAGAAATGGAAGCTGACAGCCACAGGTTAAAAAACAAAGAGGTCAGAGCGAAGTTTCCGAGGCTGAAGTTCTCCTGAAGATATTAATTGTAACGTTCATTGAAGGGTGGAATCAATATATATGTATGAGAGTAGAACACGAGCAAGCAGTAGAATCCAAATAGCGATTGTACGAAAACGGCGTAAGATACGAGAACATATTTTTTCGGTAGCTAGAAAATGATTGAGAGAGCGAGAGAAGATAATATGCTTGGACAAGATAAAATCTGATTTAAAGGGCAGCATACATGGTGACGTCAAGCACGTTCTAATGGTCAGCTACTAATAACACTAAACTATATTTCGTATATAGAAGGCGGCGAGCTGGCAGAAACGTAAGCCCGCCGGGAGAAATGCGTAGCCGTATTTCGTCTGCCGTTACGTTCTGAGTTCAAATTCCGCCGAGGTCGACTTTACCTTTCATCCTTTCGGGGTCGATAAATTAAGTACCAGTTACGCACTGGGGTTGATGTAATCGATTTAATCCGTTTGTCTGTCCTTGTTTGTCCCCTCTATGTTTAGCCCCTTATGGGTAGTAAAATATATATATATTTCGTATTTGTATTTGATTTGCAAGATTCTTTATGTGAATTCGTGTGTTGAAGCATATTTTATTGTGTCATTCGCTTTTAGTGCCTTACTATTTAACACACTCACCGGTTCAAATTCCACTCAATTAGTTATTTTTTTTTTTCTGAAAATTTCGTTGCTTCTTGAACCCTTATCAATAGCTCGTTATCAGAGGTGCGTTGTTTTCGTTTGTTTGTTTGTGCGCATGCGTCAGTGTGCATGTGTATACACAAATGTATGTATGTGTGTGTATGCATAAATATATATATATTATATATGTATATATGTATATATGTATATATGTATATATATGTATATATGTATATATATATAACGGGAAGCTTTATGAAAATAGACAAAAGACGAAGGCAGGTGGAAAACAAACGAACAATTGTATTAGTATGGCGCTCAGGAAATATAAATAAAACAAGTCTTTAACGTTTCGAGCCTACGCTCTTCAACAGAAAGATACACAGAGAGAAAAAAAAACACAGAAAGAAGGAGAGAAAAAAAATGCGTGCAGTAGCTAACGAATCAACATAGGCGTAGGAGTGGTTGTGTGGTAAGTAGCTTGCTTACCAACCACATGGTTCCGGGTTCAGTCCCTTGGGCAAGTATCTCCCACTATAGCCTCGGGCCGACCAAAGCCTTGTAAGTGGATTTGGTAGACGGAAACTGAAAGAGGCCTGTCGTATATATATATATATATATATATATATATATGTGTGTGTGTGTGTGTGTGTGTGTGTGTGTGTGTGTACATTTGTATGTATGCATATATGTATGTTTTCTGCATATTCATGAGTTTGTGTTTATATTTGTGTGTTTGTATGAATGTGTGTATTTGTGCGTGTGTACGTGTTTGAATGTGTCTATGTGTATGGGTTTGTGTGACTATGTAGTTGCGTCTGTTATGTATGGATGTGTGTCTCCATATGTGTCCTTATGCGTGTGTGTGAAGTGTGCATCTGTGTATATGGTCATGTGTTTCAGTCTTCATTAATGTATGCGTGTATGCGTGTGCGTGCTTGTCTGTCTGTATTATCTATGTACCTCCCTATCTATCTTTCTATCTATCTATCTATCTATCTATCTATCTATCTATCTATCTATCTATCTATCTATCGGTCTATCTATCTATCTATCTATCTATCTGTCTGTCTATCTATCTATCTGTTTGCTTACATATCCATTTACGTACACACACACACGAGCTTACATACACACACACATATACGTCTACATAACAAGCTACTAACAACTCTACCTGTGTATATATAAACTTTGATGCGACGAAACTTTTAGAAAAAAATAAATAACTAAATAAGTGGAAATCGAACCAGTGAGTGTGATCAAATAATAAGGCCCTAAAAAAGAATGACTCTCCCCAGACAATAAATTACACAATATATTTGAATAAACTGTCTCTGTGTTGACATATTATTGATGTACCTGAAGAGACCCAGAATGGGTCGAAACGTGTTGTACCCAATAAACTTTATTACATATTCTATCTCCGATTTTATTAATATTGTTGCCCCAACCGCTACTACGAAGTTCCTGCAGTAAATCTACGGATAACCATAGGTGCTTTACTCGTCATCCATTTATACATTTTGCACAATTACTCCATGATGCACAATTTCTCCATATTACAAAGTAGATGTAGGCGTTTTTAAATCAAAGGTGGACGTCTTTCTGTTGAGAGTCGCAGATGAACCTACCTCACGGTAAGAGGTGCAAATGAGGGTAGCTACATCAAACTCCATTCTTCAGCAAGTGCCACGTATTGGAGGAGGCTCTCGGTAATAACAGTGTAGTAAAATGAAGGAGACTAGAGAGAGAAAAATACACACACACATACATACATACATACACACACACACACCACACACATATATATATAATATATATATATAAAGATAGATAGATAAATACAGATACAGAGAGGTGGACATACGTATACTTAGATATATATTCATGCTTATATATGCATATCTATGCATATGCATCATATACGTGAAGCTTTATGTATATACAAATGTGCGTGTACATATGTATATACATTATATACATATATATATATATGTGTGTGTGTATCTATGTATATATATAAATATATATCCATGTGTTGTGTACATATATATCTGTATATATATATATATATATATATATATATATATATATATATATATATATATATAATACTTTGATACTTTGATAGGTTTCGGCCATTATTGGCCCAGGCCATGTCTAACTTAATAGCACCACCTGGTGAAGTCTTTCAAGTCAGAATTTGGGCACTATGGCCCACTCAAGTAGAGAGTTATTGTTTACAGAGACATATCCGGGTGTAGGGGGTTTATCCGGGATTTCTTGAAGGAATCTGTCCAAAGACTTCTTGAACCCTATAAGGTCAGTTTCTGTTTTAATGTGTTTTAGTGTAATGTTAAAGAGAGCGGGGCCAATTGAGGTGAAATAATTGTGCCGTATTGTTGTTATGAGATGAGTGCGATTTTTGTTTTGGGCGGATGGCACGGGGCCCAAGCCTTGGATGTACCTTAAAGGTGATGCCAACATCATTTGGGCAATGCTGATGGAATATTTTCCACATCATGCAGATGATGTAGCGCTCACGACGACGTTGGAGAGAATAGAGTTTTAGCTTTTCTAGTCGACCCCAATAGTCGAGCCTGTCATGCCATCTATCTTTTTTGTGATTGCCCTTTGAGGTGCTTCAACTTTTATGATACCTTGTATTGTGTGGGGAGACCACAGTGGACAACAGTATTCAATGGGGTCGGGCAAAAGTGGAGAAGAGAAGGATAATGGTGTGGATATCTCTCGACTGGAAAGTTCTGAGAATCCAGGAACACATTCTGCGGGCCATGTCAACTTTGGTGTTTATATGAGTGGCCCAGCTTACGTTGTTGTCCACAATTACTCCCAAGTCTCTGATGTTGTTGGACGCCGCGAGAGTTTCACCTGAAGGAAGGGAGTATGGGAGTTTCAGGGCATCCTCTTTTCAAAGTGGATTAGCTCAAATTTATCCTCGTTCAGCAGCATATTGTTTTTTTTCTCCCATTGGATAACAGCCAGTAGATCTGACTGAAGGCATGTCCGGTCACTCGCCTCATTTATGACCTTCTGTAGCTTGGAGTCATCTGCAAAGATTTTTATGTTGCTGTGCTTGATGATGTCATTAATGTCATTAATATAAATGATGAAAAGAAGTGGGCCCAGCACAGTGCCTTGCGGAACGCCACTACTGACTTTGGCTGGGCTTGATTTTACCCCTTCAACTACAACATGTTGAGATCTGTCTGTCAGTAACTTTCAGTAACTTTCCAGAGACACCAATGTTGGATAGTTTTTTCAATAGGATCTTGTGATCGACCCTGTCGAAGGCCTTACTGAAATCAAGGTAGATGACATCGGTGTTGGAGCCCTCTCCCAAAGCTCTCAAAATGTCCTCAAAGTGATGCAGGAGCTGCGTTAGGCAGTCCCTTCCATTACGGAACCCATGTTGGTTGGAGACAGCCGTCTGTTGCTTTCCAGAATTGGGTTATTCGAGATCTCACCACCCTCTCAATACCTTGATGATATGAGAGGTGAGTGAGATCGGACAGTAATTCACTGCAAGGGACTTGTTTCCCTTTTTGAAAACTGGGACAACAGACTGGGACAGAAGGTTTTTTGGAATATAGCCAGCATCCAGTGAGTTTCTCCACAGATTAGCAAGGGGAGATGCAAGTTGGTGTCGACACACCTTCAGGACACAAGCAGGGAACCTATCGGGGCCTACTGCTGAATTGTGTTTTATTTCGTTTATCGCCGCTAAGACATCAGGGGCACTAAACGTTATGTCCGATATAGTGTTGTTGGGGGTTGACATCACTGATACAACCCAGATCGGCCATATCAGGATTGCTGAAAACAGAGCAGTATTGTTTCTGCAGTATCTCGGCCATGGATTTGGCATTATCTTGGAGAGTGCCAGTTTCGTCAATTAGAGGGCCTACAGTGGAGACAGTGACCCTGCGTTTCCTCGCAAATGAAAAGAACACTTTGGGGTTGAGTTTGATTTTTTCAATGGCCCACTTCTCCTCAGCTGATCTTTGGTTATTGATGAGGGTCTTCATGCATTGTTGGAGGTTATATTTTTGGATTCAAGCAGTGCGATAGCCGTCGAATGTGTGTGTTGCTGTTGGCAGTACTTTAGTTTGTTAATTTTTTGTTTGTTCTTTTTATTTTTCTGATAATGGTTTTTCTGTTTTGGGGGATTCTGCACTTTTTGTTCACAGGTCTTGGTGGGGAGTGTTTTGCACATATGTCTGTGACGGTGTCTACAAAGATCTGCCAAGATGTTTTATGGTTGGTGGAGATGTGTGTATGTGTAAAGGACCAGTCAACATTTGATAGCTCGTTCCTGATTGCATCCCAGTTGGCTTTATGGAGATCCATGTTGTCAAATGGGTGGGCTGGAGGAAGGTCACTAGGATTAGCTTTCGGCTGGTGGAATTTCATGTTACAGAGAACCATGTCATGGTCTGAAAGAAGGGTTTTTTCCACTGTAACGTTATGTATAGTGTTAGTGTGGTTACTAAACACTAGGTCCAAAATGTTCTGATGTCTTGTTGGTGCAAGGACAAGTTAGGACAAGAAAAACTCATTCGTAAAGTCGAAAAGTGACTCTGCTGCTTTTTTGTCAGCGGTTGAGGCGGGAGTGCTTGGTTTCAAACAGTTTGTAGTCCAGTCAACACAGGGTAGATTGAAGTCTCCCATCATGAGTATGTTGCTAGAATGGCACTGTTGAATAAAGCACTTAATGCTGTTGAGGCATTCTTTAAAGCACAGTATGGGTGTTTGGGGCGGCCTATAGAGCTCAATTACTGTCAGGTCATTGGCTTTGTTGTGCACGGTGACTGATTCACAGTAGCCGTTGGAGAATATACTATTTCCATCTGCCGTAAATGAATCATGCAGGAAATGGCAGTTCCACCCTTCCTCCTGCCGATACGATCCGCGCGGATGGTTGTGAAATTCTTCACTCTCACTTCGGCTTCCAAGTGGGAGTTGTCAAGGTGGGTCCAGTGAGAATGAAGAAAGGATGTGGTGTGAATGGTTACCAACCCAGTCTTCAATGAATTGGACCTTCCATTTTTGTGCATTGATGGAAGGGCTGACACCTTGTGCATTGAGTAGGAATGTGGAGGTTAGTGTAGTGGCTGGTTTTGACTGTTGCAGGGGGCTTGGATTTTTTGTGTGTGTTAGTGGCAGCAATGTGGGGAATTGGTGCACTGGGGTAATAGCATAGGATGGTGTTGAGTGATGGCTAGAATGTTTTTGTGTATCTCTTTTGCCATGTTCAACATGGCTAAAAAGAATTTTCCTGCTTAGGGAGCAGTTTTTGGCTGGAGGTGTGGTTGCACTGTTGGATAGGGTTGTAGTTTCCACTTTTGTTGTTTTGTTTTTTTTGTCTTCCTGAAAAGACTGGACCAGCATTACTGCAGCATGGTGTGTTTTCTATTTTTATTGTTATTCAGGTTTGTGTGTTGGCTTGAAGCCCCGTTTCTGTTTGTGCGTCGGGTCCCTGGAAGATGAGTGAAGGGACAGTCACTCAGTAGACATGTTCTCTCACCACGTTGGGAATACCGGCAGATTTTGGGACTCCGAGTTGTGTGTGTTTTGAATTTCGATTTACTATTTGGTGGTGTTGATGTTATTGTGGGATGCGTGCTTTGGCCTTGGCCGGTAGTGCGTCTAGTGCCGGGTAGATGCGTGAAGATGCAGTCACTATTTGTGCAGAGTCTCTGGCGCAGTGAATAGCGGCATATTTGGGGATTTCTTGTTTGTGCCGTGAGGGCGCATTCTGCTTCCTATGTTTCTTAAGATTTTTGTTACTGCAGTAGTATTGAGGTGGTGATGTGGGGGAAGAGGGCAGTGGTTTCTTATTTGGTTTTCTGTTGGTATTTTTGGTGATAGAAGACGATGGTGGCAGCGGTGGTGATGATGATGATGATAATTGTGGTGGTTGCTGTGAAAGCGGTGAAAAGATACTGGCATTTAGTGAATCATCTAGTAAGCTAGAGTTGAGGAGTGGCTGTTGTTGTTCTTGTTGCTGTGGCTGTTGTTGTTGTTGTTGTGCCTGACCGATGTCAGGGTCAGCCATTGTGCTGGGAACCAGGAGTGGCTCATTCTGTTGTTGTTGTTGTTGTGGCTGCTGATTTTCTAGCTGTTGTTGTTCTTGAACTGTGAAAATATGTAGAAGCTTTTCATAATGGCCTCTTATCAGTTTGAAAGATACTTCGATATGTTTCAACTTGCTACGAATCTGTTTGACGGATCGTGTGTTGACCACTTGTGATGTTTTTTCGGCAATCTCATTCAACACAAGACATTTAGATTTTCTGTTTGGGAAAGAGAGAGCCATGTGTTTATTAAAACATCAATTTCGTTATCAGACCAATTTCGGCTGTTGCAGGCCTGCAAGTTAGTCATGTTTGTTTTTCTTTGTTTTGTTTTCCTTTTGATTTTTGAAAATATATATATTCTTTCTTGGGAGTTAAAGAAGTGTATATATATATAAATGTTCTCTCTTAAGGGTGTGAGTTTTTGATTATTTGATTGTTTGAGGATATTAAAAGAAAAACAGGTGTATATAACAATTTGTAGTTAAATGAAAACGTACTTACGGGTTTGTAGGCAAACAATATATATATATTCATATACATATGTGTGTGTATATATATATATATATATATATATATATATATATATACGCATGCGTAAACGCATATATATGCATATAGTATCCCTTCTACTGGAAGGACAAGGCCATATATATGCAAATAATATCATGTATATATTATGTATTACATAAACGCATACATACATACATACATACATTCATACATACATACATACATGCATACATATATAAGCATCTTCAATTATTCATGCATGTTTTCTGAGTAATTCCAACTTGTGGCAAAATGTAACCAGAGCCTAAGTGATTCTAGTATGCATTGCATAGTCTGGACGCGTGCCACTCTCTACAGACTTCTGGCAACATGACTCACCTATTAAGAGGCACAAACAGCGAAGTTAGAAATCGTTGCACTTTCTTCACACGAAGACATCAATACGCCATTAGCGGGGATAGAAGTTTAATATCTTATACATAACCCGACACATTTTAGAATATGCATGCATAAAGTTTTATAAGTATATAATATATATATATATATATATATATATATATATATATATATATATATATATATATATATGTATGTATGTATGTATATATATATATATATTATATAATATATATAATATATATATTATATATATATATATATCTACATATATATATACATATACATATATATATACATATATCTACATACATACACACACATATACATATATGTATACTCACAGACATGCATATATGTATATTAATACACACGTACACAAACCTTCATATAAACATATGCATGTGTATATGTTTGACTTTATGCATATATATATATATATATAATATATATATATAATATGTATATATATATATATATATTAATATATATATATATATATATCTATATATATATATATATATATACATGTCTGGGTGTGTCACTGCGTTTATGCGTTCGCATGCGTGTCTATGTATATATAATGGACATAGAATGTACGAGTAAATGAAAGATTGCCTATATATGCAGTGATAAGTGGGTGTACAACATCTGTAACTTATTGGCTTTCCCTAGTTTCGACTGCCTCATGCATTTTCATGGTAATTCGAACTGATAATCTGCGCTTTGTATGTGTCTTAATCTGAAGTTAACGACTTCGATTGTTTAAAATGGCTTGGTAAGGCGTGGGGCAATCTGATGCTGCGTGCCGAGGTGAAGTTCTATGCGAGTTTGTGTGCCGAATGTTTGAATCTTCTGCTATCAGTTTGTGCTGAATCGATATCAGTGACTTCTAATGCTGAATGCGGCATAACCTTTATTGGAAAATAAATTAATTTAGGCAAAATCTGTGATATTATTGTACATATGGGGCTAAATTTATCAGATATTCTTTAAGAATATGGCAGCAGGGTCGTGAACTAAAATATGCTAGTCAGCCAGATAAAATATCACTGAGTTGGAAAATATTGTTGCAGCTTCTAATCATTAAAGAGAAACCCTGACAGAAATGCAGATTATCGATGTGACTCAGAGAATAATGTGCAACGGATTAACTTGTTGCAACTTAGATGTAATCGGAAACATATTTTAGCGACGTCATAGATGTACTAGAAATGTCTGTTATTGTTAAAAATCTTTAATATCTTCAGGGCTCTTTTACTGTTTAAGTTAAAATGACAGAACGAATGGAATACGGTGCAAAAATACATTACTGAAATATTTACTCTTTTACTCTTGTTTCAGTCATTTGACTGCGGCCATGCTGGAGCACCGCCTTTTAGTCGAGTAAATCTACCCCAGGACTTATTCTTTGTAAACCTAGCACTTATTCTATCGGTCTCTTTTGCCGAACCACTAAGTTACGGGGACGTAAACACATCAGCATCGGTTGTCAAGCGATGTTGGGGGAACAAACACAGACACACAAACATATACATACACACATACACACATACCTACCTACCTACCTACCTACCTACCTACCTACATACATACATACATACATACATACATACATACATACATATATGTATATAAAATTACAAAATGGGACAAGAACGCAAAACATTAAAATAGACGATACAAAAAACACGGACGGATCATTCGAACCCTCTAATCTTCAGTCAAGAACCGGATCTTCAGTGTTCGTCTACCAAATCCACTCACAAGGCTATAGTCAGCCCAAGGCTATAGTAGAAGACACTTTCCTAAGGTGTCACGCAGTGGGACTGAACCCGTAACCATGTGTTTGGTAAGCAAGCTACTTACCACACAGCCACTCCCTACGCCTATTTAGTCAAAATCC
>NC_043001.1:36462077-36469577 GCF_006345805.1 Octopus sinensis | reverse complement strand
AAAATTTTAATATGAAAAGAGAAAAATTATACCAAGACTCTTGAATTTTCTTATGATGAAATACTGATTCATATTAAGTTACCATTATAATGCCATGCAAGCAAATCTTATCAGTGACATTAATAAACTTAGGAGAAAACTGCATTCTAAATTTCAGGCTGGCATCATTTTGCAGTGTGAACATATTAGTTTGTCCCTGTTGCCATGGCTATTTAAAATCCGCTGGCATGCTGGTAATAAACACTTCTGTATTAAATATAGGCATCAACAGTAACGTCATCATTATGAAGAATGGCATAATTGAAGAAATTAGAGTGATCGAGGTCTTCATCATCATCATCATCATCGTCATTATTACTGCCATCAACTTCATTATCACTATCAACGTATATTATCACCACCTAAAAATATCAGGAGTCATGAGCAGCCTAGCAAGGCCTGCATACATTCATAGAAACATACATACCTAGATGATTACACACAAACACACACACACACCACACACACACACACACACACACATACATACACACACACACAAACGAATAAACGAACACAAACACACACGCAGACATACACACACACACACCACACACACACACACTCACACACAAACACACACACTCACACACAAACACACACACTCACACACACAAACACAAACACACATACACACGCACCCTCTACACAAATGTAAGTATATCACGTAGCTTCGCGCACGTTCATTTAAAAGATTGCCCCCCCCCCCTCATCAATTAAAATACTGTAGTCTATTCTGATAAAATACCTCAGGAGTTATATCATCACATGGAATCCGACATCATAATGATGATATCTTGGTAAATGTAATGAAGTACCTCTCATGTGAATACCATAATTCATGTGTTAGGACCAAAACTCCAAACTTATAATATCGTTTCACCAAAAAGTTTACCGTCAGAAATTACTCTAATCATTGCATCATCTCTTTAATCTACAAGATAGTGACATGCTAGCTGGAACTCAATAGAATAATGTATATATGTATATACATTTATATACATCTCTAAAATGCTTGCTTTATCAGTAATTCATAATTTTACTCATCACGGAATCGTTTCGGTAAAGACTTTTCAGATCTCTATAAATAACATTATTACTATATAAATTACATTAGGCATTAGGTTACATAACCAAACGAAGTTGTATAAAGCAACGACGGGTCGGGTGTGTGGTTACAAGACTTAGTGGAAGTAACAGCTAAATCTCACTCAAATCACACATTATTGTCTTAAAATGTGATGCACATTCTGTGTGTTACGCAGCTTTACAAACGCCGTGCTTAAAAAAAAAATGTCAGTCCTCTGCTGGAATGCGCCTTTGATTATAGGGCTGTTTGATCAGGTTTAACGTGTAACTAAATAACGAATATTGTTTATGTAGGACAAAACAGACCAAATATGAAAGAATTGGTCTTGCTAACAATACTTCTTGAACAATATTTAAATGTATAATCGTTGTTCAGTTGTGAAAATTAAAAAAAAAAAGAATTCCGTGTATCATCCTGAGTTGCACCTGGGTACATCAGTGATGTCTCCTTTAGGTCATGAACTGATTCGGGTCTTTCAACATCAAACACTTTCACCCAGATAATTCAGTCGAATTTCATCAAGTCTCAGCTTGTGACCAGTTAGCTCTACCCTTGGTAGCATTCTTCCATCAGCACCCACACTGCTGATCCATAGCCGCCTTGAGGTAACCTACAATAACTCCATAGCATTACCTGACAGCCTTCCGTTTACTGAACCCTATCATGCCAAATATGTTGTAAGCTTTGTAGAACGACTAAAGGTAAAGGTAAAATTACCTTCTCGAGTCATACAGGCTCGTAAGGGCCGGTTTCCCGGTTCCATGGTGTATATTTAGTTAGTTAGTTAGTTAATTTTTTGGCTCAAAAAGCAAAAAGCAAGGCCATGTAGGGGGACATGGAGTTATGTACATGGTGGTGTTCATGTAAAGAGTTCAGGCCACTTGAGGTCAAGGGAGACTTTGAACCCCACCTGGACGGAACGCCGGTCCCCGTCGCAGGAATATCCATTTTTGTCACCTGAGTGGACTGGAGCAACATGAAATGAAGTGTTTTGCTCAAGAACACAACGCATTGCCCGGTGCAGCAATCGAAACCACAATGTTACTATCATGAGTTCAACACCCTAACTACTAAGCCATGCGTCTCCGCTGTAAAGAGACTTGGTAAGCATGTTCAAAAGTGAAGTATGTAATATCGGCTTCAGATTTCGGCACAAAGCCAGTAATTTCGGAGGAGGGAGTAAATCAATTACACCGATACCAGTCCTCAAGAAAATACAGGAGGATCAGTTAATTATGATTTTATTCGGCATATTTCTCTCTCAGATTCACACTTGTTGCACCGTCCTTCAGTTTCTCTAAGCCCTATAAAAGAACTCTGAAGTTTTGGGACTCCAGCAAGGCCTTTCGCGATATCCTTAACGCTAGGAACTTTTCAGCATCCCTCCATGTGTACACACACACACTCACACATACACACACACACACACACACACAACACACACACACACACACACACACACACACACACATACACACACACCACACACACACACACACACACACACACACACACACACACACACAACATACACACACACACACACACACACACACACACACACATCGGGGTAGGGACTGATAAATTCGTGGCTTTGAAAAGAAAATACAGGAGGATCGGTTAATTATGATTTTATTCATCATATTTTCCTCTTAGATTCACACACTTATTGCAGCGGTCTTCAGTTTTGCTAAGCCCTGTAAAAGAACGCGGAAGATTGTGGCTCCAACCATGCCTTGAAACCGAAACCTGTACAATAATGATGCAGTCATTGTTATATAAATAAAGTGACTTTGCAACCAAGTTGTTTTGGGTTCAATCCTACTAAGATGGCCCTTGCAGAGGTGCTTTCTACTAGTCTCGAACCGAATAATATCATTTGAGTGAATCTGGTAGACTGAGATTGTGTGGAAGCCCGTCATATATGTATGTATCTGTGCGTGTGTATATATAAATACACACACACACACACACACACACACACACACACACACATATATCTACCGAAAAGGTAATTATTTCTACGCCTGCTGCTATGTTGTTGTTGTTTTTGTCTCATTTGGTCTAAAGTCGTAAGACAACCACCGTTATATTTTGTTTAACCATTACCGTTTTCAATTTCGTTTTCGTCTCTCGTATTTACATCCGTCTCGTGCGTTTACATTCTTGTCTTCTACCAAGGAATCTAATGCTTACAGCTTAGTTTTTTTTCTTGGGGCTGGCCGAGTTGGAGCAAATATCAGAATTGAACAGCCGAAATTTGCTATGATGATTCGGTGTCTGACTGAAGATTGAAGGCTTCGAATGATTTGTCTGTGTTCCGTGTTTGTCCCTTCCTGTATTTCACGTTCTTTATATATAAAAAATTTATCCCTATATATATATATATATATATAATTCAAAAATAAGGGTGAAAAATTGGATATTAATTTAATAACACCAATTCAACACCAAGCGGTCCAGCGCACAATAACTGAGATTCAGTAAATATTAATACACAAATATAAGAGAGGATCCACTAAGAGAACGCTCTTGCGCTAAAAATAGATCCGCAATGGTCTCAAACACCAAGAATTGTTCTCAAGAAAAATTGAGACCATTGCGGATCTATTTTTAGTGCAAGAGCGTCCACATAGTGGATCCTCTCTTATATTTGTGTGTGTATATATATATATATATATATATATATATATAACATCAGTGGTGTGGAGAGGTAAAGGTGGTATGCATGGGCAACTGCTGGTCTTCCATGAAACAACCTCTCCGGACTTGTGTCTTTTGGGGAAATTTTTAGGTGCAATCCCATGGTCATACATGACAGGAGTGGGTGTCTTTACCCTTCACTCTTTAAACTGGGTTAAGTTTTGTTTATGAAATACAGTTGTTTTGAATTTGATGCGTAAAGTGGCCGTGTTTGTAGTGGTGAGTGGAGAAGTGGTGGCTGGGAACATGACCCTAGGTGCCATAGGTAGAGGGGAAACAACCTGAAAATGTTTGGGAGCCACTGATATAGAGGCTGGTAGAGCTGGTGAAGAGAGCGACAGCGATCGTTATCTGAATGAGAAAATCATTCACTATTTCATGAGGCCTGTACGAAAACAAAGCAAAAAATAAAACTCTTAAGGAAAAGCTAGACATGATTGGGTCTTGTTGGTCGCATGTAACAACACTTTCAACATGGCGTTTAGTTATTCATTCATCGACATATTCATTTACGACATTGCAAAGGAAGTGATGGCAGCTGCTGACAGAGCGATATGTTGCGGGAAGCGGTTTATAACTGGCAATAAATCCAATCTAACTGGCAAGCAGCTGTTTAGATGTAGCCTTCAAGTAAATCCGGGTACACGGCGGAAACACATAGAGATCATGATAATACCCATTTTTATTTCATTCCCTTTCATTCCACCTTCTCTTCAATTCTTCTTTTCCTTCTTCTCCTCCACTTCCTCGTACTCGTTATCATTATCACTATCATTGCCATTATCAATGTCGTCATCGTTGTAAAACTTCATTTTCACCACCACCACCCGTTTTTTTTCTTTCTTGCATATACTGCAGTACTGCTGTCAGTATCGTTCGCGGCATCTGAATTCAGTGCCTCACCCTTCTTTAATTAATTCCTAATTGAAGTTGACCAGTCATTTCTATCTTATTTAAGTGCATATATTTTAAACCAAGTACATGCTGCATAGATTGACGGTGTTTCGGTAGAGAGATCTTTTGTATTTAAGTCGATAAATGCTGGAAATGAATGTACTCTATGAAACTTTAATCGTCTATTAAATATCTGTTCACGCTATTGATGTTTTTCTTCAGTGTATCCTCAAAATCATCATCATCATCATCATCATCATCGTCATCATCATCATCATCATAATTTTGGCGTTTTTATTATTATCATTGTTGTTGTTGTTAATTATAATAATAATATTAATATTTATAATGTTAATAATAACAACAACGACAACAACAACAATAATAATAATAGTAATAATAATAATGATAACAACGACAACAACAATAACAACAACAGCAGCAGCAACAACAACAACAATAATGATAATAATAATAATAATAATAATAATAATAATAATAATAATAATAATAATATAATAATAATAATAAAGAAACAACAAAAGCTATAAAACAAATGAAATCCAAACTAAAAATAGAACAGCAACGAGCCATGATAAAACGATGGCAAGAAAAGCCCCTTCATGGTAAATACTGCACTAAACTAAACGCAAAAGAAATAGACAAAGAAAAATCCCAGCAATGGTTGAGAAGCTCAGGACTCAAAGCAGAAACAGAGGGATTTTTAATTGCAGCACAAGACCAAAGCCTCCCCACCAGAAATTACCAAAAACATGTAATGAAAAGAAATATTACAAGTAACTGCAGAATATGTGGAGATGGACAAGAAACAATAAATCATATTATCTCTAGCTGCCCAGTCCTGGCTAAGAAGGAATATATTCACAGACATGACAGAGTTGGAACCTACATACATTGGAAGCTATGCCAACATTATGGAATAACAACAGAAAAAAGATGGTATAGGCACACACCAGAAAAGGTCACAGAAAACGAGAAAGCAACCATACTCTGGGATATGCCGATACACACAGATAGAGAAATTAAGGCCAACAGACCAGATATAGTTGTCAGAGATCATGAAGAAAAAAATGCTTTCTAATTGATGTATCAATACCGGCAGATGACAACGTGTCTCTAAAAGAAATGGAGAAACTCTCAAAATACAAAGACCTGGAAATAGAGGTAACTAGAATGTGGAACCTGAAAACAGAAACAATTCCTATCATAGTAGGTGCATTAGGCATGATAAAAAAATATTCAGACAAATACATAACAAAAACACCAGGACTTACAAACACATATAACATACAGAAAATTGCACTACTAGGCACTGCACACATCCTACGCAGAACACTTTCCATACACTAACCATCAGAGCATCACAACAAATCACAGCACATACCCAAGGCACACAGAGCTGCGCTCGGTAGTGAAGTGAAAGCACGCTATAAAAATAAAACTACTGAATAATAATAATAATAATAATAATAATAATAATAATAATAATAATATGTTCTTAAAGATGGATTGTTCGTTGTTTCAATATGATTAAGCTTTCTATCGATCACAAATCGTAACTTACGATGAAGTATGTATTTTCCTTTTTTTTGTATTTTTTCCATTTCGTTTTTACCTCTCATGTGTGATCAGTAAAATAAAAAGGTTACAACACAGAACAGTGGATTTGAAGAAGTATTATTACAAGCGTAAGGAGAAATATGTTGCGGAATGTCTTCCCACTGTTTGCCATTTGACGGCATTGCCTGCAACGACGCTGGGACCAAGCTGTAGCAATCAGATTCTGAGCTCGGTCTTCAGAATTTGAAAAGAAACAATGTTAAATTTCGAACTTCAGAAAAGTGTTGAATAGCATTACTGTTATGCTTACAAATTATATTTGTTCTGTGCGTGTTAACATGTTGATTTTATTTTTCTGAAATCCCTAGCTTTTCCAAATTGTCACTTAAACATTTACTAAGAAAACCAAGTGTACCAATTCTTATTGGTTTGTATGTACGTACGTATGTATGTACGAATGCACGCATTCATGTATGAGTGTATGTAGGTTTTTTCTTCTAATTTTAATAATTTGAAATTTTCTGTAATGAAAAAACTCCGTCGTTCTAATATAGATAATAAAATCTGTTACATTTTGAACTTGATAAAGGTCTTGCCTATTTTTACGAGGGTTTGCCGATAAATTCATAGGTTAACTATGGAGGAGTGATGCTATAGCAGTGAAATTTTGAATACTTTAATTTCAGATCTTCATATTAATAACCACATTGTTTCTATCCAGGTAAACTGATATCTGAGTGTTCAAAAAATATTTTAAATTTAACTAGTAGTGACTTCTCTTGAAAATAGACAAAATTTCGCATCTATAGAAACTCAACCATAAGAATATCAATTAATAAAAAAATATATGCCTTTTCAAGTTGAAATAAACATAAAATGATGTTTTATGGGGTGTCTATTAACTTCTGTCATGCTTGTGTATATATAGTGTTTCCTTTGAGTTTTATTTAAGTTGTTCTTAAGAGAGATGAAACCTGTCACTAACAATGTATAAAGAGTTTTTGACTTAAGAGAATTCCTAGCGATTGTAAATATATGGTTGCATTAGTGTGTTCGTTGAGCTGTCGATGTACATACTCAAATGTCTGCATCTAAAAGAACGGTATATACTAGTATGTATGTATGTATGTATGTATGATGTTATGTCAGGTCACTTTCGAGTGCTACTGGTAACATGTAACCCAGTACAACCT
>NC_043001.1:36447077-36459577 GCF_006345805.1 Octopus sinensis | reverse complement strand
AGCTGGAACTAGATGAAATAAAAATAAAAATAAAATGTACAGTTGTGTCATTTACGTACCTCTCTTGCAATCCACTCGTCTACTGTCCATCTATGAATCAGAGAAGATTGACTTTTTTGTGACTCTCTTATTTCATGAGCGGCAAATTGTTTCTCTGTCTATCTTTCTACGATTTAGCAGTTTGTTTCTCTTTTCATATGTCTGTCTAGCAGCCTGACCGTGTGTCAGATGAGATTGAAAACTGATGCGAAATCAGAAGCAGGCTTCTGATGCTAATCCTTGCAATCCTGTCATCCAATTGGGGATGGTGCATGGCGTGAATGCGCTGTGTAAAGCTGGGTGGATAAAGGAGAGAGGGGGAGGTTGTTGTGGAGGCAAGGACGGAAATGTGATGATTAATTCAAGATTGATCAGCCTTCTTTTTTCAGCCCACTCTTCTTACCATCGTATCTCACCCGATGATTTATATGGGGTATTCATAAGCACACACACACACACACACACATACACACACACATACACACGAACACATATATACTTACCTGTATACCCACGTGTCTATGCGTATGGATATGTGTATGCGTAGAAGAGCACGTGGGAATCTGTATGTGACTGTGTATGCATGTACGTGCGTGTGTGTGTATGTGTGCGCATGCGTATGTGTGCATGTGAGTGAGTGAGTGAGTGAGTGAATGAGTGAGTGTGTGTGTGTGTGTGTGTGTGTGTATGTATGTGTGTGTGTATGTGCGTGTGTGTGTATATGCGTGCGCGTGCGCATATGTATGTGTGTGTGTATGTGCGTGTGTGTGTGTGTGTGTGTGGTGTGTGTGTGTGTGGTGTGTGTGTGTGTGTGTGTGTGTGTGTGTATGTATGTGTGTGTGTATGTGCGTGTGTGTGTATATGCGTGCGCGTGCGCATATGTATGTGTGTGTGTTTGTGAGTGAGTGTGCGTGTGTGTGTGTGTGTGTGTGTGTGTGTGCATAAGGCATTAGAAACTTGCAGAAAATTCCCACAGTACATGAATTATAAAGTGTAAGAAAAAGCAAAATCCAGCATCTGGCTTTTGGAATATTTTTAGGGCGTTTATATTTCCCAATAAATCGAGTAATTCAGCCTGCGGTACAAAGAACCTTGCATCATTATACAGCGGTTTGGTAATGAACAAGATCGAAAAGGCAATCGGAAAAACGCAGAGTGAATTAGGAGCCTATCTTCGAGCACTTTCAACTGAGTGTCAATGGAAGGCTTTCAAATATCCTTGGTATTGCGGCAGGGTCATTGCCGGATCATTTAGAATCATCCCTACAGGAACGGTAGAGTCGTCGACTGGCTCTGTCTGAAATGTGAATAAACAAGGAAACTGTCAATGGTAAGCATTCCTTCAGAGTACCAGTATTGCTGATACCTCTGGGGTTATCCTTGGAACTATAGGCACAGGGCCTAAAATTTAGGGGAAGAGTTTAGTCGATTACATCGCCCAGTGTCCGACTAGTACTTATTTTATCCACGCCGAAACGATGAAATACATAAATCTCTAATTTACGCGCACACACACACACACACACACACACACACACACGAAAACACACACATAGACACACACACACACACACACGCAAACACACACATAGACACACACACACACACACACACACAAAACACACACACATATACAGACACACACACACACACACGCAAACACACACATAGACACACACAACACACACACACGAAAACACACACACATATACAGACACACACACACACACGCAAACACACACTAGACACACACACCACACACACACACACACGAAAACAACACACATATACAGACACACAACACACACACGCAAACACACACTAGACACACACACACACACACACACGAAAACACACACATAGACAGACACACACACACACACACGCAAACACACACATACACACACACACACACACACATATATATACACATATATATGGTAATGAGCAAATTATGAAATAACGAAAGTGGCTAAACGAAGCATATATATATATATATATATTACCATTTTCCTAAGTCATACATTAATCCTTATGGTAAAGACTATATACTACCAGGTAGGATTTAGCTTAACCATAAGCGATGGAATAGTCTCTACTGATGAGATTTAATTCGAAGCGAAACTAGTTTGCTATACAGTAGCCTCGCTCCACTGGCAGTACATGGACTATGTGCTTCTTGTGGCTATAAGAGTCTTTGACTCTTGTTTCTAACAATACTCTGTACCGTCGGTCGCTATTAGTGACAACTGAACTTTGCGCTTTTGATTATGTATATATATATATTTATAATAAGATTAGCTCGTAAACGAGTGGGTATATATTTGTAAAAAATGAAGTTTGAAAATGCCGCTATATTAGATAAATTTTAATTTAACATGTTTCGGTTCTTGAAATAACGAACCTTATCAAAAAATTTTTTTTATATAATAAAGAGAGTCCATGCTATATGTTTAAAGAGTATGATGGAACAGTTCATAATTGTGACATACATTGAATAGAGTCAAATATATATATGTGTGTGTGTGTGTGGTGTGTGTGTGTATGAAACAGGACTAATTTAGTTATTTCTCCGTGGACTAAAAAAAAAACAGAGCTACGAAAATCTTAATCGATTTTTGAACCTTATTGGATTCTCATCAAATGAAATCTGCATTAAATTAACGAAGTTTCTAGCTGTCAATTTTTTAATATATATATATTCAAGAAATACAGTACCTACAGAAAACTGGAGTGATTAGTTTGCATACCCTAACTGTTAACACACGCACACCCTCATACACTCACGCATACAAAGACACCCCACCCATATGTGTGTGTGTGTGTGTGCGTATTTGCATGTGTATGTGTGTGTGTGAATGTATCAATATTGTTTCTTTCGTTATTTACTTTGACAAACAATGCCTATTCTTAAAGCATTTTTACATCTGTGCTGTTTGAGATAGCTAATCGGATAACCATTATTTTGCTCCTTCTGTGTGTGTGTGTGTGTGTGTGTGTGTGTGCGCGTGTGTGTGTGTGTGTGTGTGTGTATGTATATGTGTGTGTGTGTTTGTGTGTGTTTGTGTGTGTGTGTGTGTGTGTGTGTTGTGTGTGTGTGTGTGTGTGTGTGTGTGTGTACATTCCTGCTCATCCCACACACAACGAACGCACACAAGTTAAAAAGCGCCAAGTATTTCAATCGCGGTTTCGCTGCAGCTGTACAAGCAAGCCACACCGTCTACAACACCTGGACGAAGTCACCCGTCATTACTGGCTTGAGACGTATACCTTTAAGTACAACACCTGTAAAATATGCTTCAAGAAAAGAAAATAACATACTGTTTCCTCACCAACTAATTTTGCAGACTTCGTCTACCAGCAAAATTACTCAGAAAGTAGACATTTTGTTCATAAAGTTAGGGTATTACGTATAAGCTAACGAATAATTCTCTCCGTGGTATCTCACTATGTTTGAAGTAGCAGTCAATTCTATCTCAGACTACACACACAACTATTTTCAAGTAGAAGGTAAAAGTTAGTGTGACTGTTCTAGATATACGTGTTCTGAAATAAAGTTATTCTTTAATTCTGAGATAAAGTCATTCTTTATACAAGCTTGAACATAATAACCATGCAGCTGTAAGGCAGCGAGCTGGCAGAATCGTTAGCACGCAGGGCGAAATGCGTAGCCGTATTTCGTCTGCCGTTACGTTCTGAGTTCAAATTCCGCCGAGGTCGACTTTGCCTTTCATCATTTCGGGGTCGATAAATTAAGGACCAGTTACGCACTGGGGTCAATATAATCAACGTAATCCGTTTGTCTGTCCTTGTTTGTCCTCTCTGTGTTTAGCCCCTTGTGGGTAGTAAAGAAATAGGTATTTCGGCTGCCGTTACGTTCTGAGTTCAAATTCCGCTTAGGTCGACCTTGCCTATTATCCTTTCGGGGTCGATAAATTAAGTACCAGTTACGCACTGAGGTCGATGTAACCGGCTTAAGCCCTTTGTCTGTCCTTGTTTTCCCCTCTGTGTTAGCCCCCTGTGGGCAATAAAGAAATAAATAACATGCAGCTGTCCTTTGGGTAAATAACGAAACCACAACAAATGCATTTTCTAATCGTTTTCGAGGGGAAATTTTTAAAATATCATTTTAAAAAAATGATCTAAGTAATGATTAAGTAATATTGCATTTATTCATTATTCCATATTTCGTTTTTCTTTTTTTATTAAACGCAGGGTTAATATCAGATTCGAAAGAGTCAGTACAAGTTTGATTTTTGAGTTTTTTTGAGGTATTATTATTATTATTATTATTATTATTATTATTATTATTATTATTATTATTAAACAGTCTAGACGAAGAGCGCGATTCGATTGTAAGATATTTTATTGAATGATATTTCAACAATACGTCTGTCATTGTCAAATTTAAAATAAGAAGTGATAAGGTTCTTTCCCTATTAGCAAGAAATCTTGAAATAAAACAATAAAACTGTACAATGACATACTTACATACTTATATACATACGTAGATACATACCATTCATACATATATATACATGCATATTTACATACATACATAACGAATAAAATATTAATATACACATACAAGCTTAAATATATATAAGTGTAAATAATTTTTGTAATTTTGAATTTTTATCACTTCTTATTTTGAACTTGACAAAGACAGACGTACTACTGAAATATCGTTCAACTAAAAAAACATCTTACAATCGAATCGCGCTCTTCGTCTTGACTGTTTATCTTTGTGAAGAGTTACGTCAATCCTTTTCAAATTATTATTATTATTATTATTATTATTGGAGTACCCAGACGCAAACTTTGGAATTTCTACACCCCTGAGTAATGAACGCTTAATTACACAGAATTTTTTTCATCCAGGTAACGGCGTGAGATATTTTGTTCTAGACCAACCTAGTATTTATAACTACTGCAAATATGCACCAATCGATATACAAGTACATACACACATACATACATGCATATATACATAAATGCATGCATACATACATACATACATACATACATACATACATACACACACACATACATACATACATACATACATACATACATACATACATACATACATACATACATAGGAGCACTCCGTCGGTTACGACGACGAGGGTCCCAGCTGATACGATCAACGGAACAGCTTGCTCGTGAGAATAACGTGTAAGTGACTGAGCAATTCACAGACACGTGTACTACTAACGCACTTCTCAGATTCAGCGTGACGCAGAGAGTGACAAGGCCGACCCTTTGAAATACAGGTACAACTCATTTTTGCCAGCTGAGTGGACTGGAGCCACGTGAAATAAAGTGTCTTGCGCAACGACAGAAGGCGTTACCGTGAATTGAACTCATGACCTTACAATCGTGAGTGAATGTCCTAACCACTAAGCCACACGCCTTCACCTACATACATACATACATACATACATACATATGGAATGTATATCCTAAAATAAACTTAGAAAATCCCTGCCATGGAATACATTCATAAACACCAAATCAAGGAATACTAGTAGAATATTCCCATCAAAACTTCTGTCAAATGTAAGCATAACAGGCCGGATATTGTTATTTGGGACAGAGGAGCAAAGGTATGTGCCTTCATAGAAGTAGCTGCCCGGCATATATAAAAATCTCTTTGAAAATCAAAGAAAAACAGTATATTTATGGACAACTGCTACGAAACCTCCAGCTTCTATATCCAGACTATGAATTCATATTCATACCAATAATAATTGGAGCATTAGGTCTTGTTAGTAAATGCTTAAAGGAGAATCTGGATAAACTGGGATTTTCAGAAAGAGAAATCGACCGGCTAATACATACATTACAAGTGAAATCTGTGAGTGGAACAGTAAAAACATGCAAAACTTTTCTCAAGTTACAAATGAGAATTTGTCTGTGTTAACTACATCTCTAAAATGGAGTCTTGTATCTTTGTTGGAAACCTACTTCCTCCTCAGTGGATGATTTATAATAATTAAAAAAATAGAAGATACATACATACAATTATGAAGGAGCCTTGGATCTAGGTAAAAAAAAATGGGTCTTTTCATATTGGCAAGAAATCTTGAAATAAAACTGCACAATGGCATACTTACATACTTATATACATACGTAGATACATGCCATTCATAAATACATATATATATACATGCATATTTACATACATACATACATACATACATACATACATACATACACATACATACATACATACATACATGCATGCATACATACATACATACATACATAAATACATAACAAATAAAATATAATTAATATATACATACAAACTTAAATATAAATACATATATATACATATATATAACTGTAAATATCTATATATATGTAAGTATACATATACACATACGCATATACATACATATATACATATATGTCAACTTCGACAAATTTCTTCTACTATAGCCTCGGGCCAACGCAAATTGAAAGAAGCCCGTCGTAAATATATATAAATATATAAATGTGTGTGTGTGTGTGTGTTTGTGTGTCTGTGTTTGTCCTCCCAACATCGCTTGACAACCGATAGAATAAGTACTAGGCTTACAAAGTATAAGTCGTGGGGGTCGTTATGCTCGAATAATGGCCGTACTCCAGCATGGCCACAGTCAAGTGACTGAAACAAGTAAAAGAGTAGAAAGGGTAAAGAGTATATACATACATATATACATATATACATACACATATATATATATATAATAATAATAATAATAATAATATTAGGGAGTAAATCCAAACTTTTTCTATGTATTGGCTTATGATTTTCACTGTTTGATTTGCCTAGTAGTGGTTTTATCTCTAATTTAATATAATATATATATATATATATACATACATGCATATACATACATATAATAATGTGTTGTGCACGTATGTGTATGTTTGTTTGTATATATATATATATATATATATATATATATGAATTATTCACTCAGATGTCGGCACTGGTCGGTGGTTTAATTAGATAAAGCTCAACAAACATACGATATTTTCTGGATAATTATATCCTGCATGCTAGAATATACGATGACAAAGAGTTTGATACTAAATCTGGACATGTATATTTTCTGCCAAAGGTTGCAAATTTATTGGATGTCTCATAGGAATCTATATGGAATATTCTCAGATTGCTCTTTATTCGGAACATCAAAGGATTTTTCTATATAGTTTATATGACTAGAATTTCGGTATAGATGTACGCAGTTTGACATTTCATTTGTAATTTTCAAGAGTCCTATGCGCTTTTGTAGGGTCTTGCATTCTCATGCACAAAGAAACACTCTCACACATACGCAAGCACATACAAATATATATATATACTCCTAAACACGAAAGTATATACACACACACACACACACACACAGACAAACACACAGAGACAAACACACACAGACAAACACACATATATGAAACTAGATAATCTTACATACATATACTACATATAGAGACATATGCACACATGTAAGTGAAGGGTAACATGCACATATTTATGTGTCCGTGCATGAGTGTCTATGTTAGTGTATATATATATATAAGTGTATGTGTGTTTGTGTGTGTTCGTGTGTGTATGGTGTATAATAAGTATTTGAGGCAAGAAGGAAACGATCAATTACCATACAATGGTTCTTATAGTTTATTAGTTAGCATTATCGAAAGGGGATAACAGAAATATCGCTGCACCTGTCTAGATCATTTACCGTTTCTTCTATCAATGCTGCTCGTTCAAACCTTATCAGTGACCTTTCGCCTATTCACACACACACGTACACACAAATACAAGGGGGTGCTTGAAGGTTCCTGGCTCTATGGATGTCGCGAAAGGTCTGGTTAGAGGCTCAAGCTTTTGAGTTCTTTCACAGGGCTTAGAAAATGTGAAAGACCGTTGCAATAAGTGTGTGAATCTGAGAGAGGAATATATCTTTATATATAAAAGTGAAGTTGTGTGGTATCTGTCTCCTACGATTCAGATTCCTAACTACTCCCACATTTTGCGGTGCAGTTTAACCAAAACCGGGTATCTTATAGTCGTGATTCATATCGAGCCCTTCTGGTTATTAGCGCGCGTCTACGATGAGTCTACGATTTTAAAAAAAAATTACCATCATTTTTTCCATTTTAATGCATTTTTTTTCGCTATTAAATAAGGAAAGTAACTCTCTAAAAATGTCTACGATGTGTCAACGATTTAAAAAAAAATTTACCATAATTTTTTTTCCATTTTTAATGAATTTTTTTTGCTATATTTTGGCTATAACTCTCTAAAAATGCTTATATAGTTATTTCCCTTACAAACCCGAGCAACGCCGGGCGCTACTGCTAGTTGATTATAAATAATGATTAACTGATCCTCTTGTATTTTCTTTTACCCGAATTTAGGAACTTTTCAACACTCCCGCGTGTATATATATATATATATGTATATATGTGTGTGTGTATGTGTGTGTGTGGAGGCGCAATGGCCCAGTGGTTAGAGCAGCGGACTCGCGGTCGCAGGATCGCGGTTTCGATTCCCAGACCGGGCGTTGTGAGTGTTTATTGAGCAAAAACACCTAAAGCTCCACGAGGCTCCGGCAGGGGGTGGTGGCGATCCCTGCTGTACTCTTTCGCCACAACTTTCTCTCACTCTTTCTTCTGCTGGCCAGCTCGCTTAGCCGACGGGGTGGCGTCATTTGAAGGCTAAAACAATGCGAAGCGCATTGTGACCAGCGATGTGTAGTAACATCATCGATTACGTGATTATATATATATATAATATATATATATATATATATATATATATAGATAGATAGATATAATATAGTAAATCCAAAACAGAAAAACAAACCCACAAAAAAATACGCAACGCGAGGCGTAGTACATGTAAAGTATCAGCAGACACTCAGGGAAGGAAAGAAAGATGGTTTAACGTTTCGAGCAACGTCTTATATATACATGTATGTGTGTGCGCGCGCATGAGTTCTGTCTGTGTCTCTGCATGTGTCCGTGTGTGTATGTATGTATGTATGTATGCATGTATGTATGTATGTGCGGTCATAAGGTCTTCGCTTCGATTCCTTAACCGGGTAGTGCGTAGTTATTTGGTTAAGGCACTTCATTTCATATTCGTTCTTCTAGTCTGCGGTGATCCAGTATCGCCACAGTCAAATGACTGAAACAAGTAAAAAAGAGTATATATATATATATATATGTGTATGTATGAACGTATGCATTATGAATCTGTGTGTATATATGTCTGTGTGTGTGTGTGTGTGTGTGGTGTGTGTGTGTGTGTGTGTGTGTGTGTGTGTGTGTGTTTGTGTGTTTGTGTGTTTGTGTGTGTGTGTGTGTGTGTGTACATGAAATGTAACAAATCGTGTTAGAATGTAATTATTGATATTTTACTTAAACTGCTGCAAGGAAATAAACATTTTTAGATGAATCAGTTACTTTTCGCTGAAGCCTTATGAAAGGGAAAGATAAAAGAAAAGAAATGAAAAGAAGCATAGCAAACTCATATGCTAGTAAATATAATAGTTTCTAGAATATCATATGACGAATACGATGCTTTTGGTTACAGAATAGCATTGAATTTACAGGTATGTCATTTGCTAAACATATTTCCGTGCGGCTTTAACACTACTTGCAACTAGTCTCAACAGTAAGGCATACCTTTCATTGACTTGAGGTACTGTGAGTATGCTGAGTACATTTATATGCAGACAAACATATACGTACATGCATGCATACATACTCATACATATATAATACATACATTTCCAGGAACAGGAGATTGCCACAAAGTACCTGGTGAACAAGAGAGACAGTGACGCTCTAGTAATCCCAAGGTGCAACCACAAGTGAGGGTATGTCATGTTTCTGTGGAAGACATTACGCATGTGATTAGCAGCTGTGCTCAAATGTCATCACAGTACTACCTTCCTATGCGGCACGGTGTTGTTGCTAAAACAATTTACAATGCCATCCTAAAAGAAAACTGTCCTGCAATAAACTTAGAAAATCCCTGTTATGGAATACATTCACAAACACCAACTCAAAGAATACTGATGGAATATTCCTATCAAAACTTCTGTCAAATGTAAGCATAACAGGCCCGATATTGTTCTTTGAGACTGAGGGGCAAAGGTATGTACCATCATAGAGGTCAGCTGCTTTGCAGATATATATATATCTCTTTGAAGATCAAACAAAAAGAGGATATCTATGGACAACTGCTTTCAAACCCCCAGCTTCTATATCCAGACTATGAATTCATATTCATACCAATAATAATTGGAGCACTAGATCTTTTTAATAAAGCTTAAAGGAGAATCTGAAGAAACTGGGATTTTCAGAAAGAGAAATTGATCGGCTAATTCGTACATTACAAGTGCAAATTTTGAGTGGAACTGTAAAAATATGCAAAACTGTTTTCAAGTTCCAAATGAGAATTTGTCTGTGTTAACTACACCCCAAAAATGGAGCATTGTATCTTTGTTGGAAACCGACTCTCTCCTCTGTGGAAGATTTATAATAATTAAAAAATAGAAAAAAACATACATACATACATACGTATATATGTATAGATACATAACGTATATACATACATATATATATATTTGTAGATATGCAGTTACCATTAGGCGAAGCTTGTGGCTTAGCGGTTGGGGTGTTCCACACATGATCGTAGGTATGTTTCGATTCTTGTAACGGATAATGCGTTGTATACTTTGAGCAAGCTACTTCATTTAACGTTGCTTCATCCTCTCAATTGGCAGAAATGAATGATTAGCCGACGGAACGGCGTACCGTCCAGGGGAGAAATATACATACCACAGAATCCGTAAACCACACCACAGAATCCGTAAACATGCCACAGAATCCATAAAGCTTATCGCTTGGGAAGGACCTTTGATTTCTGTTTTTTTTTTGTTGTTGTTTGCTTTTTATTTATCATTGCTATCATCTGTTTATATTCTGAATCAATTAGGCGGCGATCTGGCGGACCAGTTAAACACACCGGACAAAATGCTTGTCGGCATTTCGTCGCTCTTTACGTTCTGAGTTCAATTTCCGCGGAGGTCGACTTTGCCTATCATTCTTTCGGGGTCGATAAAATAACTAGTTGCACACTGGGATCGGTGTAATCGACTTGTTCACTCCTCCAACATTGCCGGCCTTGTGTCAAAATTTGAAATCAATATTCTAAATCATTAAATCTGTGGTATTAAATTTTTGGTTATAAGCATCTTTCATTTTGCATCTGGGCGATGTTATCACCCTAAATTTGTGATTTGATGTATATTATTTTCGCCGTCCTGTTTCGAATCCACCGCAAACAGATATTGGATTTGCATATATCTTAGATCCGAGTGTAGCTGCAATTCTTTAAATTACTATTTTAAATTCCTCCAGTGTTTGCTCCGCCTTTCAGTATTCGGGAATCGATATCGGAAATACCAGTCAAGAAACTGATTTATTCCATATTCATATTTTCAATGCATTTTCATCAGTGGATTACGTACAGAAACACATTAAATCTCCATAAATCAGTTCTTCAAACCCGTCCAACATGCGCCTTTATCATAACATAACAGTTCTTCGTATCATTAAGTCAACAGGTTTTTAGGGATCTCCTGAGAGATAATGCATCTGGAGAGTAACATATTTATCACGCAAAGTGTCAAGCCAACTGCACAGAGTTTTACCTTGATAAATGCGCGCGTGTATATATATATATATATATATACATACATACATACATATATATTTATTCTTTTTTAAGCCATCCTTATCAAAATACAGCCTTAGATGATCAGGTTATCTTTCACGTACGAGAGATATCAAAATTCCGAAGCAACTTTTCTTTGGCCAATTGCGCTTCAAGCTAAAAGACAATCAGAAGCGATGCAACATTCCCTCTTCTCCTTGGGAAAACAAAACATCAGAACGCAGGAGCTGATGCCAGCCCTGCTTCTTCTCAGTTCAAAAATCTGAGCAAAGCCGGGATCAACTTCGTGCAAGTATGAATGCACACTGGCAAAACGCTGCACCTCTAAATGGAAACCTTAGTTGTCATTGTGGTTTTGTAGTACGAAGCAAAGCAGGCCTTGCCGCCCACTCGAGAAAACACGTAAGAAATGATCCACAAGCACTCAAGCAAATTGAGTCCGCAACTTGTTCCATTTGCCAAAAGGTTTTACAAGGCATCAGCAGGCCTCAAGACACATTTGTGTCTATAGACACATTCGTATCTATAGAGCATGATTAACGATTTATGTTACTGTATCTTCATTTTCCGTTCACGACAAGAGAATCCATCATATATATATATATTTCGTTTTTGGATTTGGTTTGCAAGATTTTTTTATGAGTTCGTGTGTTGAAGCATATTCTGTTGTATCTGGGGAGAGTCATTTTCTTTTTAGCCTTATAATTTAACACAC
>NC_043001.1:36417077-36444577 GCF_006345805.1 Octopus sinensis | reverse complement strand
GTTAAAAATACCAACTGCCAAGAAACCGTGGCACAGAATATCATCCCTTCTCACATACTGAGAGAAGATTAGAGGTGAGTAGTGACAGAGTGCTGCAACGGCACCTCTCTATAATAAGTAAGGCCTCCCACCGTCTCAATACATTTTTGCAATAGATAAATACTTTAGCTTTGAAGAGAATACCAACAACTATGTGAACTGAACTCGCGCCGCTTTCTCTACGCTAATCAAATTCACTTGTGAATGCTCCCATGGTGTCCGAAGTAACATTGGATACATCCTCAACAACGAAGATATACCGAGAAATTACCAATCCAGCAGGCATCCCAGCTAAGTATCCTGAGATACCAACTAATTAATGCAAACTGCTGTATATTGACGTTTTATACTTTAGCTTTCGTAACTTCGTCTGGTATGTAACGTAATCTAATCTAATAGTTATGCATCCAGCATATTACGAACCTGTTATAAATGATAGATGACTGTCTGATTTTTCTGCCATCAATATACAATCTAGATAAGTCCACAATAATCTACATTAAATGATACCAAACAATTTCTTTTGTTTTCTGAACTACTGTATTCAATAGAATTGACAAGAAATCACTGTCAAAATGATTAACATTCTGCTCACTTTATGACTGAATTCAGTACCGTTTAAGCAACCGATAAGACTTAATTAATATCTAATATACTCTCATGAATTCATAGAAGTGCTCCTGTCTGTTTTTGACTGATCCAGACAGAAAAGCAAGGCTAAGATATATATTTGAATAATATCATGATATCATTTCCTATTCTTTCCTTTTTACCTATTTGATTATGTGAACGAAATGTCATGAACCTCTGTGGGAAAACGCAACGTTGTCTCAAATGAGGGTGCATAGGGTAGTAAGTAGTCTGTTATCATTGGCCAATCGGTCGGAGATTTTTATGTAGATTTGTTGATAGCTACCGCTTTCCTTCACCCTGATTTCTCCTTGGCAGCCAGTTGCGCTACATAGAGATATCTACAACACCCCCAGCCCCGCTCCACATAAGCTGATTTGATTGATATTATACTAATTGTGGCTGGTATGTCGATTACCTCGAATGGCGTTGTCTAGTCGTAGAATCAAGTTCTGGTCAGTTTAAGTAGCCGTATAAACCAATTAATATCAATCTTTGAGAAGTCTGTATTACAACGTGGAAGGATGGGTGAACGGCTTCAAGTAAGAAGCCGGACATCGGCTGGAAATAAATAAAGAGCACTCCACCATCTACTACCCACATCACATACACACATTTCTATATACACACACATATATATATGCAAATACACACACATATATGCATATATACACACATAACACGGACATCATCACACACACACACTCTCAATCTCGCCAGAGTGTGCGTGTACAAACGTACACAAGGTCTAGCGACTACACCCTCTGTGGTCGGCTCCGATAACATAATCTCTTTAGAGATCATACGGGCACTTTTATTCCCCGCCTGCCCATCAAGACATTCTCTAACGTCCCCTGGCCTAATCGCCCTTGCTCTCTCTCTCTCTCTCCCTCTCTCTCTCTCTCTCTCTCACTTTCTCTCTGTCACTATGTCGTCTTGTCCCTCTTTGTGCCGTTTATGTCTTTTCTCCCTTTTCTTTCTTATCCACACTTCTCTTTCTCTGTAAACCTATTCCTACGTATCGTATTACTTTCTTCAACTAACACACATCTACATATTCATTCACTTTCACTTTTATTTCTCCTATACAACCCTCACTCCCCCACAACCTGCACCACTACAACTACTACCACCAATACCAACACTACAACTATAACCACTTATACAAACCACCACATACAACAACCATCACTACTACAGTATCTCTCCCACCGCTACCCTTGATTTTTTTTTTCTTTCCTCGACTATAAAAGAAGTCTTTACTACTTCAGACTCCACTCCTCTGGTCTCCTTAATTGAGAGAACTCTTTTCGTTATTCCCCCCCTCTCTCTCTCTCTGCCTCTCATTCTACCTCCCAAAGACAATCCCCCAAATCTCCCTGTCTGTCTGTCTCTCTCCCTCCGCAGACACATATATAGGTATCATACACATACACCCTTTCTCCTTTTCTGTCTGTAAGTGACAGGTTTTGCCTTTTTCTGTGCCATTTGTCCGTTCGTTATTTTTGCTATTCCTAATTTTATATCGTTCCATATGCTTCTCTTCGTCTCTAACTTCATCTCCCCCACTGCTTCCTTTTCTCACACCTTCTCTCTAATGATATATATGTGTGTATATATATATATAAAATACACACACATATATACGGATGTGTATATAACATATATATGTATCTATGTATATATGTATATACATATACATCAACACATGTATACAATACATATATAAATAAATATATATACATTATATACATATATATATATATATATATATTTATATATACATATATATATACATATATATATATACATTTATACATATATATATATAATATATATATATATATATATATACATATACATACATACACACACACACACACACACACATATATATATATATATATATATCAATGCATGAATACATATATGTACATACATATACAACATATATATATGTGTGTGTGTGTGTATGTATCTATCTATCTATGAATCTATCTATCTGTCTGTCTGTCTGTCTGCCTATCTATCTGTCTGTCTGTCTGTCTGTCTGTCTATCTATCTATCTATCTATCTATCTATCTATCTATCTATCTATCTATCTAACTGTCTGTATGTCTGTCTATCTATCTATCTATCTATCTATCGACCTATATGTCTATATACCTTCCTTACCACCTACCTACCTACCTACCTACCTACCTACCTACCTTCCTTACTACATACCAACCCACCTACCTACTTATTCCCCCTTTTTTCCCCCACCACCCCGTTTTGCAGCCATCACTGATTTGTTTCCAACTTGATAATTCCCAACTTGCTCCAGTATCTCTTCCACACAAAACTACATCCTTTTTTTCCTTTCTTCATCTGAATCATCCACTTTATCAAGAATCTCTGTAATGTAGATTTTGCTTATTAAATGCACCGAAAAGGAAATTATTCTCCGTTGGGTTTCCTAAGGTTAGACAATGCAAATATCTAAAGGATTCCTTCAAATAAACAAAACCTGGCGAATTTCATAAATCTGCATAAACATGCAAACGTCATTTATACATGTATTTCCAATAACAGGGCAAGGGGAATACATACAAATACACAGGCGTACACACATTCACACGCACATGCGTGCGAGTGCGAGTGCTCGCATTCACGTACATATATATACATACACTGATACAAGTATACATATGTGTGTGCGTATGTATGTCCCTGTGTATATGTTTGTGTATGTATATGTATATGTGCGTCTATGTATATGTATGTACTTACATGTATGCTTTTCTTACATCATATATATGTGTGTGCGTGTGTGTGTATATATGTATACATACATATATAGTATGTATATATTTATATATATATATAATATATATATATATATATATACATATATATATACATATATATACATATGTATATACACATATATATATACATATGTGTGATATGTGTGTGTAATTATGTATATATTTAAACGCACGTGTATCCACCTATCTATCTATCTATATACATATATATATATATACATACGTACATACAGACATACATATATGTATGTATGTATGTATGTATGTATGTATGTATGTATGTATGTATGTATGTATGTATGTATGTATGCATAAGAGGTATATATGCTTGTGTATATATATATATTGTGAGCCTGAATATATATATACATACAGATATAGCTATATACAAAGGCTACATCCATGTAAACATACGATATCTATACACAGGGAGGTCACAGCGAAGTTACATATATATTGATATTTATTGGAATATGCATTAATAAGACATTAATAATCTTACACTCTTCGGACAAACGCATATCGATGAGTATAAGTAAGTATCTGTACGCATGCGTTTACTCTGGATGTACGTACCCGCGTGTATGCGCTAGTATTTATATGTGTGTGTTTATGTATGTATGTATGTGTGTGTGAATAGCCATGTGTTTTTGTCATACCCATTGTCTTGCTTACAACGTACTAAGCGAATGCATGGAAATGCACACATATCTTTTATATATTTCTTAATAGACTGTAGGATGTTTTTTGCAAGGTGACAGATTAATTAAGGCGACATATCTGACCCCTAATATAGTTTATTTACTTGGCTCAGTAGTTTATGGTAAAAACCCGTGGAACATCAACAAAGAAACAAGGACTTACAAAGCACAATATTCTATTCTATACCGTTATAGTGGAGAGTCTGTAGTCAGAACTATTCTGTTCGTTTGCAGGACTGTCCCACGATATGAGGTGTTCATTTAAGAGATGTAAGTCCAAAAGACTTACAAACAATCTTTCCTGTTTTAGGCACAAGGTCCAAAATTTTGGCGGAGGGGTGTCAGTCGATTAGATAGACCCCAGTACGTAACTGGTACTTAATTGATCGGCTGCGAAAGGATGATAGGCAAAGTCGTACTCGGCGGAATTTGAACGTAAAGACAGAGGAAATACTTATTTCTTTACAACCTACAAGGGGCTAAACACAGAGAGGACAAACAAGGACAGACAAACGGATTAAGTCGATTATATCGACCCTAGTGCGTAACTGGTACTTATTTAATCGACCCCGAAAGGATGAAAGGCAATGTCGACCTCGGCGGAATTTGATCTCAGAACGTAGCGGCAGACGAAATACCTATTTCTTTACTACCCACAAGGGGCTAAACACAGAGAGGACAAACAAGGACAGACAAACAAATTAAGTCGATTACATCGACCCCAGTGCGTAACTGGTACTTATTTAATCGACCCTGAAAGGATGAAAGGCAAAGTCGACCTCGTCGGAATTTGAACTCAGAACGTAGCGGCAAACGAAATACCGCTAAGCATTTCACCTGGCGTGCCAACGTTTCTGCCAGCTTACAAACAATGTGATATTTCAATTTTAGTTCTTGAGGAAATAGCTTATTCATCTCAGTCGGATTAATCAATTGTGCATTAATTACGTAATGATTATATGGTTGATGATATTTGTATATAGGTCTTGTAAACATTTGCAGTGTAATGAAATTTTGAAATATTCATGTCTGTTTTCTATGCATATATATATATCTATATATATATATATATATATTATATATATATCTATATATATATATATATATATATATCACCATTGGTTGTCAAACGATGTGTGTTGGGGGTACAAACACAGAACAGATACGCAAACACATACATACATACCATACATGTATGTATGTGTATAATATATATATATATATATATATATATATATATATATATATATACGACGAACTTCTTTCAAATCCACTCACAGGGCTTTGGTCGGCCCGTGGCTAGTAGAAGACACTTACCCAAGGTGCCACTCCCTCACCTATATATGTGTATAAGTTAAATGAATGTATATTTATGGATATATATATGATTTTTTTTTTAGTACAATTGTAAGCACCGAAGCCTGTTTATAAGATTGGTTTCAAATTTTGACACAAGTTCGGAGTTGGGCGTAAATCGGCTAGTACTTTTTATTTGAACCCTATCAAATGAAAGGCAAGGTGAAACCCAGCAGCATTTCAACTCGGAACATAAAGCCCAGAAAGTGCCACTAAGCATTTTGGCCGGTAACAATTCTGCCAGCTCGCTGTCTTTAAGTCTGTTTATAGTACTGGTTTAAATTTAGGCACAAGTCCGGCAAGTGCGGAGAGAGGGAGGAACAAATCGATTACATTGACCCTAGTGTTCAACTGGTATTTATTCTATCAACTCTGACAGCATGAAATGCAAAGTCGACCTCATCTGAACTCTCAGAACATAAAGACGGACGAAACACCGCTAAGCATTTTGTCCGGTTTTCTAACGGGTCTACTAGCTCGCCGCCTAAGCCTCTCTATAGTAATAAAAGGCATTGTAGAACGGGCAACTTATTTGGTTAACTTTAACTTCTTTTGAAAATTACGTAATGTTAAATAGATTTTGTTGAGTACCGGAGAAACTATATTAATATTAAAAAAAGCTATTTAAACCTGGGTAGAACTTATTCTTCTGGATTTTGCAAAACTGAATGTAATTAATATTGGACATTTGCAGCAGTGTAACAAAAAGTTTTGAGCGAAAAGCAAAATGTTGGGTATATCTTTCATAATGATAATCACTTCAATGTGTACAGAAGTAATATATTGTCATCTTGGGACAGAGAGGACATTTATATATTTTAACAACTTCGAGTAGTCGCTATGAAAAAGAATCCCACTTATAATAAATGAATAGCAATATAACATGCTTGAGGACCGGTCTCTACAGATACGTATGACAACACTCTACTTAGTAATATTTGTTCAAGGATATAGATAATAGTTTAGAAGATGTAAGCAACTTATAATTATTTCTCATGCAAAGACGACGAGAAATATTTCAAGAATTTACTCTTACGAGGCTCCTGTCTGCTCTCGAGAAGTTTTAATTACGAAAATGATAAAACGTGTGTGTATACATGCATGTTACTACGCACACACAAACAAAACCCACTCACACATACACACACATATATTTGAATGAATGTATTTATGTGTATATGTATGATTATATATGTATGTATATTAAGTATATGTATATATATATATATGTATATATAATATATATATCTATATATATTATATATATGTATGTAATATTAGGGAGTATAACTCCAAACTTACAGGGAAAAATTTTCAATTATATACTGTTTATTTATTATTATGTACTTTATTGTGACCTAGGTAAATGTTTTATCATATATTTTATTTTTTTTGTATGGTGTGATTTACGTCTATCATTGTTTGAATTACATAATAGTGGTTTTCTCTAATTGATATATATATATATATTATATATATATATATATATATATATACACACACACACATATGCATACATGTGTGTGTGTGTGTGTGTGGCAAACGTCCGAGGCAGAAGCCGAAGAAACGTTTTAGGGATGCTGTAAAAAGTAACCTTACAGCACTTAATGTAGAAGTCGAAGACTGGGAGCAGATGATGCAAGATCAATCGGTTTGGAAACAAATGATCTACAATAGATGTAAAGCATTTGAGTCTCGAAGAATTGAACAATCTATCTTGAATCGAGCACTTCGTAGTCAAGATTTAACTACAATTCCAGACACTTTTCTGCTTAAAAATGTTCATTTTATATATATATACTAGCAGCTAAGCTCAGTTTCACTCGTTTGGTTTGGACGATGCGACTGTAAAAACCAGTTCTCTGTAAGCATTCGACTTATTTGGGCACACTTACGTTAAAAAAATAAACAATTTTACAATGACTTTTTTTCTGTCAAAACGCAAAAAATAACTGGCCAACAGAAAAAAAAATGCCCAACCAGGATTCAACCAAATCAAAAAAAAAAAACACTAAGCGAAGAAAGATGAGCCATCCCACTTCCATTGCACGCACACACACACACACAGAAGCACACACATACATTCACAAACCCACCCTTTTACATACACATACATATATTCACACAGAGTTGAAACGCTGTTCGATTTATTTTTTCAGCGTACAATGTTCATCATCACACTGCCGAGCATGACATCACCCCTTTCTTTCTCATTCATAAACACTAGAGTAATATTATAGTGGATTATCTCGGTAACCATTGAAGCTATGAAAAAATATGACACCACTCCTTCCTTCCTTATTCATCTATCACCCACTTCCTTTCTCATTCATAAACATACGAGTATTATTATAGTAGTTGATATCGGTAACTATAGGAGGTTTGAAAAATACAAAGTCCAGCATCATCACCGGTTCATTCTACACAACTGTGTAAATTTTCGCGCAATTCCACTCAGCCGTTTGACCGTGAATCCCAAGACAATAAAGAATCGCCCATGTCAAATTTATATGTATAGATATATTCATTAATGCCTCGAAGAAGAAATATATACGGCACATACTAATTGTATGTGTGTGATGCAGTCAATTAATTAGATCCAATGATTTCAATAGTATTTATGAGAGAAAATCAAAACTGGGTCCGAGTAATGAGAGAAATCAAAACTGGCCACATAAAATTTGAACCCAGGACGTAATGTTTGTTCCTTCTCGAGCCACGCCTGGCTCATAAGGGCCGGTTTCCCGGTTTCCATGGCGTATAGGTTCCCCACCTGGACGCGACGCCGGTCCGTCGCAGGAGAGCTGCAAGATGCAGGAGGAAGGAGTGAGAGAAAGTTGTGGCGAAAGAGTCAGCAGAAGTTCGGCGTTACCTTCTGCCGGAGCCGCGTAGAGCTTAGGTATTTCGCTCATAAACACACACATCGCCAGGTCTGAGATTCGAACCCGCGTTTCCTCGACCGTGAGCCAGCTGCTCTAACCACTAGGCCATGTACCACCACTAGGACGTAACGTGACCTAGGTAAATATCGCTAGGGATCTTTTCGGTTCGAACGGCAGTTTTTAACATTATTTCTAGGTAACTAAAAAATTTTAAACTTAGTGTACTGGTAGAATGTGTTTATAAAACATCTTTTTCTCTTGGCTGTATTGAGAAAATTTGTAAGATAATTGTTGTTTGTTTTTTCTTCAATTTCTGCAATTTCAACCAATCAATGACGTCCATTGAGGTAAAAAAAAATATATTCTGTGCCATATGAATATGTCCCTCGTTTAAGTAACAGATTGGGTTTATTTACATTTGTGAAGAAAAAAAGATACCCTTCCCCCCACCCCTAACCCTAACCCTAACCCTAAAACAGATTGAAATGCAATAGATCGATACTAGGGTCAAAATTATTGGTAACAATTTCATATGACACCGCTAGAAAAAACTGCCGTTCAAACCGAAAAGAGCATCGCTAAGTGTTTAATTAGCGCTCTATGTTTTCTCGTCACGTAAAACATTTTTACGACAGCGATCAGAAAAACAGAAAGATCCACATCTATGCATACAACAACAATATCAGTTTGTGATACAAGCAGAAGACCACAAATTTCGGAAGCGTTGATTGGTACTGTATTTTTTTGACGTCAGCGAGATTTGAACTCACGTACTAAACAGCTGGTAAATATATCGCCAAGCATATCAGGTGATACGTTAACGATTCTGTCAATCCCACAGCTCTTATAAATAGTTACATGTGCACATAGATAGAAATTTCAGCGAAGGGATTTAGTTGACTATGTCGACCCCAACCTTTGAGTGGCAAGCTTTGAGTGAAGGGCAAAGCTGATACGGGCAGGAATTGAACGCAGAATGTAAAGAAGTGGAACAAATACTACAATGCAATTTGCCCGATGCCATAAAGATTCATCCAATCCATAATAACAATAAGTATGTATAACATATGTGGAGGCGCGTGGCGTAGTGGTTAGGGTGTTGAACTCACGATCGTAAGATTGTGTTTTCGATTCCAGGACCAGGCGAGGCGTTGTGTTCTTGAGCAAAACACTTCAATTCACGTTGCTCCAGTCCACTCAGCTAGCAAAAATGAGTAACGCTCCGATGGACTAGCATCCCGTCCAGCTGGGGAACACATACGCCATAGAAACCGGGAAACCGGGCCCATAAGCCTGGCTAGGCTTTAAAAGGGTGCAAAATGTATAACATATGTAACATAAAGGAAAGGAGTTCCTAAGGGAGCAGTGAACGTGCAGGAACTAGAACACAAATCTCCTTCAAACATAGTATGACCATCTCTGCGATGGACTGGCGTCCCATCCAGTTGGGGAACACATACGCCACTGAAACCGGGAAACCGGGCCCATAAGCCTGGCTAGGCTTTAAAAGGGCGCAAAAAAAATGTATAACATATGTAACTTAAAGGGAAGGAGTTCCTAAAGGATCAGTGAACCCACAGGAAGCAGAACACAAATCTCCTTTAAACATAGTACCGTCTTTAACAAACGTAAACGAAACATTGGTTATTGTAGCTATGGCCATCTCATTTCCTCGTTATATAATCGGGTGGTCACAACGAGAGAGCCTTTTGGTCATAGGTCTTTTCAATCAAGACTGACATCAGGCGAAAAAAAAAAAAGAACAACAAAAACACCCACGGGAAAAAACATATGGGTGTCACATTGAAATAATTTCTTTGTAGGTGATGATAGAGAAAAACAAGGAACAAATAAAAAGAAAAAGAGATATTACTGTAGTAACCACAACACTACCAACAATAAAATATATCTAATAAAAAAACCCCAACAAATTTGATAAGTAGTTATTAGGGAGATAAAATTGTAGAGAAAGATTTAGAGGGGGACTAAAGCGAAAGATAATAGATGAGATATTAACAATAAAGAAATTGTGTTGATATTTATTAACAGCTGGTTTAAATGAAATCTGAAACTCGTAAATCTCAGTTCAAATTGCATACACACTTAAACGTGTGCGGTAACCCTTAGAATATTTACGCTTATATATATACTCATCAGAGACCTCACAGCGATCTCATCAGGGATCTCACACAAACTCAACACATTAATTTTCTCTCCCCACCGCTCTCTCTCTCTCTCTCTCTCTCTCTCTCTCTCTCTCTCTCTCTATCTATATATATATATATATATATATATTTATATATATTTATGTGTGTGTTTGTAAGTATATACATTTTTATTTATATGTATAGGTGGAAGCGTGACTGTGTGGTAAGGGGTTTACTTCTCAACAACATGGTTCCAGGCTCAGTCCCACTGTGTGGCACGTTGGTCACGTTCTTCTACTTTAGCTTTGAGCCAACCAAACCTTTTTGAGTGGATTTGGTAGATGAAAACTAAAGGAAGTCCGTCATATATATATATATATATATATATATATTTGTGTGTGTGAGTGTATATATATATATATATATGTGTGTGTGAGTGTATTTGTATATATATATATGTGTGTGTGTGTGTTGTTCACATATCCTAGATGTTTGACAAAAGGAGCCGATAGTATATAAATATTATTGTCGCTGGATTCATTTAACTGGAGGTGCCAGTCTTGCCTTCGTGCATGCACACACACACACGCACGCACACACACATACATACACACACACATATATATACATATCCAATTATTCATATATGTATATATGGATGTATATTTATGAATAAGTATTTATGTACGTCCACTCAGCAGACAAACATGAGTAGTAGCTGTCTTTCAAATGGCCAACCTTGTCACACTCTGTGTCACGCTAAATCTCCCTGAGAACAACACGTGTCTGTGGAGTGTTCGGCTACTTGCACGTTAACTTCGCCAGAAAACTGTTCCGTTGGTTGGATCACTTGGAACTCTCATCATCGTAACCGACGGAGTACTAGTTTTTGTTTATCTTTTTATGTACGTATGTATTATATTTTGAAAACCTTGCAATAGGTGATGACATTGAGAAAGTTGACGTTACGATTCGTGAATATTGTTGACTGAACGGCCGTGGAGAGGCCAATGAAATAAACATGGGTATAAGAAATTGAAGATGTATCACGTTACGGGCATATGGCGTAGTGGTTAAGAGCGCGGGCTACTAACTCCAAGATTCTGAGGTCGATTCCAAGCAGTAATCTGAATAATAATAATAATAATAATAATATAATAATAATAACAACAACAACAATAATAATGATGATGATAACATCGAAAAATGCCTTCGGAATGAGAACCCAGGTTCGAAATTTCCTCAAGACTTTTGAAGAAAGCTTGAGGACATATCAGCCGAAACGTTGTATTAACAACAAACAAGATGAGGACAAATATCTGACGAATGTAATTAATGTAAATAATGTATCACGTTACTGCAAAATGTGTGCTCTGTCTGATGACAAATAAAGACAACAACAACCGATTCACAGATAAAGAGCTGTTTGTTTAATGATATGAGTACTTTCATGAAGTGCAATGATAGATGACGAGCAACAGTGAGTTGGATCATCGTAACTGCGACCACGAATGCATACCAGAGTCACTCAGATTTTTTTCACTGTAATAATAATTTTGGTCTACTCGGTCAGACGATCACTAAAGCTAAAGGGATTTATTTGGAATTCCTCTGGCATTTGAAAGAGGCAATGCGAAGGAAGGACATACACACAAACACAGACAAACAGACAAATGCACACATACACAGACAAAGCGCACACACACACGTATATAATATACGCAACAGAAAGACGCATTTATGATATTTATACAAACGTGGGAGAGCACTAGCGATAATAGTTTTTCTCAGAGACACTTTTCAAAGACGTTAAAAGCACGCAGCTACGTTCATAACACCAGGGGATCGGCGGACAGAGTGTTTCGAATTTATTTCGTCTCCTCAGTGACTAACGCCTGGGATAGCCTAAACAGCGTAATAGACGAAAACTCTTTATATGACAACTAAGTGTTTACTCTATCGTTTGGAAAAAGAAATCATATGCGTTAACTCTGACGAGCGGTCAACAAACTGCGAAATAGTTGGTCAAGACTGTTTACACGCTATTTTTACACGCATATGTATTCTTCTATTTTAGAAATTTCAGTCATCAGATTGCAGCCAAAATGGTACATCCTCTTTAAGCTTTTAAGCCGCGTGCAGTAACCCAGTACATTCTCCAGTTTGGCACATAATTTTATGTATTCAGAGTTGTATATATTTTCTTTCACTCAGTACCAAAGCCACAAAAAGCATATCCATTTATATTTAGTTAACTATAAACCGCATAAACACTCACAGATATAATGCATCAAACACTCGATGCGATTATAGAACATAATTACTCGCACGACCACTATGTATAACCCCGCTCTTTGTGCTCTTCTGTACGTACTTTTACAAACGCTTGAACTTCGCTCTGTGCGTGCAATTGTGCGAGTGCACGCACCTCTCTTTATTTACGTTTCTTTTTCTCTCTCTCTCTTTCTCCATGTACGTGTGTGTGTATGTGTGTGCATGTGTATGTGTATTTGTGTGTATGTGTTTGTGCACATATGTGTGTGTGGATGTGTATGTGTATTTGTGCATATATGTGTGTGTGTGCGCATGTGTATGTGTATTTGTGTGTATGTGTATTTGTGTGTATGTGTATTTGTGTGTATGTGTTTGTGCATATGTGTGTGTGTGCATGTGTATGTGTATTTGTGTGTATGTGTTTGTGCATATATGTGTGTGTGTGTATGTGTATTTGTGTGTATGTGTATTTGTGTGTATGTGTTTGTGCATATATGTGTGTGTGCATGCGTATGTGTATTTGTGTGTTGTGCATAATGTGTGCATGTGTATGTGTTTTGTGTGTGTTTGTGCATATATGTGTGTGTGTGCAGGTGCATGTGTATTGTTGTGTGTATGTGTTTGTGCATATGTGTTTGTGGCAATGTGTATGTGTATGTGTGTATGTGTTTGTGCATATATGTGTGTGCATGTGTATGTGTATTTGTGTGTATGTGTTTGTGCATATATGTGTTGTGTGTGCATGTGTATGTGTATTTGTGTGTATGTGTTTGTGCATATATGTGTATGTGTGTGCATGTGTATGTGTATTTGTGTGTATGTGTTTGTGCATATATGTGTATGTGTGTGCATGTGTATGTGTATTTGTGTGTATGTGTTTGTGCATATATGTGTGTGTATGCATGTGTATGTGTACTTGTGTGTATGTGTTTGTGCATATATGTGTGTGTGCATGTGTATGTGTATTTGTGTGTATGTGTTTGTGCATATGTGTGTATGTGTGTGCTAGCTAGAAAGTGGAACAAGAGTATATCAGTTCATTAATACAGTGGTACCATTTAAAGAGTACAACTTAATGTAATGTGATATTAATTATTTATTTCCCCATGCAGTATATAATACAAGTGTATAGAAATATACTTATTTTTTCAGTTAAAATTGCATGCGGTTAAAAATATTTAATGATATTATATTCTGCAAGTAGACCATCACTATTTCGAAACCTCAAGAGTGTCTTAAACGATATGAAATCCGTATAATTCCATCTCATGATAACTTAATCCAATAACAACAATTCGAACAAACCTCCAAATCTGCAAGAAATAGCAGACAACTACACTATGTTGATAAAAGAAGAACACAGAAGAATACAACAGATAATATAGTCGTAGATTCTTATTTCTTTATTGCCGACAAGGAGCTAAACATAGAGGGGACAAACAAGGACAGACAAACAGATTAAGTAGATTACATCGACCCCAGAGCGTAACTGGTATTTAATTTATCGACCCCGAAAGGATGAAAGGCAAAGTCGACCTCGGCGTAAATGCAGACGAAATACCGCTAAGCATTTCGCCCGGCGTGCTAATGTTTTTGGCAGCTTGCCGCCTTAATATAGTCGTAGATTCTGTTGGAAAATCGGTGTAGTCATGGTAGGAACGGCTTTTATTATAGGTTTGCTGGATCAAGGGTGAGAGGGTGTCCAACAGGAATAACACCATGTGCAGATTTAACTTAAAACAGGATTGACGAAAATAATAAGTTGTGGAACACGGGGGTAGATCATGAGACGGCATAGCCACATGTTTGGGTGAGGATGGGTGTTTTCTCGGCCTAGACTGGAAATCCGGACAAGATCCACCCTGCTGTATCTGAAATTTCGAGACTGACTCTCTCTGTCTTTCTGTCTCTGTCTCTGTCTCTCTATCTGTCTGTCTCTCTCTCTCGCATTCCCTTTCATACACACACACACACACACACACACATATACACATACACACGTATGTACCTACATTAGGATCTAGTGTTTCACTCTACTCTAACATCCCTTAATTCTCTGTTACACACACACACGTACACACAACAACCCCCACACACACGCACACACACGCACATACAACACACACACACACACACACAAACACAACACCACACACATATATATATATATATATTATATATATATATATATATAACATATACATATAAACGTTATAAGGACGTATGTATATTTAACAACATATGTAACCGAACATTGATTTACAATGACATAAATAGCAGATGTTTAAGAAAAAATGACGGAGGGGGAGTATTTTAATAAGCAGGAAATGATTTTTAAATGATATTACTTATCCATTCTGAAAGTCTTTAGTGGTTTTGAACAAAAAAAAAACAACAACAACAACATAAGAACTAAGAGAAATAGATCTACTTGACTTGGTTTTTATGGGTACTTCATAATGGTGGGGCTTACGTTGGAGCTAATGATAAAATGTATGAGAAAGTATATTAATGGTATTAATGATAATAATAAACGTAATCTTGATAATAATGATATATACACTTTTATGATTTTCTTGTTATTAGAAGTTATGTGAAATATAAGCTGACACAAACTCTTAGCCAAGCCATTAATTGTGACAACAGTCAATGGCTTCTTAATTTGCTAATATCAGTAACTAATATCAATTAAGGATGCCCGAATGCTCATACAAAATCACACACAAACATCTGTAAACACACACACGCGTGCGATATACACACATATATATATATACTAACGTCATACGCCCCACGCTCTTTTCGGATATACCTATTTATAAGCAAGTAGAGGAATACACGCACACATACACACACAAACACACATATATAAATACATACATACACACACTATATATATATATAAATACATATACACACACACATATAAGCAAATTTATATGTAATATATAGCATATATATATATATATATATACATATATATATGCATATATATATATGTATATATATATGTATAGATATATATATACATACATATATATATATATTATTATATTATATGATATATATATAATATATATATGTTTGTGTGTATATATATATATATATATATATATGAATATGTTATTTAAAAGCTTTTAATAAATATTACGTCAGTTTAACTAAATGTCTATCAAATTAACTGGAACTGTCTCTTATCCTCTTATCCAACGTCGGTGAAAACTTTCCCGTGTTGGATATTAAGACTGGCCGCTGCAGAATATTTCTTTTTTTTCTTTTTCCATTTTCAAAAAAAAAAAAAAAAAATTTAGCTATCAGTTTCAATTTAGTATTCTCTATGTCGTTTTAATGATTCAAATGAAAATACATCTATATATTTCACACACAGAGAGGCCTTATATAATTTTTATAAAAAGAAAAAAAAAGAAGATTGTCAATGACTTTCAAGATTCCGTTTCTCTGCGGTTTCTCTGCATAGTCTGGTGCGATAGATTACTTAGCAAAAATTGTTGCATTCAATATGACCTTGGATGTGATTCAATCTCGAAATTTTTGCAGAAAATTCAGAGTTCGGTTTATGCCTTTCTCATTGTCTGACATAACGGGGGTAACCTGCCGCAAAGTTATTATAATAAGGCGTTGACATTTATACGCAGATATTAACCGAAATAGTTTTCTCTATATGAAAAATAGAATAAATTAGATCTCCATCGCTTATGACGGCGAGGGTTCCAGTTCATCCAAACAAACGGAACAGCCTACCAGTAAATTTAAAGATCAAGTGGCTGAGTATTCTGCAGACATGCGTACTCTGAACATAGTTCCCAGTGAGATTCAGCGTGACACAGAATGCGACAATGCTGGCCTTCTGAATTACATGTAAAACTCGTTTTTGCCAGCTGCGTGATCTGAAGCAAGGTGAAATGAAATGTCTTGCTCAAGGACACATCGTGTCGCCCAGAATAGAGCTCATAACTTGAATATGCCTTACCAATAAGCCACTGGCCAATACCATTTGAAAAATACATATTATGCAAATCAAAACAACATTAATAGATATAGTGTATCATATGTTGGAAACAACGCACCTATTTCGTTAGTATAATACATAATTTGTATTACTATTTTATGAAACGTGAAGGCGCGTGGCTTAGTGGTTAGGGTGTCAGAATCATGATCGAAAGATTGTGGTTTCGAGTCCTGAACTGGGCGACGCGTTGTGTTCTTGGGCAAAACACATCATTTCGCGTTTCTCCTGTCCACTCAGCTGGCAAAAATGAGTAACGCTGCGATGGACTGGCGTTCCGCACACCTGGGGAACACATACGCCATTGAAACCGAGCCCATGAGCCTGGCTAGGCTTTAAAAGGGTGCTTTTATTATTTGTTTTTTTAATTGTATGAAATCGCTGCTTTAGCTTAATCTATGTGTTAATATGTTCACCAAAATTCGTGACAAGACTGGCAATTTATATTATAGGTATTGTCCATCTGGCGTCCTCTCTACAATATTTATTGATCATATTTTAGAAAACTACTTGTATATTGTCCAGTGTCTTTATACTACGAAATACTAATATCTGTTATAATAAAGTGGTATCGAAACCGTGACTTCATTATTTGAAGAAAACTTCTTAAACTCTCCTTGGCAACGATCATAAATATCTATAACAGGCTCTCAAGCATACTTAAACATATGTACTACATAGAGCGGTCGGTTGATGAACTCGGTAGTGATATATTTCGTTACGTATCGTCACGGTCATTTTCACCTATCGATTGTATTTGCCAGTGATCCTACGAAGATCGATAGAATGAAGTACTGTGGTTAAAATAAATGTGTGCCTGTGTCTTTGTAAAAACATTATTACACGATGCTGGTTATTATTTTTTTTTATATTTATGCGTTTCGTAGTGATTTAGAAACGTCGATTTTTGCCTATTTTTTTTTTTTGCAGGTTCGTATTCCCCGTAGCCGAAAAGGGGGTTTGTGTCGAAAAAAAAGTTTTTAAAAAGGGTGGGGGTTTTTTGTCCTAGGGCTTGCTCTTTGGCCTGCAATAAGCGGTAGCTAAATATCCATGAAATTACACCATGCTTTCTTTGAAAAAGAAGAGTCCTTTCAATAATACAAACCGTTATGTCTCACTAAAAGATATGATATTTTAATGCTTTTCATCATTGATCCTCTCGAGCCGAGCTGCTCTAAGCACTAAACACCACTACGAACCTACAACTGAGCCTTACGCAGCCATTCGATCAGCTAGTAAATAACAGAAGAACGATACACTGCTTAATATAGAACTAGTTCGGATCTTTTCGGTTTGAACGGCAGTTTTTTTCTAGCGGTGTCATATGAAATTGTCACCCATAATTATGACCCTAGTATCGATCTATTGCATTTCAATCTGTTTAAGGGTTGGGGTTAGTTAGGGTTAGGGTTAGGGGTGAGGGGAAGGGTATCTTTTTTTCTTCAGAAATGTAAATAAACCCAATCTGTTTCTTAAACGAGGGACATATTCATACGGCACAGAAGGTTTTTTTTTTTACCTCAATAGAGGTCAGTGATTGGTTGAAATTGCAGAAATTGAAGTAAAAAAAAAAAAAAAATATCTTACAAACTATAGAATTTTTTCAATAAAGCCAAGAGAAAAAGATGTTTTATAAACACATTCTACCAGTATACGAAGTTTAAAATTTTTAGTTACCTAGAAATTATGTTAAAAACTGCCGTTCAAACCGAAAAGATCCACTAGTTCCCTTATGTTCGAATAGAATATGAAGTTAGTATTTGTCCACTAGATGAGTGTTGCCGAAAGCTAAGCTACAAGTTCTGAGAAAGGATTTTCTTTGCGTAAAGGAACAAATTTGAAAGCAGGATCAAAATGTCGGCTTTCATTAAATTAGCTGAGTTACAAGTGAACAATATCGAACCAATGGAGGGACTTCAAGCTTAGTCGCTCGAAAAATTATGACTAAATCTCCCTTAAATCCCACTCAAACGTAGAAGAAACTGAAAACTTGAGAAATCTGGGTAACTGTAATCTTAAATAGTTTATGCCTCAACAGAAGATAGGATTGTTACAGATGGAAAGTTTTGTGCATTGCCGCTCGATCAGTGCTACGCAGGAGTCAAACACAGACAACCATAAAATATAGTCATTTGATACATCTTTGCAACAGTGAAGAACATAACTGGGTCAACTTCATCGTAATTCAGGAAACTTGTACAGGAAAACCAATTAAGAAATTATAATCTATAGGAAATTAAAAGCAGTACATATTTGGAGTTTATTTTAAAGTATAATTTTTACTTGTGGAGGAAGGAAAATGTCGAAATATCTAGATACTTGCTGAGTTCAAAGAATTAACAAGTTGCATTACTTTACTTTTACCCGTTCTTTTTTTCTTAACTTTTCTTCCACGATGTGCCTTCGTATATGTACGTACGTTACGTACGTACGTACATACGTACGTAATGTATATATGTATGTATGCATGTATGTATGTATGTATGTATGTATGTATGTATGTATGTATGTATGTATGTATGTATGTAGGTGTGTAGGTCGGTCGGTAAGTAGATGAGTAGGTAGACAGGTATGTACGTACAGAAGGCGGCGAGCTGGCAGAATCGTTAGCACGCCGGGCGAAATGCTCAGCGATATTTCGTCTGCCGTTACGTTCGGAGTTCAAATTCCGCCGAGGTCGACTTTGCCTTTCATCCTTTCGGGGTCGATTAAATAAGTACCTGTTACGCACTGGGGTCGATATAATCGATTTAATCCGTTTGTTTGTCCTTGTTTGTCCTCTCTGTGTTTAGCCCCTTGTGGGTAGTAAAGAAATAGGTATGTACGTACAGATGTATTTATGTATGCACACATACCTACGCATGTATGTATGCATATATATTAAATTAATAATGTGTTAGCAGTGTTTCGTTGCTTTAAATATGCTACAGAACACATCTATAAGCCGTTTAACCAGCGCTTGTTTGTACTGTTGTAAAATATCTGGTTGTGCAATTTATGTGCGGACATAAAAAAGGAGAAACAAGTGTATATAATTTCGACTCCTTTTCAGCTGGTTCTAATCTTACTTTATTTTGTTTCAATTTTTGTCTGGATTGAAGAAATTTCCAAAAAGAGTCGTAATGTACATACAGTCGAAATGTACGTATACTTCGCACACATTGTATAGTCGAATTGTTTACAACCGTCATAGCACAGAATGGTGGCTAAAAAAATATAGATAGATGTGTTCTGTTGTATAGTATTATGACTACGCATGCAGTTATGTATGTACGTACGTACATGCCTGCTTGTTTATGGCTTGTACGCATGCCTGTATGTATATATATATATATATACTCTCTTTTACTCTTTTACTTGTTTCAGTCATTTGACTGCGGCCATGCTGGAGTACCGCCTTTAATCGAGCAAAACGACCCAGGGACTTATTCTTTGTAAGCCCAGTACTTATTCTATCGGTCTCTTATGCCGAACCGCTAAGTGACGGGGACGTATAAACATCAGCACCGGTTGTCAAGCAATGCTAGGGGGACAAACACAGACACACAAACACATACACACACATACATACATATATACATATATACGACAGGCTTCTTTCAGTTTCCCTCTACCAAATCCACTCACAAGGCATTGGTCGGCCCGGGACTATAGCAGAAGACACTTGCCCAAGATGCCACGCAGTGGGACTGAACCCGGAACCATGTGGTTGGTTAGCAAGCTACTTACCACACAGCCACTCCTGCGCCTATATATATATATATAATATATATATATATATATATATATATATATATATATAATATATATATTATATATATATATATTATATATATATATATATATATATATATATATATATATATATATATATATATATAATATATATATTATATATATATATATATATATATATAACGCTATATATATGAAAAAGCATAACGAAAATGCGACTTTCTTAAAATTGGGTGCCACTATAGCCTCGCGCCGACCAAAGCCTTGTGAATGGATTTCGTAGACGGAAACTGAAAGAAGCCCAAAATATATATATATATATATATATATATATATATTATAATATATATATGTATGTATGTAAGTTTATGTATGTATGTATGTATATATTTGTGTGCTTGTGTTTGTCCCCCCAACATCGCTTGACAACCGATGCTGGTGTGTTTACGTCCCCGCAACGGCCGCAGTCAAATGACTGAAACAAATAAAAGAATAAAAGAAAATGCACGCAAATAAAATCAATGAATTAACACAATATATTGCTTTTGAATTCTATAAAATTTTACAAACCGTTATGACTAAAGGCTTGGTAGGAAAAAAAACTTGATAGTTAATAATTGATAATATTCAGACAAGAAAACAATATGTTTATAATATATTTGATATTTTTATAAAGGAAAATTTACTTTCTGATAATAAGATACCTAATAATGTTGAATAATTAGATATTTTGGTATCCTTCCTAATGGACTATTGATGAAATCAAATTGTTTGGGAGACACGAAGAAAAGCTGTATAGTTAGATGAAATAATAGAATTTTAAATTTATTTAAATGATTTATATGACTGTGTCAAAATGGCATTTAATTGAAAAAAATTTTTCCCGTTGTGGAAGCATTGTAGAAAACTGCAAAAAAGAGATAAAAAATGAAAACAATTACAATATGTTTTGTAGGGAACGGCTTTACGTTGAAGAATATTATTTGTGGATTTTAAAGGAGCAAGTTTAACAATTGAACACAAATCATACTTTATAACTATCAATTTGTTAACGAAACAAACTTCAGGAAACCTCGTTACCATATGTCAAGTCACGGATGAGAAGTCACCGATCCGCTTTAGATACCAAAGTTCGGGTATCCCAAACAACAGAAGACGTCAAGTTTTAATGAATGGATCAGTGGTTGTCAACCAGTATCCACATGACCTTTTAGGTGTCCATATAAGATGTTAAAATTTATGTAAAATAAATTGGTTATAGCTCAACAATGCACGAAATATTTTAACATTTTTTATACAATTCTTAATAATCTTTAATTTTAAAAATATAACAGGATTCTTGAAATACCAAATGGTTATGAGGGCCCACCCGAGTAAAACAGGAATTAAGGGGATCTACAAGACAAAAAATGGTTGAGAGCCACTGGAATAGCTGTATATCAATAACTCGTTATTAGTATTATTCTCTCTTTTACTCTTTTACTTGTTTCAGTCATTTGACTGCGGCCATGCTGGAGCACCACCTTTAGTCGAGCAAATCGACCCCAGGACTTATTCTTTTCTGTACTACTACTACTACTACTACTACTACTACTACTAGTACTACTACTACTGCTGCTGCTGCTGCTGCTACTGCTTCTACTACAACTACTGCTTCAACTACTGCTTCAACTACTACTACTACTACTACTACTACTACATATTCCTTTATTGCCCACAATGGGCTAAACATAGAGGGGGCAAACAAAGGGGTTAAGTCGATTACATCGATCCCAGTGCGTAACTGGGATAGGATGAAAGGCAAAGTCGACCTCGGCGGAATTTGAACTCAGAACGTAACGGCAGATGAAATACGGCTACGCATTTCGCCCGGCGTGCTAACGTTTCTGCCAGCTCGCCGGTAGTAGTAGTAGTAGTAGTAATACTACTACTATTACTACCACTGAACAAAATCTGTTTGGATTCGTCATTTTGTTTGTGCCCATCTCTCGCCAAATATTTTCATTCTATTTTAATTTTTAATTGTTTTCCTGTGGAAAGAAATTCACACTCAGTTCTCCGTGACCTGCGAAATCGATACCCTTTAAAGCTCCAGTGAAGGAGAACTACCTATAATTCATTGAACAAATCACTATCTCCTGCCAAAGGACATCTTCTACGCATCATTGCATCTCTTCCAAAATTACTCATCCCAAACGAAAAGAACTCGTTCGTGAAAAGCTTAGCCTGAACAGATCGGTTGAAGTAACAATGTTCATGTTCACAAATAAATGATGACGTTAAACACGATGTCCAAAAGGTGCGGTATACGAAAACGCGACAGCCGAGAATAATGAGTTGCGGTCACCCTCAGTAAATGGTAAAATATAAATAAAAAATAAAAACTCATCACTAGATATAGTTTTTATGTTTACATATAAAATCCGTTCTGTCTGTCTGTGTGTGTGTCTTCTAGGATGTCGGGCATCCTCCATCCGATTACGCTCAAATTTGATGTGTAGATACCGACAGTATCAGGGCGTGTATAAGTCTTGAAAAAAATTACTAAATCGATTCCAGGTGAGAATGCGATCGATAAAGCCGTGGGAACGTGCATTTGTACGCGCAAGTACATCAGCTGTTGCATGTACCTACTGGTACGTTAAACTCTTCGGTTGCATATCTGTGTGAATAAAATCGTTTTTTTTTAATAGAATAAAGGCTATCTTCATTTCTTCTTTTGCTGGTGTCTCAAATTTTGGTTAAATCAGCCTATGAGATGGTCGAACAAACTGTTTTGAGAACATTTGATTTAAATGTTTGACAACTCAGCACCGTCCATTTGTCGGGGGCGTTTTGCCCGTATTTAGATAAATTCGTATTTCGTGAACTGACAAGATTTTAAACATTTCCCAAAAGATCTATAATCTGGTCTCTTCACGCAACGGTTATTGCGATATCTTTCTCTTGTGAGATATCTCAAAAATCTTTAAATATGTATACACATATGAACTTATGTATGTAAATATGCGTGTGTGTGTGTGTGTGTGTGTGTGTGTGTGTGTGTGTGTGTGTGTATGTGAAATTACGTGTATACTTATACATATGTGTATATATTTGTATATTGTATATATTTTCGGGAGAAACGAAGGCAATGTTCCTTTGTTTATATACAAGTCATGAGTGTCTTCAAAATGTCTAAGATGATGATAGATTAAAGTAAAATAAAGCTGAATATTTACGCTTTAATAGTTAAAAAATAATTGTCTAGCGCTTGAGTATGCTTCTGCTTCCAGTTTGCCTTTCTTCTACTTTTGCTTCTATATCAACTAAGGAACAATTCTTGTAACTAACCTGTTTATTAGTACCAATATACTATTCAGTACACTACCAAAAGCATTTCATTCACCTCCACACAATTATATATATATATATATATATATTAAATTAGAGACCACTATTAGGCAAATCATACAATGAAAAACTTAAGCCAATACATAAGATTATTTAATTTATATTATTTAAATATATAACAAAATTATTAAAAAATATAATTAATATATCACTACGATCGTTTCATGGCTGTTAATTTCTTTAAATTTTCAAGTCACAGTCTTCATCATCAGGTGGTTTAAATATTTATCTTGGCGAGGTTTAAACAATTTAAATTTGTCTCTAATTTAATATAATAAATATTTTACTATAAAATTGGATTCAATCCTAAATCTGATTTTTCCCTGTAAGTTTGGATTTATTCCCTAATATTTATTATTATTATTATTATTATTATATATATATATATATATATATATATATATATATATTCAAAATTTGTTTATGGGAAACGTTTTGAATATGCAAATAAAGCTTCTATTCCATTATACCGGCCACAGTCTATTGATGCTGACTGGTGAACCAATCTTTGGGGGTTGCATTGAGCTGTACTGATATAATGTAGGATAAATATAATAATAATAAGAATAATAATAATAACAACAATCCTTGGATGGAATTTATAAACATTTAAAACGTTTATAAATTCCACAAACAAAACACTTCGTTGGAAGCATGGTGTATTGTTTGTGAAATGTAACGTGTCTGGAATGGTACAACTGTGCAGAGTGGACTATAATGACTGTGAGAAATAATTTAATTATTCATATATTTCGAAATATAAAATTTCTTCAGAGATTGCAAAGAAATAACGGAGTAACAGTTATAGTCGGTTTTCTTATTCTTCTAACGGTTACTGAAATCTGTCGGAAGCGTTCCTGTAATGGAAGTTCTTTCCGGAATTCCTCGTAAGAAGTGCGTGAAGATAGTCATGTCTTGCGCTTGTTTGTGTTGGCATATTCGTAGCGCTGTTTCCAAGTTAAGCATTATATCTCTTTTTCTCTTTTTACATGTTTCAGTCATTTTGACTGCGGCCATGCTGGAGCACCGCCTTTAGTCGAGCAAATCGACCCAGTACTTATTCTATCGGTCTCTTTTGCCGAACCGCTAAGTGACGGGGACGTAAACACACCAGCATCGGTTGTCAAGCAATGCTAGGGGGACAAACACAGACACACAAACACATACACATACATATATATATATACATATATCGACACACAGGTTCTTTCAGTTTCCGTCTACCAAATCCACTCACAAGGCATTGGTCGGCCCGGGGCTATAGCAGAAGACACTTGCCCACGATGCCACGCAGTGGGACTGAACCCGGAACCATGTGGTTGGTTAGCAAGCTACTTACCACACAGCCACTCCTGCGCCTATTATATGCGCATTTTATATAATGTTTTGTTATATGAGAATGTTACCATCGTGCATGCAGGGTGTTGTTGTTGTTAAATAAGATAGTGAGTGTTAATTTCCAACCGGTTGTTAATTAGGTCCTTAGTCTGTCTTTCTCTCCCAAGAAGAAAGTCTGTCTTTTGAATGCCTGTACTCACTTCTTTTCATGGCATACACATTGCACAGAAGTTTCAAAAATATCTGAATCAAGCTATGTATGATTAGTTGAGTTTACTGTGCTATATACCACACTACATTTATACAGGAAAAGTAAATAGAAGTTTTAGCTCCATGGAACAAAGTTTTCCAAACTTGAAATTTCAATATCCACATTTTCATAAATATGATATAGTATTCGTAAAGATATTGGCTTCTCTCTTTATGGTTTTATACGTAGTTTTTAAGTTAAAAGCTTCCTTGTTGTTTGTTCATCCTAGTAAGTATCATTCGTGATCAGTGTCCCGTTTATCAGCAACGTGACCTTCATTAATATCTTAGTCATCGGCTGGTCCACGTCTTCACCACCATTTTGTAATTTAATGAGGTTTTGTTAAGTTATTGGTTAAGATAAGGCGACCTGTCGAGTAAGATATGGTAAAATTATTAACAATTCATGACTGATCAGATTTGGCGAGAAAAGATACAGACGGCGGGATTTGCTACCCAGTCTCCACGTACGTGTCTGTGCGTATCTAAGACTGCATGTATTCATGTAAGTACGTATATACGTATGTGTACATCTGTATGCATGTATGATGTATGTATGAGTTTATGTATCTGTGTATGTGTGTGTGTGAGTATGTATTATGCATGTAAATAAATGACAAGGCACATTGGAAATGAATAATTGAGTCTTACTGTCGCACACATGTGCCTAGAAACAACTCATACACAAACGTATACACAAACACATATACAAATAAACACGAGCACACACACACATACACACACACATATATATATGCATATGCTCATATATTCACATGGATGCATAAATATATGTTTATATATCCGAATATGTGACTGTTTGTATTGGCATATATAAGTGCACGTGTATATATTTACCTATTTCAGCGTCCATATCATAATCCTCATCCTCTCCCAGTCAGTGTTTCGGATTTCGTGTCTGACAGAGAAACAGATGTTATACAGCCAACACGTTATGCCCTTGGAAGACTGCAGCATCGCGTGTCTCCGGAAATTCCTTTCACGTACGTAGATATCTTTGGCTGAACCAACACCACCTGTAGTAGTATTCAATCTACACAATATATGCATTAGTTGTGGTATCCTGGTGTTTGACTCTCGTTCTTATAATATAATCTTCTCGTCTAATATATAATGAAATTGTATACAGTGCTCAGGCGCACTACAGCTAAAAAAGGGTGGTTGGGTGGCATCAGGTGAACTGCTGGCGAATTTTAGGAAGGATAGAAATTTTGAAGGATGAAGTATCTCGACGACTAACATCTGATGCAGGCAGTTTATTCCATACTTCAGCAATTCTGAGCGTGAAGAAATGTTTCCGAAGGTCATTGGTGCAGTTTTGAAAATAAAATTTGTAAGCATGTCCACGAGCGTTTTGACATGTGGTATTCAAAAAGGCGCCAATAGTCAACATCTGGTGGGTTTATCAACGAAGCAGTTCAGAGACCAGCTAAAGACTACTTTGAAGGCAGAGCGGCGTCAATACTTCACAATTTACACAACGTTCGCTGTAGCAGCTTCTCAATTCGATGAGGATTAATTGAAGATATTGAGAAATGTATGCAGAGTAACACTTGCGCTCGTCAACTCGCTTGTGAAGGGAGATGTATAAAAATGAATGTACAATCATCAGAGATCTACGACTAATGGCGAAGATGACCATCATTAGATCCGTACAACAACCATATACAAACAAAGCAATTGAGCAGATCTGTCTGTGTGTATATTCATATAGCCATACAAAAAAAAAACAACTTATTTCTTATTTTCAAACATTTTCTTGGTTCAAATTGAAAACTGATGCAGAATGTTTTTCCTGAGAAGCATCTTGCTTTCATATTCATAACTGAAAATTTGAAACCACCAATGCAGCTATGGTAAGGTTTCTTAATTAAACACTGACATGAATCACAACAAGA
>NC_043001.1:36407304-36416977 GCF_006345805.1 Octopus sinensis | reverse complement strand
CACATTTTGCCATAGATAATTATCTCCTTATCGATTTTATACGTCCAGATTTCCGTTCGGTATATTTCTATAAATAACATCAATGTACTGAAGTAGTGGACTTCATTTCGTATTATGGTGCGTGAAGCTTCACAATATAACTTGCGAGTGGAGGCGCAATGGCCCAGTGGTTAGGGCAGCGGACTCGCAGTCATAGGATCGCGGTTTCGATTCCCAGACCGGGCGTTGTGAGTGTTTATTGGAGCGAAAACACCTAAAGCTCCACGAGGCTCCTGCAGGGGATGGTGGTGATCCCTGCTGTACTCTTTCAAACAAACTTTCTCACTCTTACTTCCTGTTTCTGTTGTACTGTTTTCAAAGGGCCGGCCTTGTCACTCTCTGTGTCACGCTGAATATCCCCGAAACTACGTTAAGGGTACACGTGTCTGTGGAGTGCTCAGCCACTTACACGTTAATTTCACGAGCAGGCTGTTCCGTTGATTCGGATCAACCGGAACCCTCGTCGTCGTAACCGACGGAGTGCTTCCATCCATCCAATATAACTTGCGACCAGGTCTACTGCCTAGTAGCATTGCAGTTGCCAGCAACGCCTACTCTGTGATTAACATCAATATCAGAAAAGCATGGAATGTTTGTATAAACCCCTTAGTTGAAGTTGTTCTCAGGCAAAGAAATGGTTTTTTTTTGAGTTTTCGTGAGTAACCTGGTGTCTGTAGCATCAAGGCTCCGATTCCACAAAGAAAAATAAAAATGTTCTCTCCTTACGCCATGAAGACGACAAGGTTTGTTGAGTTTCAAATAATTAATTGCCAGGTGTTATGAAGCTTATTACAGGAATTCCAATCTTGTGCGTCAGGGATCCTTCCTTACTATCAACAGCATAGAACGCAAAGTACTTGATGTAACTGAAATTTTCGAGTTCTTGAATCCTATGCCACTTTTCGAACAAACTGGTTCGCGACTCTTTCCTCTATTGATGCTGAAGTTCTCAGATCGATTTTGCATGAAGTTAAATACATAGATACATACATAATACATGTTTATATATATATATATATATATATATATATAAGTAAGCAACAAGAATATCTTCGGTAATTTGGTACGATTGTTTCATGCTACATCATTTTATTAAACATTGTAAGTATTACATCAGTTTTAAAATGTTGAGCAATCTTCAACCATTCATAGAAGTTTTCCATCAATCCATATACTTATTTCCATGTCCATTGCTAACATTATAAAGAGGGTAGATATACATACAGAGAGGTTTGATTGATTGTTAAGAACATTATAGTGTTAGAATTTATATATATATATATGTTTTCTTTTTATCCGTTTTCTGATATATATTTCTGACGTCTTACTTGTTGATGAGCCTAGGTTCTATTGAATCCTTTAAAAAATTCATATGTGTGTGTGTGTGTGTGTGTGTGTGTGTGTGCGTTCGATGATGTCTTACCTGACCCAAAATTCGAAGTCACTATCCTTGTTAAAAATAATAATTGATGCTCTACAGAAATACGGAGTAATTCTTTAAATCTATCTATCAGTTATCTATCTATCTTCTTATTTATATACATATATATCAAAATAAGGATATCTAGAGGTAATGCAGTACGATCGTTTCATGCATGGAATGATCGTACTGCGTTACCTCAGGATATCCTTGTTGCATATTTTGATTTTAATCTCCTTACTTTGATATTTTGAAATTGTATGGATAATACCACATTAAATTCTGGTGCATCAACTTAAGTACCATATTCATCTGTATCTATCTATCTATCTATCTATCTATCTATCTATCTATCTATCTATCTATCTATCTATCTATCTATATATATATATATATATATATATATATATGTTCGTGTTTGTGTGTGTGTATGTACGTATGTATATGTATATATAATTGAGATTACGTGTATATATATATGCTTTATTTATAAAAGCATTAGTCTCTATATCTACACGCACACACACACACACACACACACACACACACACACACACACACACACACACACACATATTGATTGATTGATTGATTCTAGTTTCAGCTTATGAGCTGTGGCCATGCTGGGGCACCGCCATATATATATATATATATATATGGTGGGGGCACGATCATTTAGTTAATGTATATATAAATATATAGTAACTATACAAACATACGTAGAATGTGACAGTATAGAGAAGACCTACTTACATCATGCAAATTATAATCGCAGTTTTTCATATAAATACATTCCTTACGCATGTAATTATTTTTCTGTCATTGTAGTATAGAAAACACTTGATCTGTTTCCAACGAATTCTAATATACAGGCATCATGATTATGATTATGATTATTATTATTATTATTATTATTATTATTATTATTATTATTATTATTATTATTATTATTATTATTATTATTATTATTATTATTATTATCATCATTATTATACATCTTATATATCCACAATATCATCTTTTCCTACAATACTTCTCAAAGTTCTTCGAAAACTATCATTTCAAATGATTTTGTCATTGCAGATAATAGGTTCTTATATTCAAGATGAGACAGATAGGTACTTTAGTAATGTCTTTGCCTTAGGTGAATCAAGACTATTGTGCGAGTATTGTCGATGATAATTATTTTTCTTGATTTTTGTCATCGCAAAATATGATTAGTATCTTACAAAACTGATTCTTATCTACTGAAATGATTATCATTACCGAGAAACCTCAGCAGACTATAGCTTCAGAGTATAAACTAGTGTGCAATGTCAGTGGATCTCTGTTGGCTATGTTATGGAATAAAGATAAAGATATACATTGATTATTCTGGTATATTGTATTAGATGCTAAATATTATCATATACATAGTGATTGGCACACACGCATACATTCAGACAGTCACACATACTAAATGTTACATATAGATAATAAAGATAAACAGCACTAACTAGAGAGTACTGTCGGCCTTTGTTTTTGCAAAGTACTATTAACGATTCCATAAATAAATAAATAAATATCTGTTTCAAATTTTAGCACAAGGCCAGTCACTGGAAATGGGTAAGTCAACCTCAGTGCTCAGCTGCTGCTTATTGGAGAAAACAGTTTACTCAAAATAGCCGTCCTCACCTTCAGCTATGGCCTCAAAACGATTCCGGAACATGGTGCATGCGTTCTTCACTGTGTTCCTAGGAAGATGTTCGAACACCGCCTTGATCTTGGCCTCTATCTTGGCCTCTATCTTGGCTTTAGTTTTGCAGGCAGAACGGTTGGTATGCGTGAGGTTAAAATTGGGGTTGAAATAGGAGGCCAGAAATTGTTGTTGGTGATGTAGAAATTTTCCGACGACCACTTCCAGAAGTACGGCAAGGAACCGAAACCTGCTGCTACACATATAGTCTTCCAGCGACAACACTTCCCACAGCAGTTTCAACATAGCCATCTGATGTGGGGTCGTATAATGTCACCTAACTGGAGACACAATACAAAACCAACACAAATCAGATGAACTAGATTTTCTCGTGTTACAGACTTTCAGTGTTCTCGGGGCATTGGGCGGCAGTCATGATATCGGTATTTTGAGAACCAATCCAAACCATTATCTAGTCCTCCATATTGGCTAACTTTTCATCAACTACGACATTAACCTTTATGCTATCTGGCATTAATAATTCACAAACACACGAAATCGTTCCTGAGTAAAAAGAAGACAAAAAAGTCATTAAATGTAACAGGGGTACCCTGTACATATATATATATATATATATATGTCGCCATATAGGAATTTATATGCACTAGTATCAGACTATTTTCTATAATCAATATATGGGGAAAGGTTATAATTCTTTTTATTAATGTATGTATGTATGTATGCATGTATGTATGTGTTGAAAGAGCGTTTTAGCTTGGTTGAAGTATTGCTATAAATAAGTAATATTGTGAATAGGAAGAGAATCTTACATCATGAAAATGTTTCACATTTTTCATATATTTCGGGCACAAATGCCCATCATCAAGAGAATACAATCGAAAATTTTCTTTTCTACCACTGCAAATGAGAATGAAATACACACTATTACTACAATCACTACCACTATTGCTCCTACGATTGCCACAGCCACGACCACCACAACCACCTCCTTACCACTTTTCTCATTATCACGAACCACTCTTGTTTATCAACGTTCCCACTAAGGAATACTAAACTTATACACCTGCTGCTACAAGAGAGAACAATAGAACACTGCTGGTGCTATAATTACTACTACTACTACTACTACTACTACTACTACTACTACTACTACTACTACTACTACTACGATAAAGCAGCTATCAGCGGGGAGTGGGGGGGACACTACCATTTACATTTTGTAGAAATAAATGCGGAGCTTCAAAACTGCTATCGTAAAAGATAATTTTATTTAATTCAATTTATTTTCCCTCTTTGTTATTCCTTGACTAAACCATCTTCAACAACCGAAACTAGTAGAATATTCTAATGAATAAATAAATATTTTCCCGTATTTTCATAAACTTCCCAAATAATTTTTCTCTTTGGTTGTCAACAAAAATTTACTCGTGTAATACATCTTGACGTTTTAAATGCACGCACACATACATAGCTACATACATGCATATATGCATTCTTAGATACATACATGTACACACACACACGTTTATGAATTTGTGTTGCGAATTTTCTGACGTGAAGTCGTGTATTGAAACATATGTTGTATTTCGGGGTGATCATTTTTTTGGGGGGAGGGGGCAAATAAATACAGGCACTATATGTTCGTTCTTCCCTCGTTTGTTATTGTTCTTATTTTAACTCATGTCCATTGTCCAGGAATTTTATATCACACATCTGTGATCTCCTTAGCGAGAATTTCTGTCTTCGTGTGTGCTCTTGCTCTGCTTATTCCATTCTATTCTTCTATGATGTTTATCTTATATGTGCATGCGTCTGTGTTTGTGTGTATGTACATGTGTGTGCGCGTGTGTGTGTCATTGGTGTTCGTAGCACTATGACCCTCCCCTCAATCACGCCCCCTACCCATTGCCGCTGCTGCCCTTGAATGCGTATATATACATATACAGGCATATGCATGCCCTCTATTACGTATATATATACATACATCAAGCACACGTATATATAAATATATAGATAGTGTAACATTTATCTATCTATATAAAGGGAAAGTTTACGAAAATAAAAAAAAAGACGAAGGTAGGTGGTGTACACAACAACCAGATGTATTAGTATAGCGCTCAGGAATAGAAAAAGTATTTTACGTTTCGAGTCTACGCTCTTCTACAGAAAGGTACAAAGAAAAAACAAGGAGAGAAAAAATATGTTTAGTGACTAACGATCTATCATGATATATATGTATATATATATATATATTAGTCAAATTGATGTAGACCCCTATGATGAGAAACCAATACTGTTTGAAAATCGATTTGTTAAATTAGCCTTTTTTTTACATATAGGTTTTAATACTATATGGACTGAGTTCCTTGTTTATAAACTCTTGATATTAAATAACGTGTTAAAATTTAAGGTATGCAAACTAGTTGTTCCAGTTTTCTGTAGCTTCTGGAAGCTTTGAGTATATAAAACAGATTGGTTGCTGGGATTTACCAAATTGGTGTAGACACTGAAAATCGATTTCCGGCATTCTTGTTTTCAATCTACAGAGAAATATCAAAATTAATCCTATTTATATATCTGCTATATATTTATACGCTCACAGCAAACACACAGCACACACACAGGTATGTATATTTTCTCTCCTTGTTTATTTCTGTGTCCCTTTCTGTAGAAGAGTGTAGGCTCGAAACATAAAAGACTGTTTCTATTCCTGAGCGTTATACTAATACATCTGTTTGTTTTGTACACCACCTGTCTTCGTCTTTTGTTTTTTTTTCGTAAACTCTCCCTATATATATATATGTATATATATATATATATATATTTATACAGAAGTGTGCATATGCGCACATGCACATGGATACACATAAACACGCCCAGCTTATGTACTGTTTCCGTCATATAACAAATTCCACTGTCCCCAAATGAGCGTACAAAGAAAAAAAAAGCATTTTGTCAGACTCATTGTTCTTAATAAAACTCACATTTAGATAAATATATACATATTTTATGGAGTGATTATGTTTATGCCATGGCAACCATATGAAAAAAAAATCAAATTTGATTAGAAATTTTATATGTCATGATAGAATTATATGACAAATGAATGGGGGAGACCAGATAGAAACATGATAGGGAAAGTGGCAAAAAATACTTTTAAAAAATTTGCGGCAAGCTGATGGAAGATCTCATGCTATTTTGCATTTATGGCTTAATTGGGTAAATTCAGGAAATTCGGTCAGAGAGAGAGATATCTTATGAAAGTCGTATATCATTTTCTGGCGAAAAATGAAACATCATTATAACCACCACCACCACCACCACGAACATCAAGAACAACAACAACAACAACAACAAAACCAAAACCACCACCACCTGCCACTACTAAATGCAAGAACCGACAAAGAAACCTGTTTGTGGTCGGTGTCACGTTCTGCTAGATATAACAGCCAAATCTCTTTCAAATCATGCTTTGAAGTCGTAAATATCGCAAGGTCATAGTAATGAAAATGGGATGATCAGTGCTGGAAGGTCCTCTGAACATGATTTAATTAGTCAGGATCGACCTGAAATTAAATAAAAACAACTATAACAAGAACATCATTTACATTATTTACATTTGACGGATATTTGTCCTCATCTTGTTTGTTGTTAACACAAATTTTGGGCTGATATACCCTCCAGCCTTCATCAGGTGCCTTGGGAAAATTTCGAACCTGGGTTCTCATTCCGAAGGTATTTTTTGATGTTATTATTATCATTATTATTATTATTATTCAGGTCACTGCCTGGAATCGAACTTGGAATCTTGGGGTTATTAGCCCACGCTCTTAATCATTACACCATATGCCCGTGGGCCTATGGCGTAGTGGTTAATAATAATAATAATAATAATAATAATAATAATAATAAATAATAATAATAATGTGTGTGCGTGTGTGTGTATGTGCCTGTGTGTGTATGGATGGATGAATATGTATATATAAACACACATATACATACATAAATACAAACATATATATATGTATGTATATACGTAGACACGCATAGACAAATCTATTTGCATGCAGATGTATGCGTATAAATGTGTGCGAGTACAAATAAATGTATGTATGAATGCATGTATATATGCAAGTACACACACACACACACACACACAAACACACGCACACACACGCACATACACACATACACACATATTCTTGAGACTTTCTGTTGACATCAGACAACAGCCAAATACTGTAAAAGCGCTTTAACCATATACATGGTGGATACCCGAACATAAAATTATTACCCTTTCTCTCTCCCCCCCTCTCTCTCTATATATATACATACATACATACATATATATATACACACATACACACACATATATATATACATACATACATACATGAATACATACACAAATATATATATACATAATGTATATGTACATGTATTAATATATGTATGCATGTATGTATGCACATATATGAAAGTCGTGCATTAATGTAATTATGTGTGTGTGTGTGTGTGTGTGTGTGTGTGTGTGTGTGTCTGTGTGTGCATGTTTGGGTGTGTCACTTGTGTAGCGGTGCCCATACGAATGCATACACGCACGCGTCCCTGAGAGTAATGTAAAATCGGAATGATGTGTAAAGTAGCATCGGAAGCGTGATGAAAAGAAAAAGGGAAACAAACAAATCAAGAGAGAAAGAGAGAGAGAGAGAGAGAGAGAGAGAGAGAGTGAGAGAGAGAGGGACGGTGAAAGGGAGAGGAAAAGCGAGAGGGAGGGAGAGGGGGAAGACAGAGAGACAGAGGGAGTGAGAGAGAAAGGCGTGGGTGAATGAATAGCCGTTATCAAGGAGATTATCAGCACATCACTTGGGTGCGTTTTTATCAATTCTGAAAGCGAATGACGTTGATTGATATACAGTGTTTGCATGACATATACAGATGGACGAACAGGAAAACGTATAGATGTAAATGGAGGCGTCTATGTGTCTCTATGTCTGCATGTTGTCACTGAATTTTTGCGTGTGCATTGGTATATGCACATATGTAACAACATGTACACACACACATATATAATTACACACACCAATGTATATATATATAATATATATATATATATATATATACATGCATGCATACACACACACACACACACGTATATATATATATATAGTGAAGAGGCATGGCTCAGTGGTTACAGTGTCGAGCTTACGATCGTGAGATTGCAAATTCGATCCTCGGACCGGGCTGCGTGTATATACATATACATATATATATGAGATTTATATTATATGTGTGTGTGTGTATACCGTTATATTACGGGATGGTCATGTCATACTTCTTTGGCCAACACAAATTCGGGACAGTATTTATTTATGTTTTTTGCAAGACAACTTCATAAACGTACATATATACACAGACATGAAAGAAGTAAATAGACAACCATATAATCATTAAAATTTATTTAAATCTGAAATTATACATTTAATATAGTGTACGCATAACGAAGCCATATCACGTGATCACATGATCGACAAGTCTATGAGATGCTGTCATACATCGCTGATTACAATGCGCTTTGAATCGTTTTAGCTTTTGAATGACGCTACTGGCTGGCTAGGCAAGAAGGCCAGCTTCCCTCCTGATTGAAAGTCTAATTCATTGTAGTGTTACCCATTTACAGCCGAGTGAACTGTAGCAACGTGAAATGAAGCGTTTTGTTCAAGAACATAGTGCACCGTGCGGTCCTATAATCGAACCCACATTGTAGAACTTGTGAGCACACCGCCCTATCAACAAGGCCATATATGCACACAAAATGAATTCCATCTAAGCAAATCTCAGTATATACTAGCTATTCTATTGTTTGTTGTTTTCGATTTAGTTCCAAATGACCAAAGCAGATTCTGATACTGCAGAGGCAAAATCACGCCGAAACATTGAATAAATTGTCCGCACAGAGTTTGGCTCGATGTGTTCTGAAACAGAAACCTGTAACAGAGTGTTTTTTTTTTCCTTCTGCGGTGAATACCTTTCGCGCACATTACTACTCGCATACACACATGCACATTCATACACTCTCACACAAACACACGCATGCGCATATACAAATGCACGAACACACATGTACGCATAAACACGTGTATCAACCCACGCACGCACACACATACACACAAATGTTTCAGTACCAATACTTCCACGTCTATGTGTGTGTAAATGCTAGTACATCTTTGGATATATCTTTATCTTCGCCTTAACAAAGGTGGATGTATTATTTTCAGTCGTATTTGTTTGTTTGTTTGTCCATGGACAAGATATCTCAAGAACCACTGGATGGATTTGGATAAAACGTTCAAGGGATGTTTGGCCCCATGACTGGCGTGAACTGATTACATTTAGTGATCGATCCCGTACCGGACAAGGATTCTGGATTATTTTTTTAAAATTAATTTTTGAGAGCTATTGGGTTCATTTTTTAATATTCTCGTTTGTGATAGCAGTCGAGTTTATTTCAGAAATTC
>NC_043001.1:36397304-36404804 GCF_006345805.1 Octopus sinensis | reverse complement strand
AATGCAAATGATATACCTATCAGAGGGCACAGAAAAGGAATGCACAGTGAATGGAAGGCAATGGAACTGTTCGAAATTACTGAACAGAGATTATGTGACCAAGCAAAAACAATACGAAAGAATGGATGTTTAACAGAATTGGAGCTAGAAGCTATTAAAAGAATGATATCGGGGTGATGCTGAGCATACGAATAATGGTGGTATAGTGGAAGAGATGGACAATTGTTCGCAAGAATATAACACCGTGAATTGTGAAAGAATTGAGATCAGTGACTACTCAAACAATGAAGACCGATTAATAATTGACAGAATTTTGGATCTATTAAATACAGAAGGGACAGAATTTATGTGCGACTTTAAGAAGGCTAACCAATGGAGACTAAATCAAGAGATGAGTAAAGTCAATAATATATTGAGACACATTGAAACAATGAACATCACACAAACAAATAATCTTATCAAGGCTGTTGGTAGGATTGTGGCAGAAAGGATGGAATTGAGACTACTGAGAATAGAACAGCGGCGGATAGAAAATATAATATACAACCGTGGCGGAAAAGGAGAATTTCTGAAGATATAAACTCCTTGAACAGTGTAGTGTCAATACTTGTCAGGAAAAGAAATGGAGAACTTAAGAATGCATGGAAATTCAAAAAGGTTAGGAAGAAATATGGTGTAGATACAAAAGCCTGAATGTTGTAATTGAGGAACTGAAGCAGTGCCTACTTGCAGTAAATAAATAAATAAATAAATAAAAATAAAATAAAAATAAAATATAAAACAAAGCTAACTAGGTTTCACCAACGGATTAAGCAATATCAGCAAAACAAATTGTTTAGACAACTATTGCAGCGTGGACGGTGTTTATAAGCCATTTAAGAAACACACAAAATCCGTTAGATTCACTTCAACATTAAATTTAATTTGACAAAATATTTTTGTCACTTTGAGACCGCGACCTGTTCACTGACAAAATTATGTGCTGTATCTCAGTGAACAGGTCGCGGTCTCAAAGCGACGAAAATATTTTGACAAATTAAATTTAAATGTTGAAGTGAATCTAACGGATTTTGTGTATCTTAATTGGTTTATAAACACCTTCCACGCTGCAATTGTTTTCATTCCAGCACACGATTTCAGATCAGGTCACTTTCTAAGCAAGTACATCTCCGTAAATTGTTTAGAACCGACCAAAAAATATTTTATCGAGATTAATGATGAAAAAAACGTGAAAGATTAGTTCTTGATGCTGATGAAAGCCGACTTTTCTGTGGTAAGATATGGAGTAAGCAAGAACAACATAATACTCCAGCTGAATGGCTCTGCAGCCTGGAACAAAGAGCTTCTTATCCCCAGCAAGAGGCTATCCACTTCACAGACGACAGTATGAGAAATATGAGTAAAAATATAAGCAACTGGAAAGCAGCAGGACCTGAGAGTGTACAGGGATTTTGGATAAAAATGTTGAGTAGTCATAAATTGATTGCAGAGTAATTTAATGCATTGATCAATGGAGAAGAAATCCTGGGCTGGTTGACAAAAGGACGGACGGTGCTGTGTCTGGAGGATGCATCAAAGGGAAATGCTGCTGACAATTACAGACCAATTTCCTGCCTCCCATTAATGTAGAAGTTACTGACAGAAGGAATTGTAGAAGAACTGTATAAATTTCTTGATGAGAACGATATATTACCAACAGAATAAAAAGAGGCTGTAGATGGAGATGCAGGGGAACCAAAGGCCAACTGTTGATTGACAAAATGGTAATGCAAGATTGTAAACGAAGGAGGAATGGCCTAGCTTGACTATCGCAAAGCTTATGATATAATTTCACATTCGTGGATCAACAAGTGCTTAGATCGGTTTAGAATTGCGAGGAATGTACCGTGTTTCCCGAAGAGAAGTATGGTGGGATGGAAAACTGAACTGAGATCTTACCGAAAAAGCTTGGGCACCCTGGGTATCAGAAGAGAGATTTTCCAGAGTGATAGCCTATCTCTGTTGCTTTTCGTTATCTGCAAAATACCCCTGACCTTGGTACTGAGGGAAATGAACCTGGAGTACCAACTAGAGGAAAACTCCCAAACAATCAACTATCACTTTTTCATGGCTGATTTGAAACTGTATGGCAAAGATGAGGCACAAATGAGTTCCTTGGTGAACACAGCCCACTGTTTTAGTACTGATATTAGAATGGAATTTAGACTCAAGAAGCGCCGAATAATCTACCTAAAAAGGTGCAAGGTACAGTTTCTAGCAGGGACTGAATTACCTAATAGAGGCTTGATTAAGCAAATTAAAACGGAAGGATACAAATACCTTGGTGTACTTGAGTGCAGCAAGATAATAGAAAACGAAATGAAAAAGCAATAATAACAACGGGAATTGCATTATTACTAAAGGTGAGGGGACCGAGCTCGAATAAAATATTTACCGTTTCTTTATGTTCTGAGTTCAATTTTCGCCAAGGTTGCCTTTACCTTTCATCCACTCGTGGTCGATAAATAAAGTACGAATCGAGCAGTAACGTCGATATATACTTTTTTCTTCCCTCAGTATTTCAATCTTTGTGCCAAACTTTGAAAGAACTATTACTAACAGTTCCACAAATAATACGCAGCATCAAAAGCCACAAATTCCGTCAAAAATTTAGGGGTGCCCTCCTTCGCAGATTGAGGATATCTCTTAATCCTCGGATGTGAATGCTGGAATATGCAGTCACATGTGCCCTCAACAAGGTTTGAAACTGCTTCCTTACTATTTGCACGTAAAAAGTTAATTGACTCTTTTATCAATACCAGTCTATGACATTGCTTTCTGTGACACACAACGGCTATTTACTCGGACAACACAAAACAAGCTTAAAACTATTCGTTTGCGATCAATTATTAGCAAATACACGTATAAGAGTGTTTGCATTTGCTTTTGTTTTTGAACGTCTGTATATATTGCGCGTCTATGAGTGAGTGTGCATACTATATATATATATATATATATATATATATATAATATATATATATATATATATATATTATATTATATATATATATATATATATATATTATATATATATATATATATATGAATGTATGTATGCATATATGTATATATAAGTATGTATGTATGCATATATATACATACACACACATATATGTGTGTACATATATACATTATATATATATTATATATATATATAATATATATTCATATATGCGTGTATATGTACATGTAGAGGTAGGTACGTACATATATGTTTATATATATGCATATGTTTTATTTTATTTATTAATATATATATATGCATATAAATGTATCTATACACACAGAAATATATATATATATATACATAAATAGTATATATATTATACATATCTATATCTATCTATGTATCTATATATTTATATATGTGTGTGTGCGTATATACGTATAAATATACAAATATATGTACATATATGTGTATATACACATATATGTACACACACACACATGCACACACATACACATATTTATAAATGCATATATACATGTATATATATATATATATATGGACACATAACAATTTACCACTGCGTTCGTGCCACTTGAAAAGAGAATAACCAGCACACAATTCAGAATAACTAAATAACTAAATGAAATCTTGTTTCTTTGCAGTTTTACGAAAAGAAAAACAAAATCGTTGAGAAAGACCAAATCTGTAAATTACTACAGCAACAAAACTCCTCTGATCCTAGTGTAAACTTAATGCCTTTTATAGCTGCTACACTTAGCAGTAGAAGCAACGATATTAATTTCATGTGTTTCTCCATTCCTTCCCACTATTTGTATCATTATCGCTCGCTATTTCCATTATTTGAACGGTCTTGTCCAAGTTCTTAATAGCATTTACAATTCCAGCCAGCACATGTCGGACTCAATTACACGAACAAATCGCAAATCGATCTCTTTTGTTTATGAATTATTTTGGTGTTGATTTTTTTTTATATATATTTGTTTATATCATACTATGTATTCTTCTTTATTGTTGATGTGCATCTGTGCATGTGTATGTGTGTGTGTGTGTGCGTGTGGGTGTTTATATGCGAAGTGGGATGAGAGAGAGACCCAGAAACAAAGTGCTTGTTTATTTTCTTCTTTCGTTTTATTAAGCTTTGTTAATGAAGTCCACCTGCTTCCCGTTACAAATTTCTTTACTAATAAGTCTATACAGAATTTTCTAATAATGACAATGATAATAATAATATAATAATAATAATAATAATAATAATAATAATAATGATAATAATAATAATAATAATAATAATAATAATAATATAATGATAATAATAATGATAATATAATAATAATAATAATAATAATAATAATAATATAGTATAATAATTATAAAATAATAATAATAATAATAATAATAATAATAATAATAATAATAATGATAATAATAATAATAATAATAATAATAATAATAATAATAATAATAATAATATTGATAGATGTAGAAGCACTAACAATTATATGAATTATAACTAATATTTTCGCTATTTGCCACAAGACAACCCAAATAGCACTATATAATGCTTTTCAACAATACACCACTATATATATGTGTGTTTATGTGTATGTGTGTGTGTGTGTGTGTGTGTGTGTGTTTGTTTGTTTGTGTGGGTGTGTGTGTATGTATGTTTTCATATGAATTACTGTTGCGCTAATGTATTTTGTTCCAGTGGTAATCTACAGAACAACGTATAACTAAACAGTTTAACCAACACAGATGTAAATATCTTCTCGCTATGTACGACATAGTATCGGCAGAATGAGATGAATCAGTTCGATCCTGAGCTGGGATATCTTCAGCAAGGGAGAGATAGAAGAGGAGAGAGAGAGAGAGAGAGAGAGAGAGAGAGAGAAGAGAGAGAGGAGAGCAACAGAACACAGCACACTCCTTAACTGATCACGGAGATGCAGCAAATAAATCCACGCTTTTCTCTTTCTCTATATTCTTAGTTCCTCTGTGAAGACAGCACTCAGGTATGTCTTCCTGCTACATTATTAACTGCACTTTCTTTCTTGCAGTGTCTCAACGGTTTTGATTCGGAACCTGCAACAGAACACAGTTCTGGAATGATTCTGTGATTTTGGGGGTTCAGTAGCATTTAAAAGTTTACACTGAAACTTCCCGAGCCACGCCAAGCTCATAAGGGCCGGTTTCGCGGTTTGCATGGCGTATAGGTTCCCCACCTGGACGGGACGCCGGTCTGTCGCAGGTGAGCTGCAAGATGCAGGAAGAAAGAGTGATAGAAAGTTGTGGTGAAAGAGTCAGCAGAAATTCGCCATTACCTTCTGCAGGAGCCGCGTGGAGCTTAGGTGTTTCGCTCATAAACACACGCATCGCCCGGTCTGAGATTCAATCCCGCGATCCCTCGACCGCGAGACCGCTGCTCTAACCACTAGGCCATATGCCTCCACTTCCCGATCACTTACCATCTTTCGGCAATTCTGCACTCGCAAATAACTGTTTTTGGAAATACAAACATAACGATCCAATGAAAAATGTCACTGTGAATGCCCCTGACTACTACTGCATTCCACAGGTATGAACATTGGAGCAGGTGTGTGTTTCTTTTTATATTACCGTCGGATTTCAAAAACGGCAGACACTGTCTTATACTCAACTGCAGTCGATAGCGATCACATCGTCATACCCATAAAACAGGGCCTATTTTTGTTGCTCTTTCGAGAACACGTTGAACGTACTCGCAGTCTTTCGTGGTACAGAACTGAATTACTTTTCTCCTTCCCCGTTTATGAGCAAATACCTCAGGAAACAATTCAAAACTACTTTGATATTACGTCAGAAAGGCAGCTCCTTATGTCAGAAACTTTCTTGCTCGCAAAAAAAAATGCTTGTATGTATTCATGTTTACGTTTTCTTGATGCTGCTGTTTGCTTTTCTGTATTTGCTTGCATTGTGGAGGCGCGTAGCTTAGTGGTTAGGGTGTCAGCATCATGATCGTAAGATTGTGGTTTCGATTCCTGGACCGGACGACACGTTGAGTTCTTGAGCAAAACACTTCATTTCACGTTACTCCAATCCACTCAGCTGGCAAAAATGAGTAACGCTGCGATGGACTGGCGTCCTGTCCAGCTTGGGAACACATACGTCATTGAAACCAGGAAACCGGGCCCATGAACCTAGCTAGGCTTTAAAAAGGGCGCAAAAGAAAAGAATTTGCTTGCATTTTGGCCACGTTTTCTGTAACTAGGTGGTTATCTTTTATCGCATGTCTTTTGTCGGTGCTGTTATTCTGGTTTTATCTCTATCTTCTATCATTTACATGTTTCGGTCTTCTTTGGACACATCTTCCAAGGGTATTAGTCGAGTAGATTGACGTCGGTACTTATCTTCAAGCATTATACATATTCCAACAGTCGCTTTTGCTGAAGCACTACGTTACAAGGACGTAAACGGACCAACACCGGTTGTCCAGCATTGGTGAGAATAAACAAAGATATAAAGACCACACACAAACACACACACACATGCAGACACACATACACGCACACAGACACAGACAGATACACACACAAATATGACGGGCTCCACGCTTCCACCCAGTTCCCGTCTGCAAAATTCACTCACAATGCATTGGTCGATCTGGGGCTATAATAGAAGACACTTGTCGAAGTTGCTCCGCATTGAAACTGAACCCGAAAGTATATAATTACAAAGTGATCTTCTCAATCATACAACCAGGTTGCGCCTAAATCTCTGTTATTCCACAGAGTATCAACGGGGGTTCATTTGTTAATGCTGGTGCTAAAATTCACGATGATGAGAAACTCTTCGTGCTAACCTAATATAAGAAGCCATACTGTAGAACTAGTTTGCGAAATATTATGAAATAAAAAAAATATCAAAGGCAGACCATATTTTCCGCATTATTGCGAAAAAAGAAATGGAGTGAACATTGAAAGAGTTCCAAAAAATTTTATCAGTAAAATTATTCAAAGTAACTGTCTTCCATTAAATCCAAGTGTGGTAAGTGTGAATTTTCTCAGAAGTTATTACGAGCTTACACGCCATCAACATGAGGGATGGGTCATCAGCGGCATGCTGACAAAGATCTTGACAGACTCCGACGCGATTTACTTTCTGCTCATTGCTCAGCAAGCGGGGGACAAACTTGACTGAGACACACCGCTTGTTCAAATCAGACGTTAGGATTGCATGCACGGACCATTAAGACAGACCAAAAACATCAGTAATGTCATTGATTGTCCTCCGAGGATACTCATGCACAAGCTGATGAACTTCCTCCATACTTCCAGGGGTGACGTTTGACGCTCGTGGTTGGCCTTCCAGATCACACATCGTCTTGCAGTAACGTTCTTCATTCAGCTTTTGAAACGCCCGATCCACTCAAAACATTGCGTACGGCCAACGGCCTCCTCGCCGTAAGCTTGCCGAAGCATGCTCAATGTTTCTGTGGCAGACTTCCCAAGTTT
>NC_043001.1:36374804-36392304 GCF_006345805.1 Octopus sinensis | reverse complement strand
GAAACAAACATAAAAAGAATATTTATACATAAACTTGATCGGTTCACGTTTTAGCCACTGCCAGGTAGTGTGTTTAATTTGTTCGCTGAACACCGCTGCGAAATTCTCCCTTGCTTTTCAAAAATCCCCCTAAATCACAAAATAAGGGGGGAAAATCTGCCCCATTTTTCAAATCCTGAAGCTGGAAGCAGGATAATAAACTAATTCTACACTTTATCACATTCAAGAATATAGACACGTTTTTAAGCACAACACACGCGGAGTCAAAAAGAAACACTATCTTTCAGCAGCATTACGTGAACTACAGAGCTGTCTCACTCTAGCGTAAAGCTTCCTGTCTCGGACATGTGAGCGTGCGCACAACAGCCAAACACCACGTCGCTGGAACTGTGAATTTTTGTATTTTCTTCATAAACTAGGGGATGGCTACTGACATTAAGACATTAAGGGCTACTGACTCTTTCGCCACAACTTTCTCTCACTCTTTCCTCCTGCATCTTGCAGCTCACCTGCGACAGACCGGCGTCCCGCCCAAGTAGGGACCCTATATACGCCAAGGAAACTGGGAAACCGGCCCTTATGAGCCAGGCGTGGCTCGAGAGGAAACAAACATATACGAGCCGCCACTGTTTAGGAACTAAGTATTCTCCCCGCCGACCAAGAATGGTTTTCTCTGTTGAGAGAACTGTAACGGAGTTCGAAATGGAATTTTTTTATTACGAAGTTGGCTGATAACTAGAATTCTCTATTGACCTATATAAAGTCATTGTGTTGGGTGGCGAACTGGCAAAATCATTACGGCATTTCGTCTGTCTTTACGTTCTCAGTTCAAATTCCGCCGAGATTGAATTATTCCTTTGATCATTTCGTGGTTGATAAAATAGGTACCAGTTGATCACTGGGGGGTTGATGTAATTTTCTAAATTTGCTGACCGTTTGCCAAAATTTTAAATAGATATGATGTCAACGTTCGAAAGTCATCCCATGGTTTAATCTCCTACTGTCCCTGCGACAACTGTTCGCGCCTCTTACGCAAAAGGTGAGACTTGTTTCTAAGCCAAACAAATAAAAACCCCATATTTCCACCCCACACAACATAAAGATGAAGAAAACTATTGCTTAGCCTTCGACCATTCCTGCCTGAGTAAACCTTGGAATAAAAAGAATCCCAGCGTCAACAAGTAGGAATGACAGGCGCAATCGTCATCAGCGAGTGCGCCTATAGCAGCATATTGTGGCCTTCGAGATTACAGTAAACAATCTTCCAGTTTATAAGGATTTTTCATCAAGAGTAGAGTCCACAGTGATCCGTAGGAAGGAGAGGTGCAGCCGGAGGGTAAATGTCCAAAAGAGAATCCGTAAAGGGTAGATAGAAAGTCCAGTGGAGAAGTTCGTGTGTGATAAGAAATGACAGGATCAACAGGTGCGACCACGTGAGCGTGTGATATATAAGGAGAGTTTACGAAAAAATAAAAGATGATGTACACCACCTGTCTTCGTCTTTTGTTTTTTTCGTGAACTCTTCCAGTTTATACGCAGGTGGTTTCATGGTCTCTGGAATTCTCACTGATTCCCTTCAAGGTCTTTTGCGCGGAGCAATAATTGTCGAGCAATAATTGCAGCTTTCCTCAGCGTATTCCATTATTTCCCCCAACCCAAAAAGCGTAAGTTCTGGTTTTGTTATTATTTGCTGTTAATCATGTCGCTGCATAAGAGATACGTAGTTCTGTTTTCTTTTACAGATTTTTTTTTACCTCTTTTTCGGCTGTGTGTAAAATAATGGGCTTCTGTTATTAAGGTAGGGAGGTACAGATTTTATTATTTTTTTTTGAGAAACAGAAGTGAAAGTAGTGGCTTTCATAATCTAACATGAGATGTTCCAGATGAACACAGCGATGTGGTTTCGTGTTAACAATGAGAGACATAATGAGTAAGTATTGTTGTTAAAAGCATGATGTTCTGGTTCTTCTTAAGAACACGGTCAGTTGAAAAGCGTGTTGTTCTACTTTCGCTGTTTTGTTTATACTTAAACTGTGTGTTTTCATTATTCTTCTCTACTTTTTTGCTCTTTTCGCTGTTTCTGCTTTTCTCATCGACATCTATGTCAACATTATTATAATCGTCAGCATCACCACCACCACCACCACCACCACCACCACCACCATCATCTTCTGCCTCCCCCTCATCATCATCATCCTCACCACCACAACCACCACTGCCGCCGCCGCCACCACCACCACCACCACCACATCATCATTGTGTCGGATTGTTACCCACCAGTAACGCCAAAATGCCATCAAAAACTTCACCGCTAATACCGACCAACGACCATCGCTACTAACATCACGAACCCACCACCACGACTGAAATCACGATCACCGCTGCCAAATCTACCAGAACCACGACGACAACAAAGAAGACGATCACCACCACCACCACCACCACGACCACCACCACCACAAAAACAACAACAATAATAACAAATATATTCTTAGTTTTCAACATCACAACCGCCATCATAATTATCATCATCATAATCATCATAATCATCATCATCATCATAATCATCATCATCATCATCATCATCAACATCATCATCATCATCACCACCACCACCACCACCACCACCACCACCACCATCACCATTATCATCATCATCATCATCATCATCATCATCATCAACCCCATCAACATTAATACTCGTACCGACAATAACACCTTAACATTATTGGTGTAGCGTTTAAGAAATAGGGGCTGCCGGTGGTTTGTGTAGGGATACGTAAATGTGTGTGTTGGAGCTTGGTGCCGTATATCATACTTTTTATATATGTATACACACTAGTTTGCTTGCAAGGCAGTACATACATACATGCACATAGATACGAACATGCATACATACATTCACACACATACATATATACATACATGCATACATACATGCATACATACATGTATACATACATACATATATACAAACGTACACACATACTCACACACACACTCGCACACATATGTATATACCAATAAATAACCTCAAATTAACGTTTATTCATATAACAGACTTCATATTCTGTGAATAAAAACCCGTTCATAACTAGAGTTTTTTTTTTCCTTTGAGATTTTAAGTGCCACATTATTTGTCCCTCATTTGTAATGAGACAAAATAAAATGAAAGTGAAGACATTTTTCCTTCGTATTTACACGAAAAAAAAAGGAGAAAAAATTAAATTATACGTGAAGATAATTGCCCCTAAGCCAGTCAGTAAGAGTATCGTCTGCGCGATTGACATCAACAGTAGAGATCGTCTGCCGAGTTGATTTTCGGAGCGCCTCATGTTTAATGAAGCTTCTCTGTATGTGATTACTTACCTATCGAAAGATATAATCTCCAGCCGTGTTTATACAGTCGAGCCAGCTGTCAACACTAGCTGGGGGACCCCCTAAGGAATGGGTGTCCGCAATTTGTATATGTAGAAAAGTCGGTGTGTCTATTTCGTCATCCGATGCTATAGTGTTTTTTCCCCTCTATTTTTTTGTATTAGAATTCACACTATTCTCAACGGAATGTCTTGGAATCAAAGTAAAACAGTCAGCGGGTGCGGAGTGGGAGAGGAAAAGTGTTATCGAAAGAAGGTCATGCCATGTCAAGAAATTTCTTTTTTCTTTTTAACGAATATATCTAAAGAAATGGTCGTGTCCATTTAAAGACTGGCGGAATTGCTTCCTGTGTGAGAATTTCGATGGCTTCCACGTGTAACGTAGAAACACTATCTGAATTTCTCGTCAGTTCATTCCATCCTGCTCTCTCTCTCCCTCTCTCTCTCTCTCTCTCTCTCTCTCTCTCTCTCTCTCTCTCTCCCTGTCTGTCTGTCCTCTCTCTCTCTCTCTCTCAGCTTATGTACTAACACCTATTAGATTTCACACATCAAATTAATATTTGATTCATAGGTTGTACCAAACAATCCTAAATCAATAAAACTTTATCGCTTCTTTCTCTCTTGCTGTTTCCTTAGAAGGGGTTCCTGTTTTTATGGTACATAAATTTATGCTCAATCTGATTTCACCAGATTACTTTTTTCAAAACGATGCCATCTCAGTCTTCTCCACCCCGATTAAGATAAGTGTAATGTTCAGAAATGCTTTCTCTCGTGGGCATATTTATAAAGAGATATCTATATATTATACACCCATTTTTTAAACATGGATTTATAATATATCGATATGTCGGATCTAGTGTTTTTTTTCATTTGCAAAATATGTATTTCTTTAAAAGACAGTAAAAGATCTAAAAATCGGCTATAATAATCGGCAGAGATGAGTTGAATTTCGATTTACACACTCGGTTATAAATATTGCTTCGTAACATTGTTTTGGCAAACACTTTACTCTTCTACTCTTTTACTTGTTTCAGTCATTTGACAGTGGTCATACTGCAGCACCGCCTTTAGTCGAGCAAATCGCCCCCAGGACTTATTCTTTGTAAGCCTAGTACTTATTCTATCGGCCTCTTTTGCAGAACCGCTAAGTTACGGGGACATAAACACACCAGCATCGGTTGTCAAGCGATGTTGGGGGGACAAACACAGACACAAACATATACAAACACGTATACACACACTTACACACACACACACAGACACACACACACACACACACACACACACACACACACACACACACACACACCATATATATATATATATATATACATAAATACGACGGGCTTCTTTCAGTTTCTGCCTACTAAATCCGCTTACAAGGTTGTGGTCGGCCCGAGGCTATAGTAGAAGACAGTTACCCAAAGTGCCACGTAGTGGGACTGAACCCGGAACCATGTTGCTGGTAAGAAAGCTACTTACCACACAGCCACTCCTGAATTATAGCCTTTATTTATAATTGGGAAGCCTAAACTTTGATATCCACAATGACCACCATAGTTTCACCAAATACACAACAGCATCCTTGATACACTTAGAGTCATTCTATTTTTCTCTGTCTATTTTCTTCTCCGCAGTTATAAATCCAATCAATCTAGTTCTGTCGTTAAACAGTCAAAATTTCGTCAAGAAAAGTTCTGTATTTCTTTCTTTATTTTTTTCGTGTGTTACGCTTTTATCATGTTTTTGAATTTTATGGCCACCTTTCAAAAAATCTTATACAGTCACCATCCCCTGGCCTGAAAGTAGATACTAGCAAGTCACTGAATGGTTCCAATTCATTTGCTACCCTAACAGTCAGGTGAGTTTCTCCATTCCCTGGGCTGGAATTTATGTGGCAGCTATCCAAATAATTCTATATCTAGCGTACCGGGTGACGTGTGTTAACCACTTAAAAAGCAGGCGATCTGCGACTGGTATTCTCATGATCATTTTTCTGGATTAAGAACTTGTTTCATCAGAGAGATAAAAGTTTGGTCTAGTTCGTTTCTTCTTCTTAGTGTCATTTACTGCCGAATTCCTTATTAAAAGAATATATATGATAGTTGTTCATCGCAATTTTAACAATAAGCACAATATAATGAACTTATAATAAAATTTTCAAACTTAACATTCCAATATATAACGGACAGCAGAGTGGTACAAAAAGATCGCAAATTCTTTGCAGATAGGCGCAGGAGTGGCTGTGTGGTAAGTAGCTTGCTTACTAAACACATGGTTCCGGGTTCATCCCACTGCGTGGCACCTTGGGCAAGTGTCTTCTACTGTAGCCTCGGGCCGACCAAAGCCTTGTGAGTGGATTTGTTAGACGGAAACTGAAAGAAGCCCATCGTATATATATATGTGTATATATATATATATAATATATATATATATATATATATATATATATATATATATATATATATATATATTATATATATATATATATTATATATATATGTATGTATGTGTCAATGTTTGTGTGTCTGTGTTTGTCCCCCCCCCCCCCAACATCGCTTGACAACCGATGCTGGTGTGTTTACGTCCCCGTAACTTAGCGGTTCGGCAAAAGAGACCGATAGAATAAATACTAGGCTTACAACGAATAAGTCCTGGGGTCGATTTGCTCGACTAAAGGCGGTGCTCCAGCATGGCCGCAGTGAAATGACTGAAACAAGTAAAAGAGTAAAAGAGAGTATTTTATGAGATGGTTATGTCGTAGCAGAAGCTCATAAAACAATTATGTTTGTTTAGGCCACAGCATACGGTATTAATACATGGCGAAATTATATTACACTAATTTGATTTGGGGCAATAATAATTTGCTCATCTTCCACGGCCGGTTATCAACAAGCGAATTACGTAAATGCACACTTATTTCTCTTTCACAATGCAGAATATTTCATTATCTATAACAAACATTACTGCATTCTACATTCAATAACTTCACATTTCAGTACAAGTGTCAATATGTATTAAACTTGCGTATCTTACACATCTGGGATCGTGACTTGTAGTATGGCAAAAGATGAAAATCTGTGATATCGTCTAAGATCAGAGAGGAATCTATTACAAATAAAATAATGAAGAAACTAATATGTTCGTTCAAGACCATGCGATTAAAACATTCCGACAAGGAATAATCAAATAAGGCGTTTATCATACAAGTGATCTAAAACCAATGGTTTTAAAGGCGAAAATATAAAAAGATAGTACTCGAGAGGAGTTGTGTTTCCTCTTCCTCTCTCAAGCTACGCCATTGTTATGTGTTTGTATGGTTGAAAGTGTGTAAAACGTAGTCATTCGATAAATAGAGACTGATATAAAAATATCAGAATAAATTAAGTATTGGATCGACTAAATTCTTAGAAGGCAGTGCTCCAACATGGCGCTGTTCATTGACAGTTAATACGAAAGGCAAAAAGAAATACGGAAATACCTTGAGAAATGTATACCCGTAGTCATAATGAGAACAAAGGTAGGACAAATTCCCACCCACGTACATAGATATACAAGTATGTGCATGTGTGTGTGTGTATATATATATATATATATAGGTAAACAGTAAAATTAATTACAGACATGGACAAGAACATGAAACACCACAGAGACGACACAAGAACCACAGGACGGGACATTCGAAGCCCTCAGTCATCAGTCAAGAACCAGATCATCTTAGCAATTTCGGCTGATTAATCTTGAGATTGCTCCGATATGGCCAGCCCGCCAAGGGAAATCTAAGCCAAGCGCATTAGATCCCCTGGAAGAAAGCTTCGAATGTATACAACGAAAGGACGGAAAACGATCGAAGTACACAAACAAAAATACAGAATACGTGACACCAATAAGAATACAACAAAACGTAAAAACCATAACGGTAAAAATAAAAAATAAACAACAAAACAAAACCAGGACGTAGGACAAGGGTCTTTCGACAGGACGATTTGAGTAGGGGCTGGCTTGTGAAGTTGTGCCTAAGGCCACGGGGGAACGAACAAATACGTGTTGCTTCTGAGGCTGCTGAAAACGAAAAGAGCGCTCAACAGCGGCTAGCTGTCACGTGAGAACAAAAGACAGGAGAAAGGGACAGATGAAAAGGGAGAGAAGGTGGACGAGGGAGGAGAAGAAAGAGACAGATCGAGGGGGCTGGAGGTGAGAGAGATAGAGAAACGTAGAAAGGGTGGGGGAAACGGATGGAGAGGGAAAGAAAGGAAGTGGAATAAGGGAGGAGAGAGGAGAAGAAAGAGACAGATTAAGAGTCGTATCAAAGCTTGAGAAAAAAAAAATATACTTATCGTATAAGGACAATTGTGGATACGTAGCCGCCGATTATATAGGTAACAGAAAATTAATTACAGACATGGACAAGAACATGAAACACCACAGAGACGACACAAGAACCACAGGACGGGACATTCGAAGCCCTCAGTCATCAGTCAAGAACCAGATCATCTTAGCAATTTCGGCTGATTAATCTTGAGATTGCTCCGATATGGCCAGCCCGCCAAGGGAAATCTAAGCCAAGCGCATTAGATCCCCTGGAAGAAAGCTTCGAATGTATACAACGAAAGGACGGAAAACGATCGAAGTACACAAACAAAAATACAGAATACGTGAACCAATAAGAATACAAAAACGTAAAAACAATAACGGTAAAAATAAAAAATAAACAACAAAACAAAACCAGGACGTAGGACAAGGGTCTTTCGACAGGACGATTTGAGTAGGGGCTGGCTTGTGAAGTTGTGCCTAAAGGCCACGGGGAGACGAACAAATACGTGTTGCTTCTGAGCTGCTGAAAACGAAAAGAGCGCTCAACAGCGGCTAGCTGTCACGTGAGAACAAAAGACAGGAGAAAGGGACAGATGAAAAGGGAGAGAAGGTGGACGAGGGAGGAGAAGAAAGAGACAGATCGAGGGGGCTGGAGGTGAGAGAGATAGAGAAACGTAGAAAGGGGGGGGGGGAAACGGATGGAGAGGGAAAGAAAGGAAGTGGAATAAGGGAGGAGAGAGAGAGAGAGAAAAAGAGACAGATTAAGAGTCGTATCAAAGCTTGAGAAAAAAAAATATACTTATCGTATAAGGACAATTGTGGATACGTAGCCGCCGATTATATAGGTAAACAGTAAAATTAATTACAGACATGGACAAGAACATGAAACACCACAGAGACGACACAAGAACCACAGGACGGGACATTCGAAGCCCTCAGTCATCAGTCAAGAACCAGATCATCTTAGCAATTTCGGCTGATTAATCTTGAGATTGCTCCGATATGGCCAGCCCGCCAAGGGAAATCTAAGCCAAGCGCATTAGATCCCCTGGAAGAAAGCTTCGAATGTATACAACGAAAGGACGGAAAACGATCGAAGTACACAAACAAAAATACAGAATACGTGACACCAATAAGAATACAAAAACGTAAAAACAATAACGGTAAAAATAAAAAAAAACAACAAAACAAAACAGGACGTAGGACAGGGTCTTTCGACAGGACGATTTGAGTAGGGGTGGCTTGTGAAGTTGTGCCTAAAGGCCACGGGGAGCGAACAAATACGTGTTGCTTCTGAGGCTGCTGAAAACGAAAAGAGCATGGAACAAAAACGCAATAGAGGACATTGAACCGTTCGGACAGATAGACGATAAAAAGGCGGACTAGAGAAACAACAATTAGAAGCACAGGCAAAAAAAGACGGGTCATTCTTGGCTTTCTATCATCAGTCAAGTCCCAGAAATCATGACCACTTCGGGTAGTTACACTTGAGATGGTTCAATCTGGTTGCCCTCAAAAAAAGTATAAGCCAAGAGCTTTAGACCCCTTTGTAAGAAAGCTAGCGAGTGTGTACGGCAACAGAGACGAAAAAAACAACAACAAATAAACAAACAAAAAAAAAACACGGTGAATATGGTACGAATTCAAACAACAAGAAATAACAACAGGAATCTTTCGACTGAGAATGAATCAAATTGAGCTGGCGTGTATAAAGTGAAAGCCTAAAAGCAGAAACATGGAAGATGAACACAAGAGGTGTTGACGGTTGGCAGTCAAGCAAAGAAAGAGAGATCATGGCTAGCCGGACACCGGTCTTGTGGAAGGAGGAGAGAGCGATAATGGGCAGCGGGATTGAAGGATTATAAAAAAATCAGAGACAAAGAGAAAGGTACAGGGGAGATAAAAGAATGGGAAATAGTGGGTGTTAAAGAAGAGAGGGCCAAGAAATTGAGAGAGGGGGTGCGAGAAAAAGGAAGGTAAATTAGAGAAGGAATAAGAGATAGAGTAAGAGTTGTACAAATTTAGATACATACCTTCTATAAGGTGAACACAAGGGTGTTCGTACGCCGCTATATATATACATATATATATATATATATATATATATATTATATATATATATATATATATATTATACACATATATGTGTGTACATGTGTGTATGTATATATATACATATATATCATATATACATGCTATATGATATATACACTACACATAGTGCATGCAGTTTTGTGAGAGTGTGTGTGTGAGTGTGTGTTATGTTCTGTTGTTGTTGTTGTTGACCTCATACGAATTTATAAACTTTCGAGAGAAAGTGCATCTCGAAATACACCCAAAGCTATAAATATAAATACTACTTTCAAATTCTGGCACAAGGCCAGCAGTTTCGTGGAAGGGAACAAGACGAGTGTGCTTTATCGTGACACCAATATCAGAAAGGTAATCCCTCAACACTTTATTCGTCTTATTTTAGGGATCCCAAAAGGATGAAAGCCAAATTCGACTTCGGTGGAATTTGAACTCAGAACGTACAGACTGACAACATACCGCAAGGCATTTGGCCTGGCATGCTAACGTTCCTGTCAGCTCATAACCTCCTTCGTATATGAGGTAGAACTCACATGATAACCTAACCAAAAAGAAGAATTACAGCGAGTTATGCGATGATAACTCCAAAGGACGCTATGTGCAAATTACCTATCTTCTTTCCGGCACATCGACAAAAGTAAAACCATTAAGCTGGTTAGCCACATATGGAGTTTGAAGACCAACTCTACTTTACATACAATCAAGTGGAAAATCGTAAAAGAATCCATGCCATACGTTAATGAGTGTAAGGAATGCAGCTTACGTGTAGCTGAAAGATCGCATATCCTCTTTAGATCCAAGACTCCCACCGCAATGCTGAATTCCAGATCAGAAATTTTCATCGAATGCAGACACATGGACAAATTTCTGTTTGCGAACTGAAGGGCAATACAACTGCATTGTAGGTTTTGGACCCCTTTCTATTGATTAATTCTACAATAGCTAACATTATTATGGCTTTACGCTCAAAGGGGACATAACTCTACTTTTAATTATTATCTTTTTTCTTTTTCCGTTATTATTTCATCTTTCCACTTTTTGTATCCACCTTTTTCTCATTTTTTTCTCGTGATTTCTCTTGTTCTAGTGTCCTGATTTGTAAATTGTACATGGCGATTAATTGGAGACACAAGACATGTTATTTAAAACTTGCCTTGATTACATCTCCAATGCATGAAACTATTACCAGCACGTAACTATTTACAGTGAACATTAAATGTATATATATATATATATATATATATATATATATTATAAACATATCCAGAAGGCACATCAAAATCTGAGGGAGAAAAGTGCTTAAATCAGCATTTCTATTCATATTTCACTTTATGCAAATTTCTATTCCAAAAGAAATTTTACAACCTAATCGACTTGGATATTGAAATGGTCGGGTCATTGTCTGATTTAAACAATCAGCTTCTATAATTTGGATGTAATGATAGTTAGTGATTCTAAGACACTGGCAGCGCTACCATCGCTATTTCCCCCCTCTCTGCATCTCTCTATTCATGTATCTAAAACTCTATACCCCTCTATCTCTCTGTCTCTACCTCCTGCTCTGCTTCTCTCGTTTGCTCTGAACTATGTCATATGGCCAGCGGCTTTAATTCATAATGGACTGGAGATGCAATTTTAATTAACTTCAGATATTGAAAAGCTAATATTATGAAAGTCGTTGATCATTAATTTAGCTGTCTGGTAAACACATTAGTGCAAACAAACTATCACTATTTTTCTTTTTGCTTTTTTCTTTTATCTTTCTTCGCTCCTTCCTTTCTTTCGTTCATTCTTTCTTTCTTACTTACTTTCTTTCTGTCTGTCTTCCTTTTTCTTTCTTTTTTTTTCGCTGTATAGACTGCAAAAAGACGGAGAAAACAAAGAATGAATGACATAATGACTTGAACGAAACAATATAACAGTGAAGGAGTAGACGATATAAAAAAAAAAGAATAAGGAAAGGAAGAAAAATGGAGTAAAGGAATGTAGAAAGGAAGGAAAAAAACGAGAAGGGTGGAAGGAAGGGAAGAAAGAAAGGTGGGAATTAATTTTTGACATAAAACTTATGATTGAATATCCAAATTAATTATATTAGACTCGGTGTCTTTTACAGTTTTATAAAACTATAGATTAATAATTTACAATAGTTTCAGTTAAATTTGTTTATACACATACTCATGCGCGCGCGCGCACACACACACACAGAAGTAGTCACATGTATATATACATATATACACACAGGTATATATACATATATTACTCTTTTGCTCTTTTAGTTGTTTCAGTCATTTGACTGTGGCCATGCTGGGGCACCGCCTTTAGTCGAGCAAATCGACCCCAAGACTTATTCTTCGTAAGCCTAGTACTTATTTTATCGGGATCTTTTGCCGAACCGCTAAGTTACGGAAGATAAACACACCACCATCGGTTGTCAAGCGCTGTTGTGGGGACAAACACAGACACACAAATATATACACACATATACATATACGACGGGCTTCTTTCAGTTTCCGTCTCCCAAATTCACTCACAATGCTTTGGTCGGCCCAAGGCTATAGTAGAAGACACTTGCCCAAGGTGCCACGCAGTAGGACTGAACACAGAACCATGTAGTTGGTAAGCAAGCTACTTACCACACAGCCACTCCTTACATACATACATACATACATACATACATACATACATACATACATACATACATACATACATACAAACATACATACATGTGTGTGTGTGTGTGTGTGTGTGTGTGTGTGTGTGTGTGTGTAATTTTGTTGAAGTGGCAGGTTTGTTAAAGCGATGTATTAAAAAAAGATATTTTCCCCCGAATCTCTACATTTTTAGTTCAAGTCTACATGAGGCCATCTTTTCCTTCCTATTTTTCGAGACTGACATACAAGATAAAAATTGATTAATCGTTACGGTATTTGTTCCCACCCTTTGCACTCTGAAATCAACACTTACAATGTCATTGGTTTCAAGTTGTATCGATTCTAAAGATAATGGGGAGTGTTTCGCTGGGACAATATCGGTGGCACGGAGATAGGTGGGATGAAGTGCATACATAGGTAACTATCAGTTTTTTTTACAAAAAAAACAAACAAACAGAAACAACATACTTACCCCGGTAGCTACAGACACAGGGCTAATGCTGATCGACGGATCCCACCCTTCCACATAAAATGACTGGAGCCTTGTATATAAGAAGTCTGGAGCCTTGCCTGAATTCTACCAAAGACACCAAAAATGTAGATGGTGGTGTTAGAGCAGGTGATATGTTAAGCCTATTTCACCCTCTCCCACGCTGGACCATTGCGCTTTATCGTGACACCAATATCACAGATGTAGTCCCCCAATACATTAATGATCGTTTACGGCACAGAGTGGCTAGCTTCCTACGACGCAAGTGGCGGTGCTGAAGTGAAATAAGACTGGATGAGAGACCGTGTACATAAAGGAAGGCTGAGAAAGTGATTTCTTATTAGGACGTCTAGCAGCAAGGTTTCTGGCTATTCAGCAACGTATTTCATACCTGACCGAACAGGAGCAAGGACCTGTGCTGTACCAATCTTATCTATTAATTACTCCATCATAAAGTCTTATTTGAATTTTATTAATTTTATCTTGGGTTGTTTTATTATTTTTTATTTTCTTTTACTGTTTTACTTGTTTCAGTCACTTGACAGCGGCCATGCTGGAGCACCGCCTTGAAGAGTTTTAGTCGAATATATCGACCCAGGACTTATTTTAAAAAAGAACCTAGTACCTATTGTATCAGTTTCTTTTGTTGAACCGTTAAGTTACGAGGACATAAATGCACAACACCTGTTGTCAAGCGGTGAAGGGAGGGGGGTGAGCAAACGCAGACACAAAGACAACGCATATACACATATACATATATATATATGACTGGGCTTTTTTTCGGTTTCCATCTACCAAATTCACTCACGAGGCTATAGTAGACGAGAGTATCCCAAGATGTCACGCAGTGGTAGTGAACGCGAAACCCTGGGATTAGGAAGTAAGCTTCTCATCACACAGCCACGCCTTATATTTTTTATTTTACTCTTTACTCTTTTACTTGTTTCAGTCATTTGACTGCGGCCATGCTGGAGCACCGCCTTTAGTCGAGCAAATCGACCCCGGGACTTATTCTTTGTAAGCCCAGTACTTATTATATCGGTCTCTTTTGCCGAACCGCTAAGTGACGGAGACGTAAACACACCAGCATCGGTTGTCAAGCAATGCTAGGGGGACAAACAGACAGACAAACACAGACACGCATACATATATATATATATAATATATACATATATACGACAGGCTTCTTTCAGTTTCCGTCTACCAAATCCACTCACAAGGCATTGGTCGGCCCGGGGCTATAGCAGAAGATACTTGCCCAAGATGCCACGCAGTGGGACTGAACCCGGAACCATGTGGCTGGTTAGCAAACTACTTACCACACAGCCACTCCTGCTGTTTCTTCTTCTTGGATAATATTTCTCATGAGGGTGACTCATAAGATGATTCTTTCAAGTCCAAACGAAATGAAACGTTTCGAAGTTCATTCATTTATTTCTTAATGAGTATTTATGACCTTATTTAAATTAAGTTTCTTCAAACAAGTATCAAAAGTTAGTTGTTATCTTGATTTGATGGAAAATTAGTTACGTCTATTATATTCAGTTCTGTTTAAACATAATTAATACATTCATAACTGCTTTCAATTTCATAAAGTTACTTATCGATTCGTCTCAAACATTAGGAAATAAAGAATTATATGTCTATATACATACAGGTATATATATATATATATATATATATATATATATATATATACATATGCACACACACACACACATATAAAAATATATGTGTGTGTATAGTATATATATATTATATATATATATATATATTATATATATATATATGTGTGTGTTTGTGTGTGTGTGTGTGTAGATAGATAGATTGATAGATAGATAGAGATAGATAGATAGATAGACAGATAAATAGATTGATAGATAGACAGACAGACATCTGTTCATACTTATACATATATATTATATATATACATGTATTTATACATACATACATATGTATATATAAATATATATATATTTATACATATATGTATATATGTGTGTATGTATATATGTATATATAATGCTAATGCTGCAGTATATACCTTGCGCGCTTGTCAGTGTATCAGTCTATTTCAATAAAATTATAAATATTCTTATGAATTTTTTCAACCCCCCCCCCACCAAATAAATATATGTATGTGAGTGTGTGTGCGTGCGTGTGTATTTATTTATTTTTAAATATGATAAAAATTACACATGCACACACACAAGCACACATGAGTGCGTGCACACACACACACACTCAAACACACACACACACAAAGATACACATACGCCTCACATAACTTCAGATGAATCTGGCAACAGAGCGCTCAACAGGATACGTTGATTATATAATTCTTCCTGGCACACTAATGCAATTCGCATCGTATACATAACCGTAATTCAAAACACGATTTCCCAAATGGGATGAAAGTTCTCCAGCTTTGGAACATTTCTAAATATTAGAAGTAGATATTTGTTTATTCTTATAAAGCTTATCAAAGTGCACATCATAATGGAAGTAGACACGACTGAGTGCAATAAGTTTGAAATATTGTGAGATGGTATTTCTGCAAATAGAATTAAAAAGAAGCGGTATAAATCAATGAAGTTTATATCATCAACTGTCATCTGTAAGTATATTGCGTCAATACTGAATCTAGTCATTGTATGCGTTAACTGCCTGAGATAGTATTATACGATGTCAGATCGAGGCCGGGGACTTAGATATGGAAAGCGGGGGAGATGTCTGTCTATTTCGGCTTTGTCAAAAGCTGAGCAAGTTTTAAATTTCTACCAAAACCTCTAGAGATTCCGCAATAACTTCTTATATGATATGGCTATCTACTTTCTGAAAGTTTCAATATGTGAAAACTGCTGCTGCTGCTGCTACCGATAACGCTGACGGCAATGATAAGAACGAGTATGCCTAACAGACACACAAGCGCAGAAACCTGTGGTGCGGAGGGGTTGTCGATTATTCTTCAATAGTTATTTTATCGACCCACAAAAAGGTTGAAAAGGCAAGGTTGACCACAATGAGATTTGAACTCAGAACTGGAACAAATACTGCAAGTCATTTTATACAGCGCTGTAATGGTTCTGTCAACCCCAACTTTTTAAATTTGTTTTTTTTTTTTTTTTGCACAGAACCAGCATGTTGGGAAAAGTAATATGAAAACCAGCAGGATTTGAACCCGCTACACAAAATTCCAATGCGTAAAGAGCAGAACATGTATTTTTTTAAAGTATACTGCAATTTACTTCCAGGATTGCGCATGTAAATTAGACGCTAGTTTCAACAATGTTTGAACATGCCGTTGAGGAGTTGTGCAAAATATGTATAATTATGTCGATAAAGAAAGCAGAAGGATACTTTATTATTTTATTATTTTATTCCATTTATCCCATAGTAATAAGTAAAATTGGATAGAGTTTACTAGTCATACATAATCTTTGTTGATATGAACAAACGTGAGGCTATGACGAAGAGGTCCTTTGCTAATCTCCATTGAATTCTTTCAATAATTCAATGACACCAAGACTTGGATCTACAGATCGCGCCTCATCACATTTTATGTATTCACGTGCATCATGTGCCCGCAAAGGTAATAACACATTTAGAGTCCAATAACTTTGGCTGTGATCTTCGTAGTTTCTCCCCATCGGACTGCACGATTTGTGTGTTAGCAGCTCTACCTATTTCTACTCCATGATATCAGTTTTAAAAACCAACTACAAGCATCCAAATTCTACCTCGCTCGCAGAAGCACACATCCAAAACGCTTATCGGATACGACTTTTGTCACCTTCTCGTGTGACTCCGTCACCTTTCGTCACTCTTCCCCACCCTTCGTCACCTTTCGTTACCTTCTCGTGCGAAAACGTATGGAAACTGTCCCCACTGACGCAAATTGTTTTCAGAATGTAGATATGACACCTTACTTGTCTTTGCATGGATAAAATTTGGGGGCAAGGAATCGCAACCACCTCCGTTTGGAATTCACCGATGCCCAGTACTGTGGTGAAGAAGGAGGAGGAGGAAGAGGGGGAAAGAAGAAGAAGAAAATGATGATGATGACGACGACGACGATGATGATAGAAATACGAATTCTAGAGAAATGTCGATATCTACATAAATACATGCATGTGCTTCGTACAATTTTGTTGTACACGTTTCATAACGTCCTGTGTCCACATATGCAGATATATATATATATATTATATATATCTATATATACGCATAGATGTAAGTATGTACATATACATATGTATATATGCATATATATATATTAATATATATATATATATATTAATATATATATATTATATATACACACACATATATGTATATATATATGCATATATAATTATATATATTTTCATGTTATATATTTTATATAAATATTTTGTGTATGTGTGAATGTATACATACATATGTATATACATATATATATAACACATATGTATACATATACAACATATATACATATATGTATGTATATATATATATGTATATATATGTATGTATATGTATGTATGTAATATTATATATATATATATATATTATATACTTATTATATATATATATAT
>NC_043001.1:36364804-36369804 GCF_006345805.1 Octopus sinensis | reverse complement strand
TTCACATATACATACATGTATATATATATATATGTATATGCATGTGTGTGTGTACATACATACATTTATACGTTCAAACATGCATACATATTCAGAGTCACACAGACACGCATACACACATACACACACACACACACACACACACACACAACACACACACACACACACACACACACACGTACACATACAAACATATAAATACGAAAGGCACATACACCGGCGCACACAACACATATTGTTGTGTGTTTGTTCGTAAGTAAAAGGCAAACACACACGAAATAAAGCACTCATTATGCTCAGTAACTGAATTGTTGTGAATCCAATATGTGCTGTTTCGATTCTAGATGAATCTATTAGCCAGCTGGATCAGCTAGAATATTTGGTATTATATTCAGTTCGAATCGAATTAATATTCTTTTCTGCTCTAGGTACATGGCGCAAAATTTTTGGGGACGAGGCTAGTCGATTAAATCGACCACAAAATGCAACTAGTACTTAATTTATGAAAGGCAAAGTCAACCTCGGTGGAATTTGAACTCAGAACGTAAAGACAGACCGCTAATCATTTCGCCCGGCGTGCTAACGTTTCTGCCAGCTCGCCGCCATGAAGTATTCTTTTCTACTGTAGGCACAAGGCCCGAAATTTTGGGGGAGGGGACCAGTCGATTATATCGACCCCAGTGCGTAACAGGTACTTATTTAATCGACCCCGAAAGGCTGAAAGGCAAAGTCGACCTCGGCGGAATTTGAACTCAGAACATAGCGGCAGACAAAATACCTATTTCTTTACTACCCATTTGTATTTGATTTCGACTACAATTCTTGGTAGTTTATGTCTTGTTGATATAAAACAGCAGAGCTTAAGGCGATACCAGCACTTTGCTTTGGTGCAGTGCTACTGAAAGTGATGAGCTGCAGACCGGTGCCGGTCCGGGAGCCATCAGCTTCCAGTATGCCACAAGTTTCCAGAAGAGCAAGAAACATTATAAAATGCTTATGTAATATTGCTTTATTTGTTTACAAAATAAATATAAAATAAAAAAAATTGTCAACTTTTATTATATTCATTATATATATTGCTTCCGGTATAAATTAATATTACGAAGAAATATTACCGGTCCCTGACACATTGGGGAAAAAAACTGCTAGTACGCCATATCAGACAGTTTGAGAAGCACTTCTTTACGGGACTTGAAGAATGAAAAAGCGGAGGAAATCCTTGTGGAATCTAAACCCATAATGTAGGAGATTTGGAATATTTAGCACAAAGCATTTTATCTGATATTTTAAAGAAGTTACGTTGACCTCGATGAGATTTGAACTCAGAACGTAAAGAACCAGAAAAATACCACACGACATTTATTTTCCTGTGCTCTAACGTTTCCGCCAATTCACCGTCTTACACATGCTGTTTAATAATCCCTTCTACTTAAGGCACAAGGCCTGAAATTTTGCGCGAGGAGCTTGTTGATTACATTGACCACAATTCTCAACTGGTGCTTATTTTATTCATCTCGCATTTTGTCTGGCGAGCTATCAGCTTGCCGCCTGAGTTGCAATCTCTCTCTATATAAAGCTGAAATGCTTAGCAGTATTTCTCTGCCGCTACGTTCTGAGTTCAAATTCCGCTGAGGTCGACTTTGCCTTTCATCCTTTCGGGGACGATTAAATAAGTACCAGTTACGCACTGGGGTCGATATAATCGACTTTATCCGTTTGTCTGTCCTTGTTTGTCCTCTCTGTATTTAGCCCCTTGTAGGTAGTAAAGAAATCTATATATATAAAGCTGAAGTTGTCAGTGTATGGCAGGTTTCGTAGCCTTCAACTAACGCTATCTCCTCCAAGACCCTGCGGCGCAAGCTGAACAAAATTGAGAGTATGATAGAAGAAGGCTTGCTCTTCCTTCCGTAGAAGAAAAAATTCAAATCGGACCACGTTAACAGCAAAAATTATTTACATCAAAAAGGTGCTTTTTTTCTATGAAAATCCCTATTTTTTACAATTTTTTGACTGCTGTGTCGCCATTTGTCGGTGTATTTCAACCAGCAAAATGTTCTCTTAAAGAGAATAAGAAGCTACATAACGCAAAATTTTTACCTTTCAAAAATTCCAATTCTAAAGGGTCGAAACAAACCCGAGCAACGCCGGGCGATACTACTAGTTTAATGATATAAATGATTATATTAATTTCAAATTATTTTCTGACATCAAGAGTTCTACACCACCAATACTAGAGAGAGTATATGAAGTGTGTGAAATGTCAATCTCTCCAAATAAGATGAAAAATCAGTGGTGATGATGACAGCTGTGACGAAGATAGAAATAATCAAATTAGTCAATAATTCCCTTCTGATTCACAGATATTGATATGACTTTTCTGATTTAAGACCATTATTTAATATATAAAAAACTTAAGATTTCCTCCGAATAGGTTACTGGTCATTCAGCGACAATTGTGGCGTTTCTTGTCAGAGAAACTGAATTTAGCATGTCAACGAAATACTGAAACAACATTAATAAGGAAATCAATAATTTAATGATACTACTTATCTCCTAGTGTTTCGAATTACAAACAATGTTGCAATAAACACTAAATATATCATATTGTAATTTAATAAACTTTGTTCCCCAGGAAGGTGTTATATTCATGGAGCGAAAGTGAAGCTGTATTACTATAAATTTATACAGGCGTGAAAAGAAGAACAATTTACAGAAGTAGGTAATTTTGCCTTTCGTTGAGAGAAACACCTTATTGTGAGCAATGCGTGTAATTCCGGATGATGTTCTTCACTAGTCTTAAGTGGTGAATGGGAAGAATTTCCAGTGTTTGAAATACGATACCATAAGACATTTGCTTCAGCTCTCTGGACTCAGAGTTCAAATCCCACTTAACTTTGTCGCCCTTTTCTCCAAGTTTCTAAATAAAATACCGGTTGAATGTAGTCGGATTCTTACAGCACTAAATGTGACGCTTTGCGGTATCTGTCGTATCACTTTGCTTTTTTAGTTCAAATTTTAACCAAAGATTCACACCCCACCAATGGCAATTCATCTCTCTCCAAACACCCAAGGGAAGACATCAGGATAGTGTACAATCGACGGCAGCAGTGACATTTCTTAATAATCGGGCTGTCCTCTCATCATCTCAATACAGTGGTGCCATGGTGTACAGTGGTGCCATGGTGTACAGTGGTCTTCAAGATCATTGATAGGGAAGATCAAACTCCCGACTACTTGAACACATTAATCAATCTCAGGAGAATTTACAAATTACAAATTCACCGCGCAAGCGCAGTATCAGTTGGTGGTTACTGCGCTTGCACGGTGAATTTGAAAAATTATAATGTATAACGATGAGATGTTATTTGTCTCTAAATTATATGTTAATGTTATGGCGCGGTCACCGATGAGAATTTCGCCTAGCAAATTATTTTATTTGCTAAATAAAATTCGAAATCTAGGTATAACCGGAAAAATATAAGGTAATTTTTTTATTTTTCATCCCCTTCCAAATTGCTCTTAAATGTGGTTTTGGTCGTTTTGACTGCTTCTTCTAGCGTGTAAAGCTGCACATCGAAGGCAGCTTTTCTTGTGTTTAAATGTACACTATTATATTTATATATATTCACGCACGCACGCACGCGCACACACACACACACACACACACAAACACACACACACACACACACACATACATATATATATATATATTCCAGGGATCAAACGCATTCGTGTCTGTCTCCTGTCAGAGCTTGTTCCTGGGGCGTTCGCCACTTCACCTCGCTTAGCCTTCGCAGCCCTTCCTCTTTATTTTCACCGTCCTGGTGTGTTACCAGCTTTGACCCTCCACAAAATTCCAAATTTTATTTAATTTGTTTTGCGAGAGTAACTGTTTTGTCGAGGGCGTATCCTCTCGTGAATTGCTCGAAATACAGATTAGAAAAACAGCCGACAACTGATGAAGGGTCATTCTTTATGCTGCTTGTCTTGTTTTTCATTAGTTTCTTTCGTTGTTCGCAAAAGAAAGTTCGTATTCCCTGTTTTCGTATTTCATCGTTCATGTTGTTTACGTTTATGTATGTACGCTTGTATGTATGTATATATGTATATATTTATGTATATATTTATGTGTGCATGTATGCATATATGTCTGTGTGTGTATGTATATACACATCTATATCGTGTGTGTATATACATACATGTATATATATATATACATATATACACACATATATATATATATACATGTAGACGCATATATACATAAGGACAATAAGGGGAATAAGGGACGATAAACACATGACGTGGTGCTAAAAACTTCCTGGCTCTAGGTAACAGAAAGTACAGGGGAATCAGTTTAATATGATTTTAATCTACATAGATTTACACTCATATTGCAACGGTCCTTCAATATTTCTAAGCCCTGTAAAAGAACTCGGCCTTTTGCGATACTCTTAAAGCCAGAAAATTTCACCAAACCTTCGTACATAAATATAAGAAGGGCCCCACAGAACTATAAGATGTCAGTGGTAAAATCCTTAGTTAAAAGGCTATTTAAATTCTCGTCCACAAACGAAGCACCAGAGAAAGAAATCATGAGAATACGCTGACATATATTAAGAAACAATATTTCAGCAGACTAGTAATTATAGATACAACTGTAATACAACGAATACATCATAGAGTACATCCAATAAAAACTCATAGATCATGCATAAATTCATTATAGTGATCAAATGCCTAGCAAGTATCGAACAGTGGAATCCATAAGCAAAATCCTTATGCAGTTAATAAAAATTAAATGTATCACGCTCGTCCATGAATTAAAACTGAGTCTTCAATACTAAAGCACCAAAGCCAAAAAAAGCTCTTTACCGATAACACTACGCAAGCGTGTACAACTGAGGAATGGGTGATAAAGACCAATGTCATTTACTAGAATTTGACTGTAAAACTGAAAGTTGTAAAATTTAATTCTACAGCTGTTTGTTATATTGGAT
>NC_043001.1:36337304-36359804 GCF_006345805.1 Octopus sinensis | reverse complement strand
CTTGCAGCTCTAAGTTCAGTCTCACTAATGAGGAAAAATCTCTCTCAGATTTGTGTCCTTTCCAGGAAGAGATTTATCTCGCGTCTAATATATATATACAGTGGACCTATGTATGTTTGCGGAATTGTAAAGTATTAGCGTTCACAACTTTTATAAACTGTTATATTGAATATGATAACCTTACCAATATTTGGCTTATTGAACTAATAATAATAATCTACAGTTCACTGAAATAAAGCAATGCTGAAGAATGGATTGCTATTGGCTAATCCCACCTTCGTGTAGTCTTGAGTAATGTGCTAGAAGGTATGTTTTTACATGACCTGCTTTGAAAGCACCAAATATCTTTCCCCGAGATTATGTTCAGTAACGATCCATTCAACCGATAATAGGTTGGTCTAAGGTAATACAAAAATCTATATCTCCCTAATCCTTAACCAAGTGATAAGGATGAGGCTCTGCTATTAGATCTCTATACAGCGATGAACGGGGAGTGGAGATGGTGAAGATAATATTCTGCAAACAGGAAAGCTTATGTGGGTGCGTTTTTACACGCCTCGATTAATACTTTCACCAGCGAACCAGGAAATTTTAAAGCTAAGTTTAGATTCACCTGCTAAAGTAGAAAAATACTAGCAGCTGATATAGTGATATAGTGTTGTAGTTATTGTTGTAGTTGTTTAGAATCAGTCAACCTTGATCAATCAAATATAAGATCAAATGATCAAAATACATTTTATTCGTGAGTTTCCCATCCATTATTCAGATATAACATAACCAAGATCGCATTATCTAATGTGCCCTTTCTGATATTAAGTTCGAGAGGGCCGATTTGAGAAGACATCTTTCGGATATTCTCTAACTGGATGAGCAACCCCACCGAGGCTCCTTCATTATAATAACATAGATCTCGTGACTTATTACTATCATGCAGAAGATCCAGCTCTTTGAGAACGATGAAGAAATGCTCAGAAAACTGTTTCCAGTTCATATCTAATTCGGATTATATGGTAGCAAATTTACAGTGTTATAGAACGTCAATCAGAATGATTTGCGGCATTTGCTCTGGGTTTCTGCGTCCTGCTTTCAAATCCCGAGGTGACCAGCTTTACTTTTCATCCTTTCACAGTCACTAAGGTCATACACTCCTTCTCTCTTCCTTTCTACCTCTCTCTGTCTCCCTCTCTGTCTCCCACTCTGTTTCTCTCTCATCCTTTCTCTCTCTCTCTCTCTCTCACTGTTTATCTATTTCTCTGTCTGCCTACCACTCTCTCTCTCTTTCTGCCCCTCTCTCTCTCTCTTTCTCTCTCCTCTCTCTCTCCTCTCTCTCTCTTTCTCCCTCCCCCTCTCTCTCTATCTCTCTCTCTCTCTCGCTCTCTCAGAATCTGTTTTATGAAACGGCCGATAAAAATGCATTCACATCACGACCGCTGGACATAAGGCAGAAAAATGCATTCATATCGCTGGACATAAGACAAAAAGTTCATATTTAGTCCATCGTGGTTGGATGAATAGCAATAATTACCTTGATGGAATCAGAGGCAAAAACTGAATTGCATATGTCATAAAGTATTTAGAATAAGAGATAATTTCTTTTGCAATCTCAGCTTATGTTGAGATAATTTCGTTAGAGTATCCGCAGTCATTGAATCACTACTTTTGTCTGGTAAAAAGAAAATCAGTTCTTTAAATATTCGTTAACTACAATTATGGTATGTATATAAATGTATATACACACACACACAGACATACAGACACACTCACAATACAAATATGTATGTATAATATATATATATGTGTGTGTGTGTGCCATGATAAAACTCCGAGTTTCGGATGCCTAGGAGAAAATCCATGCCGCCATCTCCTCACTTATTTGACCATCGGAAAAAATGCAGGAGAGTCAGTGTGGGAAGTAGCCTGCTTACCAACAACATGGTTCCAAGTTCAGTCCCACTGCGTGGCACCTTGGGCAGGTGTCTTCTACTATAGCTTCGGGCTTTATATGTTTGTGTGTCTGTATTTGTTCCCCTCAAAATCGCTTGACAACTGATGCTGGTGTGTTTACTTCCCCGTGATTTAGCGGTTCGGCACAAGAGATCGATAGAATAAGCACATGGCCTTGTGGTTATATATATATATATATATATATATATATAGATAGATAGATAGATAGATAGATAGATAGATAGATAGATGAGAGATTAAAATTAAAATTAATCAACGGACATTCTAAATATATCTGCCTGCTGGAGATATATGCATATGTACATACATTCAAATATATATCTATATATATATATATATATATATATATATGTGTGTGTGTAAGAGAGAAAGCTAGATAGATAGAGAGAGAGGGGGGGAGGTGGTTGTTATAAAATAAACTATAACTACTGCATGGTAGTTATACTTTGGGAGAATGAAGTATTAGATATAGATGAAACAGCTACATTATGTAGGAATCAGTGAGGGAGCCTTTCTATGCGTATGTGGTCATTCAGCTAGCTAGAACTTGTAATCAAAATTCCCCACCAGTTTCTTCTCACTTTCTCTCTCTCTCTCTCTCTCTTCTCTGTCTGGCTCTTCTTCTTGTTACATTTTTGTTACATACACAGGCTAAAAAATTACCCAGGTGCTTTAAAATAAATCTGACACACCACTGCAAGTCGGTGTACCGTAAATCCTCGAGTATAATCCGCATTTTTTTCCCAAAATTTAATGGTCAAAATCCCTAGTGCGTACTATATACGAGGTGTAAAATGAAAGTTATTTTCTAAGCAATGTCCTAGTCTCTATTTGCTGTCCGGCAATGTTTATTCAGACGCATTTTGTGATGTTGGGCGCGAAAATACATTAAGCTAAGCCTGAAAGCGATGAAGTCATAAAAGAATCATCCATAACTTGCAGTAAGCAACATTTATTAAACGTTATTACTGTTATTACTATTATCTCTTTATTTTCTGCAAACAAAATGCACAAAAAAGCTTTATTGTGCATTTTGTGTCAATAAGTTTGCATTTTGTTTACATTAAGTTATACATACAATAATAATAAAGGACGTTACCGTATACATTTTTACAAACCAAGGACGTTATATAGACCTGCTTGACTAAAGTTAGAGAAGGGGTGCGTATTATACACAAGGTTTAAGTATTTCAGAGGTACAGCCCCCTAAAAATCCCCTGCGTATTATATTCAAGGGCGTACTATACTCGAGGATTTACGGTATGCAGTATCAGGCTTAGCATATCTGAAACAATCTTTAGATGGCATGTAGTATTTAGATTGTCTACCTATGCTCTGTGGATCTGCTAGTTCAGGTATAAACCGGGGGTTACTCAGTAAGAACATATAAGATAATGCAGGACACTGTATTTTATGTGACCATGAACGAAATAATTGACACATGTCAGGAATGCCTTTGATCATAGATTTACTCGATATGAACTGACCTTGGGTTAAACAGAAACACATATGAACTCACATTCCATGCTTACATCATTATTATTCACAAAGTCTGGGGCTTCGTTGAAATTAATTTCTTGCCTACAGTGAAGCCATATTGCATTTATTTATCTTCCAAGTGCTGACCTTTATGTCAATACTTTTAAAATAAATATTCAGATGTGTATGTATATATATATATGTATATATGTAGAAATAAGTGTGTGTATACATGCAAACGTATATATATATATATATATATATATATATATATATATATATATATATATATATATATATATATATATATATATACATATATATATATATATATACATATACATATACACACACAAACACACACAGACACACATATGAATAAGGCGGCGAGCTGGCAGAAACGTTAGCATGCCGGGCGAAATGCTTAGCAGTATTTCGTCTGCCGCTACGTTCTGGGTTCAAATTCCGCCGAGGTCGACTTTGCCTTTCATCCTTTCGGGGTCGATTAAATAAGTACCAGTTACGCACTGGGGTCGATGTAATCGACTTAATCCCTTTGTCCTTGTTTGTTCCCTCTATGTTTAGCCCCTTGTGGGCAATAAACACACACACACACACACACACAGAACACACACACACACACACACACACACACACACACACACACACACACACACACATATATATATATATATATATATATATATATATATATATATGTGAGAGAGAGAGAGAGAGAGAGAGGGAGAGAGAGATATATAGTTCTATATGTCGGTCTTTAATTAATTGTTTATTTTATTTTATGGATCATATCGTAGCTAAAAAACAGATGGCTCTCATTAGATAACAAATTCTTTAAATATAAGCCTAGAAACGCTAAAACAGTAAAAGTAGTCGGAACGTAGAGCAGTCGGAAACGTTATGATATTGAAGAAAATGTAGACGCCCTCACGTGGATGCACTTTATGTATTTACACAGAATTTTTTAGGTGATTTTCCTTTGGTGATGTTCTACGACATTTTTTTTTTTGGTTTTAATCTATTTTCCGTTTTAATTTGTCATTGTAATGTAACTTGAATGTGGAGGCACATGGCCTAGTGGTCGAGGGATAGTGGGTTCGAATCAGACTGGGCGGTGTGTGTAGTTATGAGCAAAACATTTAAGCTCCACGCGGCTCCGGCAGAAGGTAATGGCGAACTTCTACTGACTCTTTCGCCACAACTTTCTCTCTCTCTTTCCTCCTGCATATAGCGGCTCACTTGTGACGGACCGGCGTCACGTGTAGGTGGGAAACCTATAAACCAATGAAACTGGAAAACCGGCCCTTATGAGCCAAGCATGGCTCGAGAATGAGCAAACAGCAACAATAATGTAACTTAAATGCAATATAGCTTAAGTGCATTGGAATTTAAATTCAAGAATTTGAAAACAGTCTAACAATCCTAGGTCGGCGGGGGTAGTTACCGTTTGTATTAAATACATCGTAGCGACGAGTTTTTTGACGGGCTTTTTCTAAGTTCAAACTCATTTCTTTGGTGTGTGTGTGTTGAATCGCTGAAGCGAAGGACGAAACATTTCCACACCTCACCGATGTCAAATTTGTCATGTATCCTTCTGAGGTTAACAAAATTATATCAGTCAAATATTATATAACTAGGCCTATTCCTCATTCTTTTTAGTGGGGGGTGTTGTTACAAGCCCAATAGCAGGCATTCTATTCATTTCCTAGCTCAAACAGGCGAAACTCGTCCTATGCTAGGACCAATGCATAGAACGCAACCCTCAGTATCAGCAGCGGAGCCCGACAGCATATGCTGGTTTACCCCTGCCGCATCATGCTGGTTCCGTACCCCTGTGAGCAAAATCAAATTCACTTATCCGTCCGCAAGCACTCTCCAAGCTTTCCTATCATTTATAAACTCTCTTGTTTCTCTCACTCCAACACCTCTAACCATCAAAGCTTTCCACAGTCCATCCATCCACATAAACCGAGGTCTGCCCCTGGTTCTGCTGCCTACCACTTCTGTCTTCATCACCCTCCTTACTATTCGATCCTTATTCATCCTCTCTATGTGGCCAAACAACCTCAACATTCATCTACCCATTTGGGTCGTTAGCTTTTCGCTTACTCTTGCTCGCCTTCGCACCTCCTCATTCCTCATCCTGTCCATCCGTGTCACACCAACCATAGCCCTCAGATATCTCAAATACATCTAGTCTCTCCTTTCCACCTCTATCAGCCTCTAATGTTGGCACAATCACTCCCTCATATACACCTCTTTTCACTTTCATACTTAACCTTTTATCTCTCAGCATACCTTTCACAACTCCAAGTATCTTACTCCCATCCCTAACTCTGTATCCCATTTCTTCAACCAACACCTCTTCCGCCGTCATATGTGATCCGAAATATCTAAAAATACTCACTTCCTCTAACATCTCACCATTTATACTCTCATCCATCCTACCAGCCGCTCCATCTCTCGAACATCCCATCACCTTACTCTTAGCTACATTCACTTTCAGTTTCCTCCTCTCATACACTCTTCCAAATATTGAAGAGTGTGGTAGATATTCCAAATATCTACCAGTCAAATATCGGGTAGATATAAAAACTGTTCGTTGCTTCTGTATTTCAAGCTGTTTGCTAAAATAAGGAATTAATCAAAAGCTGCTAGTATCGAAAAACGTACAAAATAGTTCATATTGATTGATGTAGATTATAATATTCCGGACGATCGCTGTTAGAAGATCTTTGACCATAGGTCTGCACGTTTAGATTTAACCTGTGGCTAAATAACAGTAACAATTTGTACAGAAGAACTAAGGAAAATATTGTGATATTTATACAAAGACATGTCTTAAGGGAGGTTGAACTTGATCAATGATTTCGCATGCAGAATAGTAAAATAATTAATAGATTTAATTATGTTATTACAGCGATAATTTGTTCAGTTATCACATTAATTTTATATATATATATATTTAAGGTGGCTGGCTGGTAGAATCGTTACCGCCCCGCTAAAAATTTATTAGAGGCATATCATCCTTCTTTTAACGCTCCGAGTTCAAATTCCGCAAAGGTTGGCTTTGCTGTGCATTCTTTTGCGGTCGATAAAATAAGTACCAGTTGTCACCGAAATCGATCTAATCGACTTGTCTCATCTTTCAAGATTGCTGATTACCTGTCAAAATAAGAAAGAATATATAAATTTGAAGGATTTATGTTTTATATAGATTTGTGTGATCTTGGGAGAAATTTAAAGCAATGAAAATAACAGAGTGTGGAATAACGGAACAGAAGAATTTAAAATATTTAATATCACTGTGCATGTTTAGTTTCACTTGAGTTTCATTTTTACCATTGATTTTATCTGTCATCAACATTTCCATTTATATACTGTAACAAGTTTAGTCGACTATTCCCACCCTCCAAATGTTATTAGTCTTGTTATTAATTTTGTAGAATACATTCAAATATAAAGAACAACTGATGTAAGTTTTATCTTCGATATTCATTAACTCTTTCACGTATCTGTAAACACACACTCACACAAGTACACACAAACACTCACACGCTTTAAATATAAAGGTCACTAAACCTCCTTGCGTTTTTTTAAGTGCCAGAGCTTAAGCGTTTGTTATAATGTTAAAACTACTCGGCATGATTGCTCGGTTAATCCCTTAATTCCTTGTACAGTTCTGTCATTGCCTTATTTCTCAATATTCTGGAACTCTCATTTAAAGAGTACCTACTCTTTTATTCTTTTACTTGTTTCAGCCATTTGACTGCGGCCATGCTGGAGCACCGCCTTTAATCGACCGCATTTAGTAGAACACATCGACCCCAGGACTTATTCTTTGTAAGCCTAGTACTTATTCTATCGGTCTCTTTTGCCGAACCACTAAGTTACGGGGACGTAAATACACCAGCATCGGTTGTCAAGTGATGTTAGGGGACAAACACAGACACACAAACGTACACACACACACACACACACACACACACACACACACACACACACACACGCACACATATATATATTCATATACATATATACGACAGGCTTTTTTCAGTTTCCGTTTCCGAGGCTATCGTAGAAGACAATTGTCCAAAGTGTCACGCAGTGGGACTGAACCCGAAACTATATGACTGGTAAGCAAGCGACTTCCCACACAGCCACTCCTGCGCCTATGTCTTTCTATTCTTTAATTGTTTAAAAATCCTTTATTATTTACAATCTTTTGGTTACATTATACTTCATTATCTGTACCAACATCCTAGGAATAACATGTGACAAGTCGGTTCTTTTCTACATGGTTAGGATCAATTTTTGTTGCTTAAGTCTCATTTTCTCCATTCATTTTCTCATTTCCTTCCTGCGACTATACACCGTTTCATTTGTATCTTCTTCCATTCGAAAATCTCTCTAGTAATCTTCCAGCTCGTTGATACGGCGGTGTTAATCTTCCAATTTGATGATCCTATTTTTCTTCGATATGCTGTTCTTTGAAACCAGCATTCCATATATGAGCCTGTTCATCTATCGGTCTATTGTCACATTCATATATTAAGCCGTCGATTTCTTTGCATTCAGGCTGGTCCGGATATTGACCAGAACAGCTAAAATAATGAAGAACTGCACAGTTGAAGTGTTAGTCCCTTTCAAGTAATCGATTTACCTCGGCCAATACCATTTAGTAAGCTTTCCAAATGTTAATGTTCGTATGGCATAAAGAGACAAGAATACGGATCATTCTCGTAAAATACTTCGTTTACAAGAGAAATATCTATAGTTAGAAAATACGAAGGAAAATGTGTGAGATGAAATGAAAGTATGAGGAGGAGAGAGTAACCAGGAAACAAGGTTGTTAATAGGAAATCAGTTGTTAGAGTAATGAGACAAAATTTGGTAAGCAAGAAAATACCGGGTTACACACAAACTAAAAATTATCACACGTATTGCGGCGCTTAGCTGGTGATCCATCGTTGCATCAGGACGTTGGTATGGTTCATATGTTATTGTATGTCTATGATGGCTCGATATTTCTTTAATACGACAGTCTAATAATCTGTCAGATCATTACCTATTTCTTTACTAACCACAAGGGGCTAAACACAGAGGGGACAAACAAGGACAGACAAACGGATTAAGTCGATTATATCGACCCCGGTGCGTAACTGGTACTTATTTAATCGACCCCGAAAGGATGAAAGGCAAAGTCGATCTCGGCGGAATTTGAACTCAGAACGTAACGGCAGACGAAATACCTATTTCTATTTCTTTACTACCCACAAGGGGCTAAACACAGAGAGGATAAACAAGGACAGACAAACGGATTAAGTCGATTAGATCGACCCCAGTAACTGGTACTTAATTTATCGACCCCGAAAGGATGAAAGGCAAAGTCGACCTCGGCGGAATTTGAACTCAGAACGTAGCGGCAGACGAAATACCGCTAAGCATTTCGCCCGGCGTGTTAACATTTCTGCCAACTCCCCGCCTTATATGTCAGATCATTACCTGGTCGTACTGTGGAGCCTTTATTTCCACGAAATGTTTTTCATTCTTATTCATTGTTACAATTTAGACATAGTTGAAACATCAACCATTTCATCATTGCCTCCATATAATAATTTTGGCATCTCAGCGTAATGTTCTTGTCTTCTAATTCCTGTTCCGATTCCAAACATGCTTGTATATTTGATCCGATACTTTCCTTCTATATTGGTCTTTGATCCAGCGATTCATTACTGTGCTGCTGATTCATTAGCAAACCAGATTTATCGATCTGTTATTTCATTGGTATCCTACTGTATTGATTCCTCTTTTCCATTGCAAGGTCTACTCCTTAGAAGATCAGCATCGTTTGATCATCTCTGTTAGTCTGTAAGTTCATTGGTATATCGATCTATTGATTCAACTAGTCATCAATACATCCTTTCCCGAATGTAAGTTCTGCGTTAAGGTGATAAACCCACACACTTTAATATCATTTATGTATGTATTTCTGTTTATTAGTTTACTTAGACGCTGGTTTGTTGATCCGTAAACTATTATCTCGTCAGTTTCTTTCCTTCCTACATTGCTCTGCTGGATCTATTTTCACATTTATTTTTTCATTGATAAGTATCTTAATTTATTGCCTCTTATTAAATAACGCTATCATGTTGATGAGTAATCTGCAGTGCGTATAATTATGCCCAGGATCCAAATACTCAGGGAAGGCTTACAGTTGTTTCTTAATGAAAATGCACAAAATACCCGTTATGACACTTTGTTCAATATTATATACCAAGGCGAGCACGCCAGGCGAAATGCTTAGCGGTATTTCGTCTGCCGCTACGTTCTGAGTTCAAATTTCGCCGAGGTCGACTTTGCCTTTCATCCTTTCGGGTTCGATTAATTAAGTACCAGTTACGCACTGGCGTCGGTATAATCGACTTAATCCGTTTGTCTGTCCTTGTTTGTCCCCTCTGTGTTTAGTCCCTTGTGGGCTGTAAAGAAATAGGTATTTCGTCTGTTTTTACGTTCTGAGTACAAATTCCGCCGAGGTCGACTTTACGTTTCATCCTTTCGGCGTCGATAAATAAAGTACCAGCTGCGTACTGGGGTCGATCTAATCAGCTAGCACCCCCTTTCCCCAAATTTTGAGTCGTGTGCCCAGAGTAGAAAAGAATATATACCTAGGTGAGTTGGCAGAAAAGGCGGCGAGCTGGCAGAAACGTTGGCATGCCGGGCGAAATGCTTAGCGCTATTTCGTCTGCCGTTTCATTCTGAGTTCAAATTCCGCCGAGGTCGACTTCGTCTTTCATCCTTTCGGGGTCGATAATTTAAGTACCAGTTGCGTACTGATATCGATCTACTCGACTTAATCCATTTGTCGTTGTTTGTCCCCTCTATGTTTATCATATACCTATGACTATCTCGTTACCACACACTGAAATAAATTGACACGCATAGTATATAAGCCGAAGACCACCTGAAAATATATAGAAACTTATACATACACAAACTCATACTTGCGCGCTTCGCCTACGAACAGATGTAAATCCTTCATATATCTCAATTAAACATTCATCGTCTTATACAATTTCCACGTCACAGACATATACAATATTCATCACACAAACACATCTTGCCAACAGGCACAAACTGCACCCAGCAAACATATACACACCAACTCACACAGGAGAAGTCATGCCTAAGCTGCTGCACCTTAGAAATTCTAAACTCGGTAAGTGCAACTACTGTTGTTCATAGTGCAGTACAGCTCCATCAGAAAACACATTTTCCCGTTAATAGAATAAACATGCCTCTCGGGTTACCCTTTTCCTCTAGCGATGTTGTAACTGTGTGGTTAAGTTTAATGTAAATCTGAACATTTTTGTGAATCTAGAAACGAAACAGGAAAATAGGATAGGATACACACTCACAGACATATATTCATATTAGTATTTGTATATACGGCTGTGTGTGTATATATGAGTGTATGTGTGTGTGTGTGTAACTGTGAGTGTGGATGCGTATAACCGTATGAGTACACACGTGCTTATGTCTATGCGTTCATGCAGGTGCGGTTTGTGTATGAAATTAGATTCTTGTATTAAGTGGAGATGTATGGCAGAAGGGGTGGTGCGTACGTAAATATATGTATATATGTGAATGTATGTATGTGGTTGTGTGTATGTGTATTTATGTGTTTACACACACATGCAGCCACACACACACACACACACACATAAGTACATGCTTGCGCATATACGTATATGCTGGCTAACAGAATTACCATAGATTCTAAAATACAGTTATATATTCTTGACCTTTAGCCTCTCTCATTTCGTTATGTACTGTGCTGTATAAGGTGTGCAGTGCTAAAAAAAAAACACTGCTGATGCATTGAATGAGATTTCAGTTAAGTTATTTTACATCCTGATATTAATGAGTTCATCATTATGAAGAAACGTTTGTTTATTTGTGAACCAACTCGAACCCGTTTTTATATCACAATATTTAACGTTTTTAACAGGAGTCCGAAGATCAGAATGCGGTTCTAGAGCAGCGTTATTTCAACGAAAGTAAAGTGTTAGCATTATGGAAACTTAAGTTTATGTAAACATTTAGTGATGGCTGCTTTACAGCTTACAATTCCTGTTAAAGTATCATACGTTTCCAAGTTCAAGTTGTTCATTTAATATTGCTTTCAACACAGGTTGTATTTAATGTTTGCATTTGATTACTTTGTGGTCAGATTTTGACAAGAAAGTGTTATTCAACTAGTGGGTGATATGTACTATTGTTACTTTGTATGGTTTTTGGATCTTTTAGAAGATGCTTTTTTTTTGCAATTCCATAATTTAGTCAGAGGGGTTATGAGACAATTCAGTACAGCTGATATGGCGCCGCCTGTTTGGCGTCGCTGAATCGACGCTAATATATTTGATGTCAGACGTTTTAATGTTTCTTACGCTTTCTACCGCACTCCCTCTCTCTACCTCCTCCTCTTTCTCTCTTCCTCTCTCTCTTCCTCTCCCCTCTCTCTCTTTCTCTGTTTATGCATGTTAACATCTAATTATGTTTTCATATATGCCTTTTCCCCCCTTCTCTCTCTCTGTCTTCTCGTCTTATTCTCTCGGTCTATATATGTACATTACTGCGTGCATTCATGCCTGAGCGTGTTTTCCTCCAGTGCCAAAACGTACTCTTAACAATACACGTTGAAAATCTTGTCAGCTGTGCCAAATCGTCTCCGTCCAACCAGTTTCCCTCTACTCGTTTCTTTCTGATTAGAGGATAACGGGACACATCCATGGTTCTTGACAAGTCTTCCATACTGATGGAGGAAAGGAGAAAGTTATCATCAAATGGCAATCTGTCACGAATGCTTGCCCCGAAAGGCACCCGAGGACCAGGTTATGGGGAGTAAACTAGGCAAAAGATTAAGTACTTATCCAACTGTCTAATAAGAATATAACTGTAGATGACAGTTAAGCCTGTATTCAAGACAAGACTTCACTAAACGAAAGAAACAAAACTTAGAAGATGAGTGAAATTTAGAAAATTTTCCAATATTCTGAGAAAAAAGAAATGTAATATGCTTAAAAATCCTTACACACACACAGACATATGTATGTATATATGTATATATATATGTGTGTGAGTGTGCGTGTGTGATTCAACAACTTAAATCATGCAGAAATACAAACAAGTAAATTATCAACTCCACGAGGAGTCTTTATGCGGCTATTAGACAACCAAGGAATAACAGCCAAACGTTCCTCAAGTTACACGCTAACGTCTTAAATAATGTATTCCGCGTTATGCAGGGCCCCCGAGAGGTGGTACTAGGAATGTTCCATTAGAGCTGTTTCTGGGTCTAAACAACAGAAACAAGACAAGAACAATGAAATAGAATCCCAGAAACAAAACAAAATTGGTAAAACAGACTAAGGACATAAAGTGATTTACCAAAAATTAGAATTCAAGCAAGAGAAACAAAACGTTTCTATCAACGAACTGTCAAAAACAAACTTTCTGTGCAAAGCAAATATTTTAAAAGCTAAAAATATACTTATCAAAATATACAAGCCTTGTCCAAATTGTGTGAAACATGCAGTCAAATTGAGATATTTTCATTCTAAGTTATATATACATGTATTAAACCTAAAATAGATTATAGCTTTGAAGTTTATGACAGAAAAAAAACACAACATCCTCGTCTTTAAACTCCAAAGAAAACACCATTATATGTCCTCCAGTTAAGTAATTTGTTATATACTGTTTTGTATTGTTTATTGAAACTTCAGTCTATTGACATTGGTTGGCCTGTATAAATCTTCATATTTCTGATATAAGTTATAAATATGTGTCATGGTAATTCTTTCTAGTATAGAGACAGACCTGAAATTTTGGTAGAGGGGCTAGTTTATTACATTGACTCCCAGATGTAAATCGTACTTATTTCATCGACCCCGAAAGAATGAAAAGCAAATCGACCTCAGGGGCATTTGAACTCAAAACATAAATCGGACGAAATGCTGCTTAGCATTTTGTCCGGCATGTACTAACAACCAAGTTCGAGAAATATGTCAGAGAAATCAGAATTGACATGAGAGCAGAGCAAGGCCCCAAAACTGGAACAGCTAAGATTTTGAGATTGGTCCTTGGATGTTGAATGTCTCCCACGATAATTAACAACCAAGTACCAAAGCTTACAGTGTGCGGAAAGAGATCCTGTGAGACCTCTGACAGCAGACTTCTGTCCGCTCTCACATAATCTACAAGAACAAACAAGACCGAACGTTCTGAGAAGTGAAACAACACCAACGACAACAACAATAATAATCCTTTCTACTAAAGGCACGAGGCCTGAACTTTGGGGAGAGGGGACTAATCGATCACATCGACCCCGGTGTTTCACTGGTACTTAAATCATCAACCGCGAAAAGATGAAAGACAAAGTCGACCCCGGAGGAATTTGAACCCAGGATATAGTGACGAGTGAAATACCTATTTCTTTACTACCTACAAGGGGTTAAACACAGTGAGGACAAACAAGGTCAGACAAACGGATTAAGTCGATTAGATCGACCCCAGTGCATAACTGGTACTTAATTTATCGACCCCGAAAGGATGAAAGGCAAAGTCGACTTCGGCAGAATTTGAACTCAGAACGTAACGGCAGACGAAATACGGCTACGCATTTCGCCCGGCGTGTTAACGTTTCTGCCAGCTCGTCGCCTTCACAATAATAATAATGATAATAATAATAATAGTAATAATAATAATAATAATAATAATAATAATAATAATAATAATAATAATAATAATAATAATAATAATAATAATAATAATTTCTACTATAGGCATAAGGCTTGAAATTTTGGGGGAGGGGAATAGTTGGTTACATCGACCCAATGTTTACTTAATTTATCGACCCTGAAAGGAAGAAAAGCAAAGTCGGCCTCGTCGGTATTTGACTTGATAATTTAATGACGAACGATGTGTCGCGAAACATTTTGTCCGGTGTGCTCGCTGCCTTGAATACGCTATAAATAATCCTTTCTACTCTAGGTACAAAGCCTGAAATTTCGCGGGAGGGGCTAAGTCGGTTACATCGTCGCCAGTACTCAGCTGGTACTTAATTTATCGACCCCAAAAGGATAGAAGGCAAAAAAGATCTCGGCGGAATTTGAACTCAGAACTTGGAGACAGACGAAATACCTATTTCTTTACTACCCACAAGGGGCTAAACACAGAGGGAATAAACAAGGACAGACAAACGGATTAAGTCGATTACATCGATCCCAGTGCGTAACTGGTACTTAATTTATCGACCCCGAAAGAATGAAAGGTAAAGTCGACCTCGGCGGAATTTGAACTCAGAACGTAACAGCAGATGAAATACGGCTACGCATTTTGCCAGGCCTGCTAACGTTTCTGCCAGCTCGCCGCCTTGAATACGCCATAAATAATAACACCAAAGCAAACCACAACACATACTCGAGGCACAGGACTCTTACTCGGAAGTGAAGTGAAAGTATTCAATAAAAGTAAAACCACTGAATAGCAATAACAACAATGATGATTATGATAATGATGATAATGATGATGATGACAACGACGACAACAAGGATGATGGTGGTGTTAGTGGTGGGGTTTTTGGTTATTGTCGTCGTCGTGGTAATGGTGAAGAAAACGGAAATGCTATATGAAGATTTCGATATATCATTATCAAACAACAATTAAAATGTGGTGTGTGAAGACGACAAAAATCGACAATGGGCCAATGATAAAGAGATAAGATGGAATCTCACGTGAAATTATAATTGATGGATGATGTAAATTCACTTATTCTAAAAGAAAGACAATTCGTTGAATGTTTGTAATTGTGTGTTTTGAATGAATATGTACAAGTGTTTACCGAGCGTCATCAAGCGATGTATTTCACCACCTCCCAGTCATTTTCTCCTCTCTGCTCAGTATGTGTTTGTGTGTGTGTTTGTGTGTGTGTCAGTGTGTGTGCGTGTGTGTGTGTGTGTGTCCCTTACTCCTCTCCCCACCTCTCTCTCTCTTTCTCTCTCAATCGCCCATTTACTACCTCTATCTCTCCATCCTTCGTAATCTACCAATCTACGTAACGATTTACGTTTCTATCTATCTATCTATCTATCTATCTATCTATCTATCTATCTATCTATCTATCTATCTATCTGTCTGTCTATCTATCTATCCGTCTTTCTGCCTTTCTGTCTGTCTGCCTATCTATCTATCTATCTATCTATCTATCTATCTATCTATCTATCTATCTATCTATCTATCTATCTACCTATCTACCTACCTACCTACCTATCTATCTGTCTATCTATCTAGCTATCTATCTATCTATCTATCTATCTATCTATCTACCTACCTACCTACCTATCTATCTGTCTATCTATCTATCTATCTATCTATCTATCTATCTATCTATCTATCTATCTATCTATCTACCTACCTACCTACCTATCTATCTGTCTATCTATCTATCTGTCTATCTATCTATCTATCTATCTATCTATCTATCTATCTATCTATCTACCTATCTACCTACCTACCTACCTATCTATCTATCTATCTATCTATCCATCTATTTCTTTTCTTTTCCTTCCTAATTGCACTCAATGATTTTCTTTCATATTCTCCATGTATTTGCTTCTCCTTCTTTCATTTACTCTCTCTCTCTCTCTTAAACATATCCGTTCACAATCACATATGTTGCATTCCTTCTAACACACACATACACTCGAACACGCACACACACACGCACTCACATATATACATACACACACATATATATTGATATATATATATATGTATATATGTATGTATGTAGGTGTGAGTATATGCATATATGTGTATATATATATATATGTCTGTGTGTATGTATATGTTTATATGTGTGTGATTGTGTGTATATATATATATATATCTTTACATACACACACACAACTCTCCATATATACACACATATATATACATTAAATGCTACAAGAACATATATCAGCTGAATAAACGTCTCAGAAGCTCAGGGGAATATTAATCCGAATGATACTGGCTGGTCTGTGTTAGTTTAGTATGGTTATACTTCCTAAAATATTAGCCAAAGATAACACAATATGCAATGTCAATCTCTTTAACAGATGCTGAAGTGGTAGCCATATTACTTTTCTAATTAATCAGTTCGTCAGAAAGTTCTGTGAAATTACTTCTTGATATCCTAATCTAAACTTGACGATGAACCGAATATGTACACAAACACACACGCACACACACACAGACAGACAGATACAGACACACACACACACACACATGTACAATACAAACGTTGATGCATGACATGCACACGCACACACACATATATGCACGCACATACGCATGCAAGGAAGCACTCACAAATTTACACTCCCCACACAAAAAAATAAAGCTCAAACACGAATCAAAGCGAAGTTATACCGAAAGGGAAACATAAGCATGCACGTGCATACCACAAGATAGAGAGATAGGGAGTGAGAGAGAGAGAGAGAGAGAGAGAGAGAGAGAGGATCTTACACTCTCATACAAGTAATAAAAAGAACACACACATTCAGACATTACTATTGTGTGTGTATGTACTCGTATGCATTTATGTATACATAGATTTATACACACACAAATATGTACATTTATACATTATATATGTACATATATATATATATATATATATAGAGAGAGAGATAGATATTCGTATATGTCTATGTGTGCGTCTCTGTATGTCTCTATCTAACTCTATTCCTCTCTCTCTCCACCCTCTCTATGCATGTGTTCTGTACTAATATGCATTGCTAATTGGAACGCAAGGACATATTTCAACACCCTGAAGCTATTTAAAAAGAAACTTTTAACTGCAGAAGAAACCAAAAATATTATGTAGCAAATAGCAGTTGATGATGAGCTTACTGACTTTTAAAACCTTACAATTCTCATAAACATAAAAACAAAATATTAAACATTTCCGCATAATGTAAAACTCGACTTAATGTGCTGTTATACATGTAATAAATTTATTTGAAAATGTAATAGTTATTGATTGTTGTACATGCTAGCACATAATGTGCTAGAAAAACACTTTATTTAGAATATATATATATATAATATATATATATATATATATATATATATATATATATATTATATATATCTATATATATATATATATATATATATATTATATATATATATATGATATATATATATATATGTATATATATAAATATATGTGTATATATATATATATATATATATGTATCTATGTATATATATGTATATATGTATAGATATATGTATATATATATATATGTATATCTATATATATATATATATATATATATATATATATATATATATATATATATATATATGTATGTATATATAGTATATAATGATATATATTATATATATATATAACGAAGCTTTATGAAAATAAACAAAAGACGAAGGCAGGTGGAAAACAACGAACAATTGTATTAGTATGGCGCTCAGGAAATATAAATAAACAAGTCTTTAACGTTTCAAGCCTACGCTCTCGAACAGAAAGATACACAAGAGAAAAAAAACACAGAAAGAAGGAGAGAAAAAAAAATGCGGCAGTAGCTAACGATCAAATATATATATATATATATAATATATATATATTATATATATATATAATATATTATGTGTGTGTATATATATATATATCTATATATATATATATTAATATATATATATATATAATAATGATGATTATAATTACTCTTGATAAGTACAGGCAGATTTCAGCGTGACTATACTAATTGTGTTGTATTTCGACTTTTGAGAACAACTTCTCCCTTCAGAGAATGTGTATTGAAAACAAACATATGATTCAGTGATATAGAGGACTTTGAGATACCAGTGTTTCCATCTGATTGTGTCTCTTCAGTTAAAGTTACACCCGGATCACTGAATCTAAATAATAATGGTCTAAAGGGCGAAGTTATTCTCTGAAAGCGAAATGTAACAGAAATTGGTATATGAATATGCTTATTATTGTTTCGCTTCTTGTGGGCGAATGAAAGGTGAAGTGTGAATGTGGGTAACTGAAGTGGGCCAAAATACCACCATTTGTAATGAGTGTAGCTGAAATGTGGAGAACCCCCCCCCCCCAAAGAACAAAAAGCAAAACAAAAACAAAATATATAAACTCCATCAGCTAAGAAGAAAGTTACTATGTAGTATCTCGATCTTCCACAAATAACTGTCCAATTCCCTTTTTAAATCATGCTGTCCTGTCTTTAAAAGAATAACATATTCAATAACGTATATATCGTGGATATTGGAAAAGTCCACGTTTTGTAACAGCTTACTTCATATGTCAGCTTGACAAAGGTTGACTCGGAATTAAATAATTCATTTACCTGACAAAAACACTTGGGACTTCCTACTTTCACAAACAAAACATACATAATGACTTCCTACTTTCTCAAACAAAAACATGACGTTATTCGGTGAATAATGATGCTTGTTGCTGTTATTATTTAAAGCTTGTCAACTTTGAGCAGATTTTTGATCAAATCAAAGGCATTCTAACCGTAACTGTCCCGTTTATTTATTTTGCTTTAACAGTGAATACTGAGTATCGTATCTACATTCGAGTAGTAAGGAGTGATATGATAGGTTATTTTTAGATAACCACAGCCAACTATTTATTTATGTAATACCATTTTACACCAGACGAGTATACCCACATATACTCGTTTGTCTCCCTTGTACCTTTCCCTTTGTCTCTTTAGTTTTCTCTCTCTCTCTCTCTCGTTTCTCTCTCTCTTTCTCTCTTTCTCATTCTTTCCCAAATCCTTCAATCACTCTTCCCCCTATCTCACTTTTTCAACGTGACCGGTGTTCGGCTAGGCATAATCTTTCTTTCTTGGCTTGACTGCCGACCGTCAACATCTTTTATGTCCATCTCCTTTGTTCCTGCCTCAAGGCTTTCATTCTATACACGCCAGCTGAATTCGATTCGTCTTTATTAGTCGAAAGACACCTGTTGTTATTTTCTTGTCTGTATTTGTAATTGTGTAACACTTCTCCGTTTTTTGTCTTTGTTGTCGTACATTCGCTTGCTTTCTCAGAAAAAAATCTAAATCTCTTAACTTAAACTTTTTGGGGCAACCGAATTTGAACAGTCTCAAGTGTAATTGCCCGAAGCTGTAAGGACAATCTGGAAACTTGACTAAGGAGAGAAGGCCTGTCATTGTTTTTTTTTCCTGTCCCTCTATTTGTTGTTTTTTTCTGTCCCCTTTGTATCGTCTATGTGTCCGGATGTTTTACAGTCCTTATATATATATATATATATATATACCATTGCGGACCTCAGGTTGGGAACCACTGTTTTAAAAGGAGAAATTGTTGACCACGCAAACCTCCACTCAAATTTGTTGGCCTTCTACCTAAATCAGAAACCATTTTCTATTCAACCTAGTCAATCAATCTGCTAGAATTAGCAACAAAATCTCCCTAGAAATTCACGATAGTTTCTTAATAAACGAAGGAATTCTCGAATAATGCAGATCTAAAGAAACGATAAAATGCATCCTTCTCGAGCTCTATGGACTCATATGGGCCGTTTACCTGGTTTTCCTGACGTATACATATTTACTCCGCTGGACGAGACGTTGAACTGTCACAAGAGTACTCATTTTTACCGGCTGAGGGGACTTGAGTAACATGAAATGAAGTGTTTTGCTCCAGAACATAAAGCGTCACCCAGTCCAGATACTGAAATCACAATCTTACGATCATTAGTCCAACAACCTAAACGCTAGCTCACATGACTCCACAGGGAAACGATAACGCATTCAAAAATAATAAATGACATGATAACCATGACTAGAACACTTATAATAAAGGATATACAGTACTGTCAAGTGGCTTAGCCCTTTAGCATTTTAACCGGCCAGTTCCAGCCTAAATATTCTACCCTTTGTATGTCGAAACAAGTCAGACCCATCCTACAAAGTCATACTAAAATAAACAATCACGTTATTGAAATATTATAGCTACAAGATAATGCATGATTAATTCAAAACAAATTGAATACACAAGCAAAACATTTAACGGAGTAATTTGAATGCTAAAGGGTTAAATAACAATTTAATTTTTAAAGTTCCTGACTAGTACTTTTATAGCACCGCTCCCAAGAAAGATTATGTTGACCTCGGAGAAATTTGAAGGGAATAGAACTCTGTAAAGGAAGAGAGCAAGGAATTTCAAACCCCACCCACGCTCTAATGATTCTGATAATCCACCGAATTTAAACTCTCTTATATTAAATTTCCTAAATAAATCAAACGACCGTGGCATTTTATATTACGTATATACTTAGGCGTGGTTGTGTGGTTAAGACGTTTGCCACACAATAACATGGGTTCTGGTTCAGTCCCACTACGTGGCATCATGAGTCTGTATCTTCCTTCTCCGCTGCTTCCACACCTATTCCTTTCGTTCATTGCTAATCTGATCCCTTCTCTCTGTATGGTGAGATGCAGTCCCTAAATGATTTAGTGTCTGCTTAGTGAAATACCTTTGACCACCAGTAATGCTCCCTTTCACCACACAGACTTTAATTTTACCTTCACTCCTCTTCTATTTGTTTCATTTATTCTACCTCTGTTCATTGCCACTATGCCGCAGAAACCCTCCCTTTCTCTCTTCATTTCATTTTTTCATCTCTACTCTGTTCTTTCTACGTCGCATGTATTCTTCTTCCTCTGTCTGCTTTTTTAATTCTTCCTCACGCGCTTTTAAATCTCTGTTACTACTATATGAGCAATTTGTGCCAACTTTCTCTTGACGATGTGGCCGCACTTATTGTAATATCTCCGTATGTCTGTTTACTGACTGAATACTCAGGACATTTTGCATATTCCACATGTATATTGTGAATATTAAGATTATTAGGTAACATCGAGCTTCCTGAAACAGCTGTCGAGTTGCGAAAAGAAATTCAGTATTTCTTCTTAGTATTCTGTATATTTATGCTCCATCTAAATACATATACATACGTAATTACATAAATACACACACACACATTTATATATATATATATATATATATATATATAAAATTTACTCGTCACTAATTAAGACAATATGTGTTGTATGTATTTTGCTAGAAATGAGTGTTAAAGCACATTTATATATACTAACAGAGTAGATAACTGACCCATGAGCTAAGCAAAGCTAGAACACTGGGTTATAGAAACAATAGGAGCTCACTGTTGACAATTCCCACTAGGATGAAACTGTGCAGTCCAGTGCTCAAACTTTGCTCTCTCACGGGTAGTTACCTACCCTGTCAGTATCTATAAATGCGCTTTTACGCAACTATAAGTGGTTTGACTCTTATTTCTAGCAATATACGTGCTTATAGCACATAGTCACAATTAGTAACAACTAAATTACGATTTATGTTGCTCCCAGCTACCAACATAAGTATATATACATGTATATATGTATATATATATATATATATATATATATATATATATATATATATTATATTATATATATATTACACATTTATATAGATATATATACGTATACATATATATACTATATATATACACACAATATATATATACTTATATATATACATATATATATACACAATATATATGTGTGTGTGTGTGTGTGTCTGCCCCTTTGAATCTATGTATGTATATGTATATATGCGTTTATCTTCTCGAATAAGTAGATATAAGTGCCAAATTTTAATTAAATGGATTTTAAAAATTAATTTATTTAATTTGAACGTTAAACTCGAAACTATAGTACACTATTAAACCACTGCAAATTTGAAATAAACTTTTATTCATCTCGCCCGCTTTTTACAGCTATTTCCCATCAAGGCAAATCGTAGATGTTATTTGAACGTTGATATGAATGACGAAGCCACCTTGAGCATAATCCTATAAACCCAGAATTGAAAACAGAGGGTTACCCACTTGCAAACAAA
>NC_043001.1:36307185-36337204 GCF_006345805.1 Octopus sinensis | reverse complement strand
TATTGTTTAAGTTTGCCGAGAGATGGTTTTTTATCGAGCCGAATTCTACTTGGTGAAATTATTAATTACGTTAATTAATAATTTTACCCTTTATTATTATTGATGATATATATATATATATATATATATATATATGTGTGTGTGTGTATGTGTGTGTGTGTATGTAAAAAAATACAAACTGGGACAAGAACGCAAAACAGTTAGAAGATGATACAAAACACACGGAAGCCTTCAATCTTCAGTCAAGAACCGGTTCATCCTCGCAATTTCGGCTGATTAATCTTGAGATTGCTCCGACCTGGCCAGCCCCAAAGGAAAATCTAAGCCAAGCGCATTAGATTCCTTGGAAGAAATCATCGAATGTATACAAAACAAGGACGGGAACGAATAAGAATACAAAAATACGTAAAAATAATAATGATAACACGTATAAGAATACGAAAATACGTAAAAACAATAATGATAATAATAATAATAACAAAAACAGGACGTCACAGACAGGCGTCTTTTCGACAGGAGGGGTGAACTTGAGCTGGCGCAATAAGAAAAATGCCTTGAGGCGAAGAGAGAAAAGTTGTGTCCAGCCTTGGCGGCTGCTGACCACGAGGCGGCAGGACAGCAGTCCCAAGTTAGTCACGTGTGAGGAGAAGAGAGAGGAAAAGAGGGACAGAGGAAGAGAGAAAAAAAGGAACAAGGAACAAAGGAGGAGGAGAAGAGAGAGAGAGAGAGAGAAAGAGACAGATCAAAGTGGAGTGCAAGTGTGAAAGGCAGAGAAATGTAGGAGAGAGAGAGACAGTGTTATAGAGTCGTACCAAGTTTAAAGAATTATATATATATATATTATATATATATATATATATATGCATGGTATATCTATAAGGTAAAGAGATAAACGCAAAGATATTGGCACAAGTGTTGCTGTGCAGGATGAAGTTTGCTTCCCAACCAAACGGTTTCGGGTTTAGTCGCACTGCGTAGCACCTTGAGCATGTGTTTTCTACTATAGCCTCGGGCCAACCACGACCTTGTGAGTAGATGTGGTAAGTCTCTATGTGTACGAGATGTGTGTGCCGTTATATATGACCGCTTGACAACCGGTCTCGTTTCAGAGGCCAGCGGAATAAGTATCAATCGTAAAAAAATAAGAATTGGTGTCGATTTGTTCTCTTCAAAGCGGGGTTCTAGTATGGCCGAAGTTGAATGACTGAAACAAGAGGCAAACGATAAAAAATGTGTTTGTGAATATGTGTGTGTGTAAATGTGTGTATGGCTCAGTGGTTAGAGCGTCGAGCTTACGATCGTGAGGTTGTGAGCTCGAATCCCGGACCGGGCTGCGTGTTGTGTTCTCGAGCAAGGCACTTTATTTCACGTTGCTCCAGTTCACTCAGCTGTAGAAATGAGTTGCGACGTCACTGGTGCCAAGCTGTATCGACCTTTGTCTTTCCCTTGGATAACACTGGTGGCGTGGAGAGGGGAGGCTGGTATGCATGGGCGACTGCTGGCCTTCCATAAAAACAACCTTGCCCAGACTTGTGTCTAGGAGTGTAACTTTCTAGGTGCAATCCCATGGTCATTCATGACCGAAGGGGGTCTTTACCTTTAAATGTGTGTGCGCGATTGTGTGTGTATGTGTTCACGCGCGCGCCAAGGTGTACACTGTCGATAAACCTGCTAGAAATGGGTGGAAAATCTTTATTATTTCGCATCTGAAGAACTAAAAATAATATCGAATGATGAATTCCTTGATATATCGTTCTGAGGAAAATAAATAAGTAGAGCACGGTTGGTGTACTATTTATCATAATTACCGAGAAGTGTGTGCAAATAAAACAGTTACATCCCTTGTTTCAATGCTCACAATCGTTGATGCAACACGTGTGTGATCAAGCAGAGATGGTTTACAAATGACCATAGGCGTAGGCGTGGCTGTGTGGTAAGTAGCTTACTTACCAACCACATGGTTCCGGGTTCAGTCCCACTGCGTAACACCATCGGTAAGTGTTTTCTACTATAGTCTCGAGCCAACCAAAGTCTTGTCAGTGGATTTGGTAGACGGAAACTGAAAGAAGCCCGTCGTATATATGTATATATACGTATATATATATACATATATGTGTGTGTGTGTGTGTGTGTGTGTGTGTGTGAGTGTGTGTGTATGTTTGTGTGTCTGTGTTTGTCCCCCAAACATCGCTTGACAACCGATGTTGGTGTGTTTACGTCTCCGTAACTTAGCGGTTCGGCAAAAGTGACCGATAGAATAAGTACTTGACTTACAAAGAATAAGTCATGGGGTCGATTTGCTCGACTAAATGCTGTGCTCCAGCACGGCCACAGTCAAATGACTGAAACAAGTAAAAGAGTAAAAAGAGAGTAAGAATCTAAAAGATTACGATACTCAATGTTTCTTTCTTTTCCTGGTAAAGTGTGATTTCATGGTTCGGTTGGTCTGATGTGTATAGCAGAGGAAGTATGTCTTTAGCAACAGCCTGTTCCATTTGTTCTTAAATGAAAGAAGAGAAAGTGGATGTAAAAGAGACAACGAATTGGATATATGTGGAAATAACAATATGTGAGGAGAAAAAATTGAGAAAAGAAACTAAGAGAGTCGATGGAAAAGAATATGGTTCTCTTTCTCTTTTCTCTTTTACTTGTTTCAGTCATTTGACTGCGGCCATGCTGGAGCACTGCCTTTAGTCGAGCAAATCGACCCCGGGACTTATTCTTTGTAAGCCCAGTACTTATTGTATCGGTGTCTTTTGCCGAACCGCTAAGTGACGGGGACGTAAACACACCAGCATCGGTCGCCAAGCAATGCTAGGGGGACAAACACAGACACACAAACACACACACACACATATATATATATATATATATGCATATATACGACAGGCTTATTTCAGTTTCCGTCTACCAAATCCACTCACAAGGCATTGGTCGGCCCGGGGTTATAGCAGAAGACACTTGCCCAAGATGCCACGCAGTGGGACTGAACCCGGTACCATGTGGTTGGTTAGCAAGCTACTTACCACACAGCCACTCCTGCGCCTATGTTGTTTAGATTTGCAAAGAAAAAAAAAAAGAAAAAAGAAAACGTTATCGAATTGGCTAAAAATAGGAGACAGAGAAGATATTAATGGAATAGGGTAAGACTGTCTGTATAAAAAAGGATGTGGGACAAGATTGAATGTGGGAGATAGGTAAGAAAAATTATTGCGATTAAATGAAAGGTGGTTCATAGATAAAGACAGAAACGAAGACACATATACACAGTTGCATAGAGATATATGTTAAGGTGTATGTATATGTATATATACATATATACGTGTGTGTATCTGTGAGTTTGTATATGTGGGTCTATGTGTATACGTATATTGTACGTATATACTATGTATACACACACATACACACATACATACTTATATATGCATTTGTATATATGTCTGTATATGTACGAATGTGAAAGAAATCGTGTGCAGGTAAATTTTTGTGTACACACCCACACCCACACACACATGTAAATCTATATATATATATATATATATATATGGATTTTGACATACACACACCTAAACACATACACAAACATACGGCGCGCGCACAGAGACCCACACACACATATATCTATGAGAAAGAGAAAGGAGGGAAGGAGAGAAAGAAAGAGAGAGAGATAACCAGTAGTAAACATTCATATACAGACATACAGAAAGAAGCAATGGAAATGGCACAGAAATACTTAAGCAAAATGTAAATAAAATGAAAATGTAGATGAGTGCCAAGGAAATGGTGGAAGCAATAATACAATAAAGCTTCGTTTGAAATTTCTTCCAAGAATAGCAATTTAAATTTTCATTCTGTAATTGAAAAAATAATTTATTTTTTTATCTCTCAATTTTTTTTTCCTGACAAATTGTTAGTTTTATTTTCTATATTACTGATATTCAAATAGCAACTAATTTTCTCAATATCCCCAAAACGACAGCATTAGAAAATTCAGCCATAAGATATCTTTACAACGAATTAGATTACATTACAAACTTTTAGCGAACAATTTCTTGACATATAAATAATGTCCGTGTAGTATTTTGGCTGCATTAAATTTTTTCTTTTGTTCATCCAGACGATTTATGCTGTTGCGGTTGTTGTTGCGGTTGTTGTTGCGGTTGTTGTGTTGTGTTGTGTTATGTTGTGTGTGTGTGTGTGTGTGTGTGTGTTGTGTGTGTGTGTTATAATTCCTTTTGAAAAATCCTGATACATGTGTATATTTTGTCATACAATATCTCGATATTTTGTTTGAGAATAATTCGTCCCACAAATAATGAGATATTGTTTATGTATCTTATCACAAAATGATACGGTGTATGTGTGTGTGCGTGCGTGTATGTATGCATGTATATTAAAAGAACAACGCTTTCGCTGTATTTTCCAGAAGTTTTCCGACATTTTGTCTTTTCTTCTGCTAAACGATGTAGACACGTTGTTACATTCTCTACATTAAATTAGTCTCATTATACATCGAAAGTTCTATTTTTGTTCTTGGACTGCAGAAAAAATTCCGTGGTTCAGTTTAATACCACTGTCATTGACGAAGGTAAATCTGGAACAAACATTATAGTCTGGACATATCCCTCAGGGTGAGGATAACTTTTCGTATAATCCTGCCTGTATCGCCGGCCCCACAAAATGTCATTTTTCTTGCTATGATTGAAACAAAATTTTATTTGATAGGGTGATCATCAATGATAAGGTAATGATATATCTATGTTATCAAAAATAAGATCTCATGTACAAATAGTAGTTGGTGTATTTTGTGAGAAAAAAAGGCAGGAGTGAAAGTACAAGCAAGATATATGAAATCTGTTGGGAAATATGCTTCAACACGTAGTACGCGTGAATTTTACCAGGCCAACACACAATTGTTAATTACATGATGATACAAAAATGCTCTAAGCATATTTATGAAATACATGAACAAGTACTAGCTCAGATAAAGACGAGGGTCAATGTTGAGAATCGAGCATTATTAAAAGGGATAAAATGAAAAGGCAAATGTAGGCTATGATATTCATACTTTTCCGAAAACATTAATGGATTGCAGACTAGACTGCGGACATACTTCTTCAAATTTTTTTGTAACACAAATCTAACTGATAAAACTATATATATATATATATATAGATATAGATATAGATATACATACATACATACATACATACATACATACATACATACATACATACATATATATATATATATATATATATATAATATATATATATATATATATAATATATATATATATATATATATATATATATATATATATATATATATATATATATATATGGCCTGTCGTAACAAATAATTTCTTCGAAACTTTTTTTATTTTCTGTCTGCTATTTGAAAAAAGTAAACTTGCTCGAAGTATCTTAGAACATACCATGTAACATAATACAATATCTTTCTCCAGTTTCATTTACTGGTTTCATCTTATATATTGATGAAATTCTCAAGTGCACTGGGTTTTTTTTAACAATTATACCATTTGGATACATTGCGGTGATTCAAGGAAATGACAATAATCATATATATTTTTATATGATAATAGAGTTTACATTATTTGATTAATCTGTGGGCAAATGTTGACTATAAAACTGTACAAATAAAGCTTGGAGTAAAAGAGGTGCGTACAAACCTTGGCAGGTATATACATTGCTAATTATAGACAAATGAACGGAGGAATGATACATTACATTATAACCAACAGAATATAATCACCATTTGATGTATATAAGAAATCAGAAGATATGAAGAATAAATAAATATGCCTGAAATAAATGTTCGATAATTTTCCATCTAATAATATATTCAGAAGAAAATTTTAATTATATTTCACTTTATTATATTCGATATCTACGTTAATATTATGACGTTATCTATCTATACTTTCGAGTGCTGTCGAGCCATATTTTCTATGTCATGAGTTATATCTTGTGTCTATTAATGGCTAGAGAAGTCAGTCAAGAGTAATATATATCTGTTGACTATCAACTTTCTCGCTCTCACATTAATTTCTAGAGGATGACAATATTATCAATATGAGCTAGGCGGCGAGCTGCAGAAACGTTAGCACTACGAGCGAAATGATTAGCGGTATTTCGTCTGCTGCTACGTTCTAAGTTCAAATTTCGCCGAAGTCGACTTTGCTTTTCATCCTTTCGGGGTCGATTAAATAAGTACCAGTTACGCACTGGAGTCGATGTAATCGACTTAATCCGTTTGTCTGTCCTTGTTTGTCCTGTCTGTGTTTAGCTCCTTGTGAGTAGTAAAGAAATAGGTATTTCGTCTGCCGTTACGTTCTGAGTTCAAATTCCGCCGAGGTCGAATTTGCCTTTCATCCTTTCAGGGTCGATTAAATAAGTACCAGTTACACACTGGAGTCGATGTAATCGACTTAATCCGTTTGTCTGTCCTTGTGTGTCACCTCTATGTTTAGCCCCTTGTGGGCAATAAAGAAATAAGAATCGTTAGCACGCCGGGCGAAATGCTTAGCGGTATTTCGTCTGCCGTTACGTTCTGAGTTCAAATTTCACCGAGATCAACTTTGCCTTTCATCCTTTCAGGATCTATAAATTAAGTACTAAGTAAAATTCTGATACAGTATTTATTTATATATTACTAGCAGTATCGCCCGGCATTGTTCGGTTTTATTTCGATCCTTTAGAAATGGAATTTTTGAAAATTAAAAATTTTGCACTATGTAGCTTGTTATTCTCTTTAAGTGAACATTTTACTGGTTTAAATACACCAAAAAATGGTGACACAGCAGTCAAAAAATCATAAAAAATTGAGATTTCCTTAGAAAAAAAGCACCTCTTTCATGTAAATAATTTTTGGTCCTAACATGCTCCGATTTGAACTTTTTCTTCTAGAGAATGAAGAACAAGCTTTCTTCTATCATACTCTCAATTTTGGTCAACTTGCGCCGCAAGGTCTTGGAGGAGATAGTGTTAGTTAAAGGCTATCAAACCTGCCACACACAGACAACTTCAGCTTTATATATATATATAATCATTTATGATTATAGTATTCTACGCTGAAGAGAAAAGAAGTTTTGGTAAGGTAGAATTATTTAATATTTAATTCTTATGCTTTCCTAAAAACTTGATTTCGAAACGTGCGTCCGTAGATAACTTAAAATTGTATGATAGATTGCCGTCAATTCATTCTCTCTTACCTGTTTGTGTCTGCCTTCCAATTGCTGTTTTTACTGAGATCTCCCTTTTTAGTAGAAGAAATAGCTATAACTCTTTGACTGCTATTTCTAAATTCGGTATGTGGTAAGGCAATTCGTTGCTAAACCCTTTATTGCTTAGTATTACTTAAATTTTCCTCGAATGAGGCTTTTACATGCCGAAGACTACTTGGTGTAATTGATAATTATTCCAAATTAATTAATTTCACCCTTCATTATTACGGATAACCATATTTTATCTCAGTAGATGACCACAGCATCTTGTTTTGGCTACACGCGGGTGGGAGGGGGCTGGTGACACAATCTTTTCATTCACAAATTGAATTTGGGGATACTAGTTGCGGATTCTAGCTCGCTCTGATACTGAGTTGAGTTGGTGCCTTCTAGTATCTCAAAATTCAATATATAATCATTTATGATTATAGTATTCTACGCTGAAGAGAAAAGAAGTTTGGGTAAGGTAGAATTATTTAATATTTATTCTTATGCTTTCCTAAAAACTTGATTTCGAAACGTGCGTCCGTAGATAACTTAAAATTGTATGATAGATTGCCGTCAATTCATTCTCTCTTACCTGTTTGTGTCTGCCTTCCAATTGCTGTTTTTACTGAGATCTCCCTTTTTAGTAGAAGAAATAGCTATAACTCTTTGACTGCTATTTCTAAATTCGGTATGTGGTAAGGCAATTCGTTGCTAAACCCTTTATTGCTTAGTATTACTTAAATTTTCCTCGAATGAGGCTTTTACATGCCGAAGACTACTTGGTGTAATTGATAATTATTCCAAATTAATTAATTTCACCCTTCATTATTACGGATAACCATATTTTATCTCAGTAGATGACCACAGCATCTTGTTTTGGCTACACGCGGGTGGGAGGGGGCTGGTGACACAATCTTTTCATTCACAAATTGAATTTGGGGATACTAGTTGCGGATTCTAGCTCGCTCTGATACTGAGTTGAGTTGGTGCCTTCTAGTATCTCAAAATTCAATATATAATCATTTATGATTATAGTATTCTACGCTGAAGAGAAAAGAAGTTTTGGTAAGGTAGAATTATTTAATATTTAATTCTTATGCTTTCCTAAAAACTTGATTTCGAAACGTGCGTCCGTAGATAACTTAAAATTGTATGATAGATTGCCGTCAATTCATTCTCTCTTACCTGTTTGTGTCTGCCTTCCAATTGCTGTTTTTACTGAGATCTCCCTTTTTAGTAGAAGAAATAGCTATAACTCTTTGACTGCTATTTCTAAATTCGGTATGTGGTAATGCAATTCGTTGCTAAACCCTTTATTGCTTACTATATATATATATATATATTATTTTTCATGCAATTTACTCATGCTTGCACGCGTGGTGAACACAGTTCATGTCAAACAGCTGACTGAGTAAAGTTCACTATTCAATGCATGGGATAAGGCCTAAACAAACACATTATCGATTTTTGCACTTGCGAGATGAATTTCGGAACAGAAATAGCGCAGTTCAATTTTCATTCGCCTAAACTTTAAGTGACACATTTTTGGTGGTTCTACGATTTGTTGGCTAGGAAGAGATGTGCCGGGAAGTTAAACACACAGACACACACACACAGATACACACACTGACACACAAGTTGAGTTTTATATATATAGATTATCATTTTTATGTAAGAAATAGTATAGTTTACAATAATCGTAACTTTATACATTTGTTTAACATCGGCGTATTTAGTAGAAACTTTTGAATCGCTGATTAAAAGTTTTTCAATGAATTTTTAAAAGTTTTTTTAATGTCTAAATAAAATATATCTATTTCACAAGGGGCTGAACACAGAGGGGACAAACAAGGACAGACAAACTGATTGAGTCGATTGCATCGATCCCAGTGCGTAACTGGTACTTAATTTATCGACCCCGAAAGGATGAAAGGCAAAGTCGACCTCGGCGGAATTTGATGCCTGAATAAAATATATCCTTACTTATTTTTTCTTCATCATAGTATATAGAAATTTTAAATAAAATGTATTTCTTACTCCACCATAAATTCTTAGCATATTATAAAGAGCTTATATACTAAAATGGGCAGCGATTATTTTAGATTAAAATATCTTTAGATTAATATTATTGGTGATACATAAGAACATTTTATGACCGTTGTAATTGTCTTCATTACTTTATTTTATCTATTTGAATTTTTTTTTTTTTAATATTTATTATATTTTGAATTATTAACGCTCAGGCTTGTAAACATAGGTATATTTTAAATCAGTCTATTTTATGATTTAGCAGTCCTTGCATGAAATCTTTGTCCTTTTTTTTTTTTTAAATATTACCTTGGGGAGACTCATATGCCTCAATGTAAATTTTAATACATCCGATAGTGGATATGAGTCGGAACAAATGATTGGATATATATTTATTTTAATTATTTGTTTTAATTATTTTTTATATCTTTTTTCTTATATATAGGCGCAGGAGTGGTTGTGTGGTAAATAGCTTGCTTACTAACCACATGGTTCCGGGTTCAGTCCCACTGTGTGGCCCCTTGAGCAAGTGTCTTCTACTATAGCCTCGGGCCGACCAAAGCCTTGTCAGTGGATTTGATATACGGAAACTGAAAGAAGCCCGTCGTATATATGTATATATACGTATATATATATATATATATATATATATATATATATATATATGTGTGTGTGTGTGTGTGCGTGTGTGTTTGTGTGTCTGTGCTTGCCCCTCTCCTCCAATATCGCTTCACAACCGATGCAAGTGTGTTTACGTCCCCGTAACTTAGCAGTTCGGCGAAAAAAAGACCGATAGAATAAGTACAAGGCTTACAAAGAATAAGTCCTGGGGTCGATTTGCTCGACTAAATGCGGTGCTCCAGCATGGCCACAGTCAAATGGCTGAAACGAGTAAAAGAGTAAGAGAATATTCTATCATAATGTTAATAAAATTTTAATGTCAAAATAAGAAAGGCTCTAAACAGCAGAGGGCGAGAGAGATAAAAAGGAAAGAGATGAAGAGAGAAAAAAGAGGAAAGGCTATTTATATGTATTTCTTTACTACTCACAAGGGGCTAAACATAGAAAGGGCAAACAAGGACAGACAAACGGATTAAGTCGATTATATCGACCCCAGTGCGTAACTGGTACTTATTTAATCGACACCGAAAGAATGAAAGGCGAAGTCGACCTCGGCGGAATTTGAACTCAGAACGTAACGGCAGACGAAATATCTATTTCATTACTACCCGGAGGGGGCTACACAGAGAGGGGACCAACAAGGACAGAACGTAACGGCAGACGAAATACCTATTTCTTTATTACCCACAAGGGGGCTAAACACAGAGGGGACAAACAACGACAGACATAGGTATTAAGTCGATTACATCGACCCCAGTGCGTAACTGGTACTTAATTTATCGACCCCGAACGGACGAAATACCGCTACGCATTTCGCCCGGCGCGCTAACGTTTCTGCCAGCTCGCCGCCCTGAAAGGCTATATATATGAACTTCATAAATGGATACACTTTTTTCTTAACATGTGTATATCTTCCTCTTTGTCTTTCCTCCCACCTCTATTTCCTCAAGCACAAAAAATATATACAGCAATCACGTCACATACGGCCACAAAATTTTACGGTAATTAATCTCATTTCTGGCGTTTTGTTTTTATTTTCATCTCATTTCATTTCTCTACGCATTCGTTTTATTTAACCATCTCCACACAACCCACTCCTGAACTGTTGACAGATTTCTGTTTGAACTGTCTTCGCTGCTAACGAACCAACCCTGTTGACAGAGCAGTATCGGCAACGAATTTAATGTTTGTTTGGAGGACACACGAACAGTGAGAAAAATCTGTAAGTGATCACATTGGGTGCTAGAAATAGCAGCTTGATTTCATCAAATCATAATTTACTGAATTTAAAACGGGGTGAAAAAGATATATTGGACATGCCAGACGAAATGGGAATCGCAGGTACTTAGATTAGATATGTTTAACATTAAATCTCTCTATATATAAACGGCAGTTTGTCTGTGTGCGTGTCTGTGTGTCTGTTAGGTTGTACCCTCACCCTGACCACGGCTTTCAACCGATTCTGATGAAACTTGACACACACATAGCCCAATGTCATAATTCAAAACTAACGCAGCGAAAATTTTGAAAAGTTCCCCCAGTTCTGAAAAAGATCGATAAATTCGACATGGGGTCGACAATCAGAAACACAAACGACAGACTGTCTAGGGGACGGAACTCGACCTTTTCAACTCTCAAAAAAAAACTTACCATCATTTTTTTCCCATTTTTTTGCTATTTTTTGGCTATAACTCTCTAAGAATGCTTTATAGTTATTTCCCTTACAAACCCGAGCAACGCCGGGCGATTCTGCTAGTCAACAATATTTCTCGAAACCATGAGTGTCTATTGTTTATTTTCCTTTAAAATGTTTACGCATTCAGAAATTAAAATATTATATTATTCGAATTTGCAGTTGATTTTTAAAATCAATAGTAATTTGGAAAGTTGGAACAAGCATTCTGCATTTTCAATAAACTGCTGGTTTTGGTCCAAATTTTGAAAGTATTGTTATTCTTATTATTTTGTTGTGACTGTTATTTTTGTTGTTATTATTGTGAGCTGACAATAATTTCTTTACTACCCACAAGGGGCTAAACAATGAGAGGACAAACAAGGACAGACAAACGTTAATCCGTTAAGTCGATTATATCGACCCCAGTGCGTAACTGGTACTTAATTTATCGACCCCGAAAGGATAAAAGGCAAAGTCGACCTTGGCGGAATTTGAACTCAGAACGTAATGGCAGACGAAATACGGCTACGCATTTCGCCCGGCGTGCTAACGTGTCTGCCAGCTCGCCGCCGGGCGAAATGCCGTTAAGCATTTCGCCCGTCTTCTTGTTATAAGTTCAAATTACGCCGTGGTCGATAAATTAAGTACCAGGAAAATTCTGGTGTCGATGTAATAGATTAGTCCTCTCCCTCAAAATTTCAGGCCTTGTCCTTATAGTAGAAAGGGTTATTGTGACTTAGCCGGTGTACGGCTCTGTTTGATCAAAAGATATATGGTCAAAGGCATTGTGGCGTGGCCATCTAATTCTTTTATTTGAGGCTTAACGTATCGCCCCGATATATGCTATTATTTCCGAGGCAGTAAATCGTCATTTGAATGTGATTGTTGTGCAGGTCGATATGTTAAGCAGGGCGATACGGAAAGGCTCAAATAAAAGAATTAGATGGCCACGGCCAGAATACCTTTGACCATATATCTTTTGATCAAACAGAGCGGAACTGAGGCTAAGCTACAATGACCCTTTCTACTATAAGCACAAGGCCTGACATTTTGAGGGAGAGGACTAGTCGATTATATAAACTCCAGAGTTTCACTGGTACTTAATTTATCGACCACAGCGTAGTTTGAACTCAGAACGTGAAGATGGGCGAAATGCTTAGCGGCATTTCGTCCGGCTTGCTAACGTTTCTGTCAGCTCACAATGATAACAATAAAAATAACAGCCACGACAACAACAATAAGAAGACTGACAACACTGAGTGCGATTGTAGTGCAGGTCGCGCCTCTGTTTAGAAGCTCCTTTTCAATATGGTAAAATGGTGGAGGGTGGCTAGTTGGTAATATCAGTAAAGCACCGGGAATATATCTTGCGGTTAACGCCGAAACTAAATTCCATCTCCTTTTCGTGACTTTGATAAAATAATTACCAGTGGTAATTATTTTGATAAAATAATTACCATAGCGCAGGAGTGGCTGTGTGGTAAGTAGCTTGTTTACCAACCGCATGGTTCCGGGTTCAGTCCCACTGCGTGGCACCTTGGGCAATTGTCTTCTACTATAGCCTCGGGCCGACCAAAGCCTTGTGAGTGGATTTGGTAGACGGAAACTGAAAGAAGCCTGTCGTATCTATATATATATGTATGTGTGTGTTTGTGTATATATATGTATGCTGGTGTGTTTACGTCCCCGTTACTTAGCGGTTCGGCAAAAGAGACCGATAGAATAAGTACTGGGCTTACAAAGAATAAGTTCCGGGGTCGTTTGCTCGATTAAAGGCGGTGCTCCAGCATGGCCGCAGTCAAATGACTGAAACAAGTAAAAGAGTAAAAGAGTGGAATATCGAGCTCCATCAAATCATCTTTATGTTAGTCACATTGTGTGGCCTTGTGCTTCTGGTATATCAAATGTTCTTCCTGGTTTCGCTTTTCCACATTTACTAAGTATATTTTAGAAAACATTCTTAACTTCCTGATAACAATACATGTCTTCACTTCAAAACATGAAACAAACGGAAGACAAAGAATGACAACGAGGCTGGTAAAGACAGGTTTTGAATTTCCGACTTCAATGTGTGTGGGCTAGCATCACTAACTTTGGCTTCCAACAAATACATTGAAATCGTTTTTGGTTCTGTTCTGTCAACATTGTTAGGGTTCACGATTTAAGAATTGCACTACATTTACTACCATCAGCACTAAATACAAATTATTAATATAATTACTAATAGGATATTCTTCTTATCTCGAAATGAATTTTTCTAATATTATCTTTGTATAAGATTTTATGTTATCCTAGCGTATTATGGCTGTTGTAGTTGTATTCCTTGTTTGTTGTAGTGGTGCTATTATATGTGTTCTTGATGTTGGTATGGGTGATGTGATTGATATTGTTATTGAGTTTCAGACTTGGCGTATCCATTATTCTTTGTCAGTGTGTGTGTATAGGTATGTATATGTATATATGCATTGCGCTTTTGTTTTGTCAGTATGTATGTATATACATTTAGTTATATTCTCACACCTACAAAACACACACACACACACCACACACACACACACACACACATGCAGAGAGTTGGAGAAGGGAGACGGAAGAATGAAGAAAATTTTATGTCCATCAAGAATTCCATATATACAGCGCTACATTCACAGAACATTTCTTGTATTTATATAACCTTATATTTATATTACCACACACGTATACAGACATGCAAAAATGTGTAAACTTCTTGCAGGCCAAGCAAGCGGTTCAGTTTCGAATTTTCGTTGAAGCCAATTCTCCTCACCTATTCATTGACATTATGGAGGCGCAATGGCCTAGTGGTTAGGGCAGTGGCCTCTCGATCGGAGGATCGAGGTTTCAATTCCCAGACCGGGCGTTGTGTGTATGTATTGAGCAAAAACACCTAAAGCTGCACGAGGCTCCGGCAGAGGGTTGTGGCGACCCCTGTTGTACTCTTCCGCCCCAACTTTCTCTCACTCTTTCTTTCTGTTTCTTGAGTAACGCTGCGATGGACTGGCGTCCCGTCTAGCTGGCGAAACACATACGCCACAGAAACCGGGAAACTGGTCCCATGAGCTAGGCTTGAAAAGGGCGCATAAATTTTTTTTTAAATATTCATTGACACTGCAAAAGTTCTTGATTAAAGTTTCAATATCTCAACATCTGAATGTCTAAAAAATTTTTCTAGATATCCGAATGTACAATCTTGCGAAAACTCCATAAGTATATACATATGAATGAAGTTTTGTTTGTAAGTGTATGCTGTGGTAAGTAGCTTGCTTACCAATCACATGGTTCCGGGTTCAGTCTCACTGCTGGCACTTTGGGCAAGAGTCTTCTACTATAGCCTCGGGCCGACCAAAGCCTTGTAAGTTAATTTAGTAGACGGAAACTGAAAGAAACCCATTGTATATATATATGTATATGTTTGTCCCCCCACCAATGTAGTTTGACAACCGATGCTGGTGTGTTTACGTCCCCGTAACCTAGCGGTTCGGGAAAAGAGACCGATAGAATAAGTACTAGGTTTACAAAGAATAAGTCCTGGGGTCGATTTGCTCGACTAAAGGCGGTGCTCCAGCATGGCTGCAGTCAAATAACTGAAACAAGTAAAAGAATAAAAGAAAGATATATATATATATATATATAATATATATATATATATATATATATATATATATATATATATATATATATATACTAATGTACGCCTGTATGTATATATACATATACATACATATATTTTTGTGTTTCCGTCTACCAAATTCACTGACAAGACATTGGCTGACCCGGGTTTATAATAGAAGACGCTTGCTATATGTACTGCGCAATGGGAATGAAACTGAAACCACTTGGCTGCAAAGCAATCTTCTTAACCACAATGCCATGTCTGCACCTGATGTATAATATGAATTTCTCCTAATGACCCTAATCAGTGTTGTTAAATCCATATTTTTAGCAGTACCATTTCTAATTCTTCAAGTAGTTGTTTTTCTTGCTACTCGTTCAGACCAACTCTTACTGAGTCAACCTATAATCGAAGAAGTTCCAGTCAGTCATCCCCAGAGGTCCTTTATCTAATCTATGGCTGCAATATACAATGTGTCCTTCGCGTTTTAAAAACAGCAGGGTAGGATTTGAGTGAGATTTGTCTGCTACTTTTAGCATGTCAAAAGACCATGAAGAGGTTTCCTCGTACAAATCGAAAACAGGTCACGAATTCATCTTGACAGATAGACGATGCCGAATTGGCCACTTAACAACTGTGTATATATTTATTGAAAGAAAACAACGACGAAAGACAAAAGAGTGTACAGCTATGTAAACTACTTAAATAGCTACTGAAATAGCTGTTAACAAGTGGTAAGTAGGTTTAAACGCTTCTAATTAAAGAGGAAAGAAATACGTATTTTGTCTTCGGGGAAAAGAAAAGAGAAGCTAAGAAAGAGACGATAGGTAGGACAGAGGGAGAAGGAAAAGAAAAGAAAGAGAACATGAGAAATGACAGAAGCTTTAGAAAAAAAAAAAAAGAGGAAATGTAAGAAAGAAAGAAAGAAACTGCAGCTAGCAGAGAAGTCATTAGAATAGTTTTCCTTGTTCGTTTACAAATAGGAAATGTGTGTTTAAGAGCGGTAAAACCGTCCAGACATTTTTAATTAAATGGTATGTGCGAATAACGCTAGCAAATTTAGTTAAAACGAATCGACGACATTGCTATTGTCTGAAAGAAACAGGCAGAGAGGCAGATCATTGAAATAAACTACACGAAACATCTAGATGCCATCAGCCAGGTTATTTATCACCATTAAATTACTTCTCCGGTGACAAAATTACTACACGAGTTCGGCGGTAACAACGGAAGCGTCGAACATTTTTGCCATTCGGTATTTAGTTACGTCCCTTTCCGTTCTTAAGTTCTGTCGGTATCGATGCAATGAACAGAAGTATGTAATCGATATCTGACTCTATAACATTAAATTTATGCATCTCAAACTCGATACAATCGCTACCGTTATTATTATTATTATCATTATTATTAGTAGTAGTATTATTATTATTATTACTATTATTATTATTATTATTATTATTATTATTATTATTATTATTATTATTATTAAGTGAGAGAGCAGTGCATGCCATCAAAGTGACACTGGGGTAAAATATACGAAGCCCAATATACCCATCATGACTACCCGTCTGATAAGGGTACACCAGGCACATGCATCACAACCATATGTGCGCGACATAGTGATCTCAAACCAAGATAAACAGCGCATGACCTTGCAGGAGGGGCCCAGTTAGAATTTTCTTCAGGTTGAGTAGCCCATCCCGCTCAAAAGGTCCCTGAATAAGGGTTGTTTAAGGATGTTGAAAGAACCACCCATGTTTCCAGAGGTGAATTATTCAAACCCCAAAGAATCCCTCTCAACACATGGCTATGATGCTCCCCCATATAGTCAACCACTAAGGGACATGCTCAACTATTATTATTATTATTATTATTATTATTATTATTATTATTATTATATGTTTAATATTTGCTTTGTATTTGTACAAGTTGGCTCCAAATCTCACCCAAAGACCTCAACATAATCTGCAAAACCTGAAATCCGAGTGTCGTGGCCTTTATAGAACTCAGACACAGCGCAGCAATATACACCGACAGAGCTTTTACGTGGTCGATCGGTTCACCAAAAATAGTTTCCGCTTCATACTCATATCACAACAGCCGTCTTAAAAGGGTGAACTGGATAATGTGATACTAATCGAACTGAACATATGTAAAGCAAAGGATGGTCATGGCTAAAGTACCTTTGATAATAATTAATCTGCTCGATCAGGGCTGTTTTGGGGACTAAACGACAATAGCGCAGTACCCACAGTACAATATGATCATGAGACGAAACACCAGAATCAATGAAGCAAAAATTATGTGTTATTCAAATTTTATTTTACATTACCAGAATATAAAGTTGCGTACACCCCAGAAACATCGAACAGAAAATCTCATAAAATTAATGAATATAATAATGGTTTCAAATTTTGGCACATGGAGAGATGACTTATCTGGAAAAGCAGCTTAGACCCAACTATATGTCTAAACACAAGGACAGAACTTTTCGGCTCATGCCCATACGTGACTAAATTTCTGTTACGTTTTTGGTCCCCTAAAGAAAACAGATAGAACATGCTCTCTATGTTATGTCCCAAGAAGGTTTTTTTACCTCATCACACCTTCTATCATACATTTTATATATTTTATATATTTTTTATATATTTTTTAATGTATTTTTATATATATAATTTTTATGGCGAAAAATGCGAGCGATGTATAAGTACGCAGGCAAGCAGAGTTATAACACAGTAATTTCCCTTTGTATAACGGTATTTTTTCATAGCGTTTTCAAATAGCCAGATAACCGAAGAGATGTCGTGGATTCCCACTTCGGCATCTGAAACTCAGAGTTTTATCTTGACTATCGAGTAATGTAACATATTATTGTATATATATATATATATATATATATATATATATATATATATATATATATATATATATATAAATGTGACCGCGTGTGTACTGTTAGCGATTTTTTTTCCTCTGTCTTCCCTTCTCTGGATCTTTCCTTCTCCTATGTTTCCGACGAAGAGCTCCGCTCGAAACGTTAGACCCTCCTTCATTCCTTCTTTCCTGAGCGTCCAATAATACTATATTTGTTCCACGTCCTCGCGTTGTTGTGTTTTTTGTGTGCTTTCTTGTTTGGATTAACTTTATATATTTTATATATATAATTTTTATGGCGAAAAATGCGAGCGATGTATAAGTACGCAGGCAAGCAGAGTTATAACACAGTAATTTCCCTTTGTATAACGGTATTTTTTCATAGCGTTTTCAAATAGCCAGATAACCGAAGAGATGTCGTGGATTCCCACTTCGGCATCTGAAACTCAGAGTTTTATCTTGACTATCGAGTAATGTAACATATTATTGTATATATATATATATATATATATATATATATATATATATATATATATATAAATGTGACTTCGTGTGTACCGTTGGCGATTTTTTTTCCTCTGTCTTCCCTTCTCTGGATCTTTCCTTCTCCTATGTTTCCGACGAAGAGCTCCGCTCGAAACGTTAAACCCTCCTTCTTTCCTTCTTTCCTGAGCGTCCAATAATACTATATTTGTTCCACGTCCTCGCGTTGTTGTGTTTTTTGTGTGCTTTCTTGTTTGGATTAACTTTATATATTTTATATATATATATATACATATATATACACACACTCACACTTGCTAGTAGACATAGACACATGCGAAGGTTGAACAGAAATTAATGTATTAGGTAAAAAGTAACATGGTCGTTCGAACTGCATATGTCAATAGAGAGATTCTCAGTTTTCGTTATACCGTTTCTCACACAGACGAATCAGGTAAGCCCGAGGTTTTAACAAAGACGCTGTGGCGGCTTCACCATGGAATAGAACCTTGAACCATGTCTCTGTAGAGCTTGTAATCCACATGCCCATGTACGTGTATGCTGACAGGCATACATAAATAAATGAACACACACACACACACGCACAGAGGCTCACATGTATGTACGAGGTCTTTGGAAGCAGAGAGATTAATATTTCAGTATGAACATTGCCATTATATTGAGGTAACTATAAACTATATAACTCGCACTACAAAATGCATCACTTTTATGGCTGTCACAAACTCTCCGTATATTCCTTGGGATTCTTTGTTCCAAATTCGTTCAAAGTTGTTATATAAGAATTCATTTTGTTGTAAAAATTGACGAGAATTGTGCAGCATGCAGTGTGCATTGTGCAGCTAACCATGAACAACCTATTTCCAGCGCACATTCCTTGGTACATTAATATTGCTTCATCCTTATTCTCGTTTCAAATCAATGCATATAGTGCGTATGTGTATATGCGTACATGTGTGTGTGTATGTATATATATATATATATATATATATATATGGCTCAGTGCTTAGAGCGTTGAGCTTACGATCGTGAGGTTGTGAGTTCGAATCCCGGATCGGGCAGCGTGTTACGTTCTTGAGCAAGACACTTTATTTCACGTTGCTCCAGTTCACTCAGCTGTAGAAATGAGTTACGACGTCACAGGTATCCAGCTGTATCGGCTGTTGCCTTTCCCTTGGATAACACTTGTGGCCTGTAGAGGGGAGGCCAGTATGCATGGGCGACTGCTGGTCTTCCATAAACAACCATGGCCGGACTTGCGCCTGGTGGGGGGTAACTTTCTAGGACGTTTTTGAAAAAGTCATAAACTCATTAATTTTAGCTGCAAACAAAATTTATTGATATCAAATTTTGAATAAGCATTTGTCAAAATCAAGTGTGGAAAACAACCTCCATCATCAGGTGTCCGTTTTCATTGATGAATTTCTGAAGGCGTTCTTGGAAGTTGGCTTCCGCTCTCTCCAGAATCGTTCTGTCGATTTGGGGGAAATCCACGCCAACAGCTTCCTTCAAATCGTCCAGTGTACGAGTCTTATGCGCATACACACGTGCTTTGAGGTTTCCCCACAAGAAATAATCACACGTGGACAAATCAGGGGAACCCAGGGAGCGGAAAAACGTTAGCAAACCTGGAAATGAGGCCGTCACAGAAAAGAGAGCGAAGAACGTCGTAATTCAGGCACAAAAAAGTTTATCATTTCGATGCAACGCTCGAAGTTCACAATAACATTATTTCCATTACTATCTACGAAAAAGTACGGGTGGAAACGTAAGATTGTGTTGCAGGTGGGAACAGCCTGATTTCGGTGAATGTTGAAGTGGTACCGAAGTACATGCTGAACTGCTATGACAGACTGGTTATTCTTCACATGACTGGTCGTTAGCAAGCATATGATGCTCTATCGTCCAAAACGCGATGGCTTCACCTAAAAAAAAAAAAAATGCTAAAGAGTGGCTGTGTGGTAAGTAGCTTGCTAACCAGCCACATGGTTCCGGGTTCAGTCCCACTGCGTGGCATCTTGGGCAAGTGTCTTCTGCTATAGCCCCGGGCCGACCAATGCCTTGTGAGTGGATTTGGTAGACGGAAACTGAAAGAAGCCTGTCGTATATATATATATATATATATTATATATATATATATATATATATATATATATATATATATGTATGTGTGTCTGTGTTTGTTCCCCTAGCATTGCTTGACAACCGATGCTGGTGTGTTTACGTCCCCGTCACCTAGCGGTTCGGCAAAAAGAGACCGATAGAATAAGTACTGGGCTTACAAAAAGAATAAGTCCTGGGGTCGAGTTGCTCGACTAAAGGCGGTGCTCCAGCATGGCCGCAGTCAAATGACTGAAACAAGTAAAAGAGTATACCACAGACGTATGGTACCTGTCAGACATATGTCCCTTCTGTTGGAGCTGAGTAACTGGCATTTCAAAAACGTTCATCCTCTCTGTCACACTCTGTACATACACACGAATACCACACACATATATAAATAAAAATACTCAAAAACGCATTTGTATATATGTTTGTGCGTGTGTGTTTGCATGTGACTATGACGTTTATATATATATATATAATATATGTGTGTGTGTGTGTGTGTGTGTGAAGAGAAAATTTTAAAGCTTTTCAATGTAATATTAAAAATAAGACTAGACAGAAGAATATTCCACACATATATTTTCTGAGGCAAACTGAAATAAGCTCGAATCCAGTATAGGTTGTGCGGACGTTTCAAGTTCATTCGTAAACTGATCGTCTATCTCATTCAACCCTGTTTAGGCGAGAAAGTAATCCATCTGATGAATTTCATATCGCTCTGTAGCTGGAGGAAATTATTCCGGGTACTTTACTTGTCCTTCAAATATTGCAATCGCTTGTCTCAGATCCAATAATCATTAGCAGCCAATTTATATTTTATTGTAACTTTTATTTTATTATTATTTTTATCATTTTTATCATTACTTAATAATATGTTTCTCCAATTTCTATTTATATATCCTTTGTGGTATCCCTTAATATTGTAGTGTCTCCCTTTTTTCGATGTAAACCCTACGTGTTTTTTGTGTTATATCTCATCCTATGATATTGTCCTCCATGCCTTGTGCCCTTGTAATCAATAAAAAAAAACTCAATGGTTCAGAGCACCGTGACGCGTAATCACGGAGGTGTGAGTTCGAGTCTCATAGCCGGCCGCCAACAATTTTTTCTTCAAAATAGTGGTAGCTTATCCTGTTCACGCTATATTAATAGCATTATCCTACGTGTGAGAATCACTTCTTTAACTTTCTAAGACATCTCAACGCTTCTAAAGCAAGCTTCGTTTGTTTGTTTACGTTCATCGTAATTTGAATTTATTGTTGTTATTATTATTATTATTATTATTATTATTATTATTATTATCATTATTATCATTATATTATATTATTATTATATTATTATTATTATTATTATATTCTATGTTTGACTTTTGCTTTATTCTGTACAAGTTGGCTCCAAGTCTCACCCAGAGACCTCAAGAGACAACAGGTTGGAAGTTCACGTTGTTGTTATGCCTAGTGTGCCATATATTTGGGGGGTTTTTTTGGTGTTGTACTAGTGAATGTCTAATACATAAATTAAAAAAAAAAGTTTGTTTTAAACCTTGGGATTACATACAGAGTATTTTGCGTAGGATATGAGCAGTTCCCATGAACACTATCTTTTGAATTTCTGCCATTTTGGGGTTTCCTGGTATCTGAGTTAGGTAGCAATCAGCCCCTTTCGCTATCATTCCCAGGGCACCTATGACAACAGGTATTGTTTTAGTCTTCAGGTTCCACATTTTGCTGATTTCTATTTCAAGATCTTTATATTTGCTCAGTTTATGGTAGGTTTTGACAGATATGTTTATATCGATTGGGACAGTCATATCAATGAGGAGGCATGTTCTTTGTCGGAAGTCTTTCAATATGATGTCTGGCCTATTTGCATCTATCTTTCTGTCAGTTTGAATGGTGAAGTTCCAGAGGAGTGAGATGTGGTCATTTTCAAGCACTTATTATTATTATTATTATTATTATTATTATTATTATTATTATTATTATTATTATTATTATTTTAATCTAATATTGCATTGTTCTCTATCTTCACGAGAGCAAATGTATATTTCTTTAATCTTCTATACACGATAGAGAATATGTTATCAAAATGATAACATGTGCAACTGACCAAAAAGTTTGAAGATGCATGTGAATGGAGTTTTTAAATAAAAGGATTATTATATAGTTTCATAAGTAACCACTTCCTCACTTGAATCCAAGGCTCATTCAAAGGAATCCATCCAGTTGTGAACACTTTGAATCAGATCTCAGGTTTAGTGATCGCTCACTATTCTGATATACCCCTTCCAACTGTAGTAGTTTTCACATCGATCAGCCAGAGGTTTGCTAGAAATAGCAGTAAAATCTTTCTTGAATTCAACCCGCCGTCTTAAAAAAAAAAAGAGTACAATGGATAAATTGGTCCCATATTTCCCTGCATGCAGAAGAATGTTTGGATGGTCGTGACAGGAATACCTTTCGTCATAGGCTTACTCGATCAAGGTTAACCTAAAAAAATTACCTTCTCGAGTTATGCCGACAAAAAATTAACAGGTTTTCCGGTTTCATGGCGCATATATTCCCCACCTGGACAGAATGCTGCTCTATCGCAGGATTTCTCATTTTTTTCCAGCTGAGTGGACTGGGACAACGTGAAATGAAGTGTTTTGCTCAAGAATACAACGCGTCGCCCGGTCCGGGAATCGAAACCTTAAATTTACGATCACGAGTCTAACTATTAAGCCACGTGCTTAAGCAACGAGAATTTTAGTATCAAGTTTTCTTTTCCCTTCCGCTCAATCAGGCTTCAATGCCCTGCAAACTTTATGGGTGACATCCTTCTTCTTTGAATAAGATGTAAAATAGAACTTCAGTGTAGAAGTGTGAAATTTGTTCGTGTATATTTTACATCATTAGCGAGGTGTATTCGCTTCAATTAAAAAGTGAGTAATTTCCTTGCAGAAACCTGTTGATTAAGTATGATCGTACGAACACACTTGTGAGCATGCGCATACATCCCGCTCACATTTTCATACATAACCTTATATGTATGTATACACATGTATATTTATACCACCATGGTATAGAAATGCATAGGCTCTGTGTGTAGCGGTGAAGGGGTAGATTAATGAAGTAAGGTGTTCATGAAGAAATTGCCAAAAGAGAATTTTATCAAATGTCATTACTTTATTTTAGAAATACACAAAGCCAAAAATATTTTTAAATCACTATAAAAATTTTAGAAATATTAATTACAGTTCAACTGTTTTTATTTTTATTTTTTCCTTTCAACAGGTTTGCAGCAGTGCATGTAGAAACCCACTTACTGAACGAGGGGTTCACAGATTAACGATTTAATTTTCTATTAGCATGGCGCCCATTTACCTAAGCTTGACTATATAAGTGTCATATCAGAGTGAAAATATCAAAAATATTAATTAGAGTTCTGCTGTTTACTCTTTAACAGTTTTCAGTGACACCAGTATAAATCCATTTTCCTATCGAGGTGTGTTCACAAATTAACAACCTTATTTTCTATTAAAGCAAAGCGCATTTTACCTCAGCATGACTTCGGAAAAGTATGTGTTATTAGATGACTTATGTCTTCCACCATAAAATGGAGATTCGTCTTGCTGAAAATTGCACTGTGGCTGGTTACTACATTCATTCATTTCTATCCGCTTAGTCGAAGTCGACTCTCGGTTACTCGTTGGATCAGTGTACTCCAGTCAGTTCTATCCTGGGCCGCTTCTTTCAGATTGGCCATGTCCATTCCGGTATCACTCCTGATGGTGTCAAGCCAGCGGGTTCTTGGTCAGCCTCTTCCTCTCTTGCCACTGACCATTCCGAGCATGATGTCCTTCTCCAGGGATTCTCTCTGCATAATATGACCGAAATATGCCAATCTACGCTTGGTGATCCCAGCTTCTAGCGACATTTTGGGCCTAATCTGCTTAAGAACTTCTCCATTGGTGAGTCTCGCTGTCCATGGAATCCGCAAAAGTCTTCTCCAGCTACAGATTTATATAAGCATGCGATTTTATACTTGAAATGAAAATAAATGAACGAATAAATAAATAAATCTAGAAAGATTGTGCTATGATATAGTTTACGTGTACTTCCTTAACGAAAACGAAAAGAAGAAAGTTGACTTCTAGCAAGATGATTATCTCCCTTGCAATAGGATGTACACTCAACCAATGAAAGAAGAGCTAGAAGTATATATTAGCTCTCACTAGTAGGGCCTAAAGTTGAAAATTTATTTCTATTTAAGGTAAACAGGAATGTAACTCATCATAGTGTTCATCATCACCCTAGTCAGGTGTCGCACTATGCGATGCTGTGGTCATCACGATGTCTTGCTACCTTCTCCTGTCCTCTACCCCATGGGCACCTGAGAATAAAGACAATCATGTGGCTGCGATGTCTTTCAGCCAAGAAGTGGGTGGTCTGCCTTTTTTACGTCTGCCATTCACCTTGCCAGTTATGATCGTTCGCTCAAGTCCATCCCGACGCATGACGTGGCCAAAGAACCGTAGCTGCCGTTTCATGATGTCTCGCCGAAGCGTCATCTTGCAACCGAGCTTTTCTAGTACCCAGTTGTTCGTCCTTCTCTCCGTTCATGACACTCTAAGGATTCTGCGGTAGCACCACATTTCAAAAGCGCTCACTCTTTTCTCGTCTGCCTTCAACATTGTCCAACTGTAGTGTTATCCTACTGTTAAAATAATAACAAAAGAACGAGAGTACAAACCAGTCTAAAATTACGCACACCTGTATTATGACCGAGTCTAGAACATTTATCCCCATGGACAATAACTCACCCCTCTCCCAACCAAGGACAATTACTCCTCAGGACAGCAACCTCCTAGGACAATTATCGGCTAAGACAATTACCACTAAGCAGTTAACTGCCGGTGTGTACTGTATTTTCCCGGTGTATAAGCCGTTATTTTTCACATGTGAAAATTAGTGTACGGCTTAGAGAAAGGTCCCCTAATGTGTATATATTTCTATTTAAGTTTCAGGAGGAAAATAATTTATGTATGGAGATCAAATGAATCCACTGACTTTTTCAGAGAAAATGTCGGTAGGTGAACAACGTGAAAGATTACTGCTACAGTATATACAAAGATTACTGCTACAGTATATTACTGCTACAGTATATTATGAAGGCGGCGAGCTGGCAGAAACGTTAGCACGCCGGGCGAAATGCGTTGCCGTATTTCGTCTACCGTTACGTTCCCAGTTCAAATTCCGCCGAGGTCGACTTTGCCTTTCATCCTTCCGGGGTCGATAAATTAAGTACCAGTTACGCACTGGGGTCGATGTAATCGACTTAATCCGTTTGTCTTTCCTTGTTTGTCTCCTCTGTGTTTAGCCCCTTGTGGGTAGTAAAGAAATATATATTGGTGTCTGGAAGAAAACAAAGCATATTTGTTTTGTTTTACCTTCATGTTATTATTAATCTAATAAAGACTTTAATATTGACGAAATGTGTTTGTTGTTGATTATAGTAAGACAAAATCATAACAATAACAATATATCTCATAGGGTGGCACTAGAATTTTTAATCAAATGCTGGTCCTTGCCACCCAAAAATCTGGAAGTTTTTAAAATATATCAAAAGAGAGCAAGCATTACAAGTACTTATAACCCAATCCTTGATGGGTTTAGCTAAACAGCCATCTAGAAAGAAATATTTAGATGCTTCAGCTCCTGTTAATGCCGTAGTTAGCAATTATGAAAACATAAATGTCATACAATATTTGCGTGGAATCGTGTATAATTTACACTTTTAGATGATGATTTAAAACTTCTTAATATATTGGAGATGGGGTAATTAACCAAGATTATGACCATCTTTTCTTTTTAACCTTTTTATCTGTTTAAGTCACTAAACTGCAACCATGTTGAGGTAGCCGCCCTGCAAATATTTCTTGGTGATCTAGGCCACGTCGTGTGTATCTCTCTTTGTATATATATAACATATACTTATATATATATATATATATATATATATATATATATATATATATATATATCTATGACATCTATCTATCTATATTTATATTATATATGTGCATCTATATGTATGTATTTCTCCATAAATATATGTGTATATATATATATATATATATAATATATATATGTGTATGTATGTATGTATGTATGTATGTATGTATATGTAACTACTATTAAAATTATAATTTAGGGTATCTGCGTATATTCCACTGATGAGGCAAACCATTTCTTAATGCAAAGTCAGAAATCCAGGATCTGGAATTATCCACTAAGTTTTTGCTAGTTTTGTTTTGTCTTTTTGTCTTCTCTCCTTGTGCTGTATGAACATTTAATGTGGTTTCAGAGTCAGATTTTGGCTGCTACTTTCAGCATGGCGGTATGTCGTAGATACCCTAAATTATAATTTTAATAATAATTATTACCTTTGAAGGTTTTTATTTCCATGCTAGCCACTTGATAAGATCGATATTTAATTCAAATTAACGATCTTATCCTTATTTATATATATACTAGCAGTATCGCCCGGCGTTGCTCGGGTTTGTAAGGGAAATAACTATATAAGCATTTTTAGAGAGTTACTTCCCTTATAGATGCCAATTCGGGCTTTCTTAGCCATTTCTGTTTTGGTGTCTTCAAGCCATGAAGTCGTTGTTCTAAAAGAACGCTGGTCTCCTTGACAACGCTTTACGACGTTGATTTCCTTACACTCCCTTCCCCACAGCTTCACGAGGGAGGGAAGAAGGGGGCGAAGCAAACAGGTGCCGGTGTGACCATGGACGCCAACTCCGCCGCCATCGACACACGAAAAATTATGCATTAAAATGGAATAAAAAATTATGTTAAATTATTTTTAAAATCGTAGACTCATCGTAGATGCGCGCTAATACTCAGACGGGCTCGATATGAATCACGACTATAAGATACCAGAATTTGGTTAAACTGCACCGCAAAATGTGGGAGTAGTTAGGAATCTAAATCGAAGGGGACAGACACTCACACAACTACAGTTTTATATATATAGATGTAACTATATATATACGCGCGTGAGTCATCTAAGAGACCATAAGTCTGGGAGAAGATGCACTCGTATAACTTCAGCACAGTGGGTTTATTATCCGAATTTTATATTATTGAATATCCATCACGACTGATCTTACCAATCGGTTTCGTGTAAAGAATACAATGGAGTGTTTGGTAACGATCCAATTATATAACTCTACACTCATCAGAGATAGCCTATATGGAAGGGAATATGGCGACTGCTCTCTATTTTCGGAGGTGGATTAGCACAACCGGTACTCTGATGAGCGTAGAGTAATATAATTTCATTGTTACCTAACACTCCATTGTTTTCTTTACGCGAAACCGATTGGTAAGACCAGCTGTGATGGATAGTTAATACTATAAAAATCGGATAATATATATATATATATATATATATAATCAGATGAATATGGTACTTAAGTTGAGACACCAGAATTTAGTATGGTATTATCCATAGAATTTAAAATAAGGTGATTATAATCAAAATAAGCAACAAGGATATCCAGAGGTAATGCAGTACTATCGTTTCATGCGATTCCATTTAATTGAACAATGCAAACATTACAATCAATTTAAAATGTAGAGCAATCTTCAGCTGCACAAAAAACATAGAATTTAATGAAATTTAAAGGACACATTAGTATAATTTTATACAAAATCACCAAGAGATCGCATGAAACGATCGTACTGCATTACCTCTGGATATCCTTGTCGCTTATTTTGTTCATATATATATATATATATATATATATATATATTATACATACGCACATGCACAGCTTCTCTATATCTTGCTATATCTTGCTGTAGAAGTTAGAAACACTACTCGAAAAATTGAAGAAATATGTGATTATTCTAGTTTCTGAGATCCCAGATGCACGAGTATGATGGCAAAGAGCGCCAGCTAGGGATAGTAGTATCGAGTGTCATCTTTCACAAAAGACAAAAGGGAACAAATAAAATAAAAAGAAAACATCAAAGGGAGAGCTGTATTAGCAGTAACATAGGTGGTATCACACGAGGAAGGTGTGCAGCGTGCGATCGTCGCATTGAAAATGTCAGAAAGTTGAGGAGAGAAATCTGTATCAATTGTTTCCAAAAGCTTGGCGATGTCTACTCAGAGGCCTACGCAAAGTTTTCAAAAAGTTTTCATTGTTCTCGACACAATCAAGATGATGGCAACTGAAATCCGGTTGTCATTTTGGTCAGTTGAAAGCAGGTTTTGGCACAAAGTTGGTAGCCACACGTCTCATACCCAAATCTTCAGCGATAATGGACTGAACTGAACCATAACAAATCTGCACATCCTCTGATAAGTCACGGGTGGTGATTCGACGATTTCCTCTCACAGCTGTACACACATCTGCGATGCTATTCTTAGTTCTGCTGCTTGCGGGTCTCTCAGAACGTTCGTCAATATCGTCCTTTCTTCGACCATCTTGGAAACGTCTGAACCACTGGTACACTTGTGTGCGGCTCGTACACTCCTCTCCGTACACTTTCTGTGACTTTGTGAAAGCCTCTGAGCCGGTATCGCTATGACTGTTTTCTCTGTCATAGTCAATGCGTTGATCCTACGCTACACACCTTCCTTCCAAGCGGTGTTGTAAACAGCGGAAGTGAGCTAGAACGTTAAAACTTAGTCCATATGCACAAAAGAGATCCAAGGTCGATCTCTGCCGAGCAGTTTTACTCTGCATGCTTTAACTTCGTTACCATGGAAACAGTTCGGATACTTTTTGATCAGACCTTGTATTTATAGAAACATAGATTTTAGTCTAACACACACACGAACACACACACACACACACACACACACCACACACACACACACACACACACACCACACACACACACACACACACACGTGGATCAGGCACGTACCGTCAGTAATTACTCAGGGTAGGCAGTTGGTGACATTTCTATAGTGAAACACACAAAAAATAAGCGAAACACAGCCGCGTGACTGAGTTGAAGGCAGATCTATTTCTACGTCTATAGCACGTAAAGAAAACGTTACTATAGGAAAGTACTACAGCAGTACTATGCGTAGCTTAAATACTGAGATTGAAAGGCAGGGACGAATTATGCCTACCTAATCAACAAAAAATAAAATATTTTGCATTTTATGCATAGTAATCAGAGTAAACTTCATAATTTTATTGAACTTGGGGCATATTTTGCCATATAAGTAAAATGTTGCTATCGATGTATTTTATTCAAAGTAGGCACTGCCTACCTAGGCGGCACGCACTCACGCACGCATACACACGCATACATATTTACCTATATAAAAGATA
>NC_043001.1:36299685-36304685 GCF_006345805.1 Octopus sinensis | reverse complement strand
CATTTTAAAAGATTTTATATGGCTGCACCACCTGCTAAGAAAATGAAACACATCTAACCTAGATCATAACGGACTGATTTTATTAAATGGCATTTTAGCTATTTGCTTTAGAGTTGATTGTGTCTTAGTAAACGACGTAATGGTCACAGATCGAATGTCCATGATCATAGGTACTCTCAAATTGTATTACATTGAGTGTAGACAACTACAAGAACGAATGTATATTTGTGAGTGCGTGTGTGTGTATGTGTAAAATCAAATCTGTAGATAAGTTCCTAGGTTTAAAGGTGTCGCGAAAAGCCTTGTTGGAAGCCTAACCTTCCGAGTTTTTGTTACAGGGCTTAGAAAAACTGAAAAACCGCTGCAATAAGTGTGAGAATATGAGAGGAATATAATTAATTGATCCTCCTGTATCTGCTTTTACCCAAAGTCAGAAACTCTTCAGTACACCATCGTATTCTTCATATATCATTTCTTTAGCTTTAGAAGCAACATTTAACGTTTGACTACATTTTCTGTGAAAGCAAATATTTCCGTATTTCATTAAAAGCATCGGTTAATCTACGTTTCTTTAGTGGTTTCATGTTATTACTTATGAGATAGACATGACTGAATTTGCTTTCATAGGAAGCTATATTCAATGTTTTGCTTTGCTGTTGTTTTTTTTTTCTCAAAAAAAAAAACTAAAAGAAAATGATTCGAAGTCTCTTATTTATATAACGAGACGTTATGTTGCTTATGATTTCATAAGCAAATCATTAATAGTTGAAATGTATTCATCTAAGTTTTGAAAAAATATTTCCTGATTTATTTATTATTCCATGCTCTTTCAAATCAAACTCAAGATCAAATGCAAAGCAGCGCCAAACAATATATAAGACTGAAAAATTTTAAGTCTTGCTCATTATAACTAAATAAAGATTCTTCCTATTATTTATCTTCCTATTATAATTGACTTAAATTTCAGTTTCAGCTCCATATCGTTATTTTCCTAGTCATTAATGATGTAAAATTTTTAGAAGGCAGACAAATAACTTCGATTATTGGCTTAATTATTTAGCAAAAATAATTCAATTATTTGTTTCTTACAACAATTTAACGATTTACCTCTGAAAACAAATATTTCTGAAATATACAGAGTATATTCTCATAGTTTATTTAAATTTGTTTTGATTACTCTTTTACTTGATTCAGCCATTTGACTGCGACCATGCTGGAGCACCGCTTTTAGTCGAGCAAATCGACCCCAGGATTTATTCTTTGGAAGCCTAGTACTTATTCTATCGGTCACTTTTGCCGAACCGCTAAGTTACGGGGATCCCGTTACATCAAAAATGACGGCTAATTGTTGTATTTTATATATAAAAAGGGTACAAAAAGGTGAAAACAATCAAACAATGCTTCAACTGTGTGTGTGTGTGTGTGTGTGTGTGTGTGTGTGTGCATATGTATACATTTATATGTATGAGTAGCACAGTCTGTAGCGAATGCAGTTTTCTATGCTTTGTCACAGTCCACTTTCTTCCTTTTTAAGCGTGTCTGTTTTTTATCTACTATATATGAGGGAAATTCTGTCTGTGGGTGTGTTTGTGGAGTTGTTAACTAACTCCTCCTACATAGTTTTATTGATTTTGATGAAATTTGACACGTGAGTAGAACTCATGGCTGGAAACCCCTTGGCATACTCAGATTGTTGAAAATATCAACAATAGGACTCCTGGAAGGGATCCTTATACACATCTAATATATTTTATTTTAAAAGCCAAGGGAAATAACCCATTCATTTTCTTAAATTATTTAGTAAAAATGAAATTGAGTATGCTTATTTCTTAGTATTTGAAAATTTAGAGTTATTTTCGCAATTTATCCAGTAACAACCATTAAACAACTAAATAGTATTTTCCTAAAAAATAGATCTACATATTTCGGTTAGTGACTTATTCACGAATATACCAACACTAGCGCCCCTGAGGGTAATATTCTCTAGGAATGAACAAAAGCCCTTTTCAGAGTTATTTACTTTGAATTGTTATTATCTCATATTTGATTAGTCTATTATTACATACCATGCTTCACGATTTTAATATACATACCTTATTAGTATTTCCTACTATGTTCTATATAGTCTGCAGCCCCAGAAAAGGCCTTTTCCGGAGTTACTTTATTTTTCATGTTATTACATAACTGACTTCACAATTGGTGTACTCAGAACTTATTGAGAATTCCTAAAAGATTACATTTGGTATTTTTTTTTTATCTAATCAGAGTAGAAATGATAACGCCTTATAATTAACAGAGTTTCCTGGAATGGTGATAAAATGGAAACCACTATTGGTAGTCTGAAACCGAAGACCTGATTCTCCTGTTTGCATAGAATGGATTCCGCCCAAAATACCTAATAACAGATTAGGGTTTTAAACTGTGCGACGATAAACTTTCTGGACACATCATGAGTCATGAGTTAAAATCAGTTGATCTTTGCTGGCAGGACGGATCAATAAGCCAGCCCTATGAGCTTCAAATCACATAGGTTGGTAATTTCGAAACAAGTTGTTTCTGCTCACTTTTTATTTATTAACTGTTAAGAGTTCCCACTCACGGAATCAGAATGCGTGAAACAGGTGTAGCGAACCACTACTTTGACGTTTGACATGCTAGAATCCAATCATATGCCACTGCCTGTAAACGCTCAAACAGGGCTGATTTTGCATCTGTTCAAAGAGAACTGATCTGGGTGTGAACAATAACACAATCACAATTTACTGAGAGTTAAGAAACGACGAGAAGTATCATATTTGAAACTGAGAAACTTCAGCTGCAAAAACTTCGAGCGGATTTCATATTGTCTGGCTCCTCCAAATTGTCGCTAGCACTGCATATGTGTCTGCCTAATAGCACCCACGTGAATAGTATTTCTATTCATACAACGTCACCCTGCAGTATCAAAATATATTAATACAGAAAACGAGTAACGAATTAAGTAATTCAATGAATTAAACTAAAAAAAAACACATGCCGTTACGGTCTGCTTCATATTCCTCTCAAGTAACCGTTGTGTGTTTGTATATGTGTATATATGCACTTACGTAAGTAGTATGTATGCACACATACATACACAATATATGTGTGTGTCTGTGTTTGTGTGTGTGTACGCAAGGATAATAGCAGTATGTAAAATATAAGCCACTTATAGTAAGTATCAATGTCAAGAAATCAACCAAGTAAGAATAAGTTTGATTAATAATGTAATATATATTTGAACATATGTAACTAGATATCTGCCGGAAATTTTTCCTACATTTTCTGAATAAATTATTATAATTTCTAAACGTTACGAATGGGTTTATGAAGAAGTTTTGCTTTCTGTTTACAATATACTTCAATAGAAAATATAACAAGTCTAAGAATATATGAATGTTTTTAGATGTTTATATACACATAAACTCACACACGCACATATACACATATATACACATATTATATATATATATATATATATATATATATATATATATAATATATATATATATATATATATATATATATATATATATATATATTATATATATATATATACGTTCATACATGCATTTATATGTACTAGCGTATGAACATATATATTTCTGTAATTTGGGTGGTTCATTTTGCCGAAGAAACACACAATGGTTGTATTTCACTTAAACTAATTACTAATAGACGAAATACTGCTATGCATTTCACCCGGCATGCTAACGTTTCTGCCAGCCACCTTTAGTTAGAAATAGGAGTGAACCTCCTATTTCTGCTGGGATACATCTGTTTCTTAACACAAATAGTGATTGTTTTAATTAATATATAAATACAATATGAAATAATAAACACAAGCAACATATTACAAAATATTACTGCCATTTGACTGCGGCCCTGCTGGAGCACCGCCTTTAGTCGAGCAAATTGACCCCAGGACTTATTCTTTGTAAGCCTGGTACTTATTCTGTCGGTGTCTTTTGCCGAACCGCTAAGTTACGGGGAAGTAAACACGCCACCATCGGTTGTCAAGCGATGTTGGGAGTGACAAACACAGACACGAACACACACACACACACATACATATATACATATATATACGATGGGGTTCTTTCAACTTCCGTCTACCAAATCCACTCACAAAGCTTTGTCCGGCCCGAGGCTATAGCAGAAGACACTTACCCAAGTTTCCACACTGTGGGAATGACCCCGGAACCATGTGGTTGGTAAGCAAGCTATTTACTACGCAGCCACTCCTGCGCCTATATTATAATGTATTATTAAATTAGTATTCGAGAAAGTAAGATTTGAATCTACTCCCCCAAATACTTCAATTTAAACATCCAAACTTGATTGGGTTTCATAACTGATCTCTTTCAAAAACGATTTCTTCCTTATATACTTCTCAAAACACATATTTTATTTTTAATTCTCTCCAGGATTTCGGAGTAAATATGCATTACTGGCATGAAACTCTTCGGATTATTTATGAAATTTCAATTGTATTACCTTAAGAAGATTGGTAAACATTAAAAGAGTTTTATTTTTTATTGCATGAAATATTGTTTTGTAATTCATGTACATTTAAAATAATAAACATTTATATTATTATATAGTATTATATTATATTATATTATATTATATTAATGCGTTTGTGTATGTTAGTTAAATATATTTAATAAAATATATTCCACATTTTGTATAACATTTTTTGGTTATAAATTATCACAGTGATACCAATTTACAATATTCGAATTTAATTAAATTATATAAATTTCATGTTTTTACATAATAAATTTGATATATACTTTTAAGATCACAGTCGATAGGGGAAATCTGCTTGCAAAAGGAAATATTATGTATGAAAAACATCAAGTGAAAGATTTTGTGGATATTTTTGGAATAAATTATCAAACATGTTACGACGATAATATTGACAGACTGACCGAACTAAATGGATTCCAATACAAATAAGCTAAATGAAAAATTGTTTG
>NC_043001.1:36284685-36287185 GCF_006345805.1 Octopus sinensis | reverse complement strand
CAGGGAGACTTCCCAAAAAGTTAAAGGAAGGTATTATATGCCCTATTCACAAGGTAGCAGAGAAGATGCTGCCTTCTCATGTCAGCAAAGTCATGGAGCGCATTGTCAGGAAGAATCTAATCGCGTTCCATGATAATAATGATTTGCTTCCTGACACCCAGCATGGCTTTCGCTCAGGCAAGCTGCCTTACACAGCTTTTGTAATACTATGACTGGGTGTTGAAACAATTAATGAATCGCTCAAATGTAGATGTGATTATCTCAACTTTGCAAAGGCCTTTGATAAGGTTGATCATGGGTTGATATGTCACAACCTACGGCGACTCGGTATAACTGGAAAAATCGGAGAGATGTTGCATGACTTCTTAAAAGACAGAAGCCAGGCTGTAGCAGCCAACGGAAACCTATCCACGGAGATATTAATAGAAAGTGGAGTACCTCAGGAAACTGTATTGGAGCCACTGCTATTCATGGTGGTGCTTTCAGACATGCTATATGTTACACAAATAGCTACACTTATTATGCCGACGACACAAAATTAGTTACAAGCAGTCAAAGAACCTTCTGATGCAAATCTTCTACAGAAATGAGCTGAGGGCAACATGCAATTTAATGCAGGCAAACTCTAAGCCCTCCGCTATCAGCTAATTGGTGCTCAGAATTCAGAATAACGATACTTTGGGCCAAAAAGAGCGGCGATCCTAGAAACACATACGGTGAGTGATCTTGGGATTGATATAAGCATCGGTGCCTTATTTCACATGCATGTCACCAAGATGGTGGCAGTGTGCAGGCGAATGACCGGGTGGATTCTGGGAACCTTCAGAAGAAGGGACCAGGAAACTATGCTGATCCTATGGAATACATTTGTCCTCAGCCATCTGGACTACTGCTCTCAAATGTGGTCACCCTTTCACCGTAGGATTAATAGCAGTACTTGAAGTGGCTCAGCGATACTACACGAGGAAGATTGCATCAATGAAACAGCTGAGCTGCGGGGAGAGACTGAAAGAGCTACGAATCCACACCCTGGAGCGAAGACGGGAGAGGTATGCAGTTATATATGTAGGGAAGATACTGCGGGTGGTGGGGGGGTCTGGCACTAAGCTTTGGAATTGAGAGTCATACCCGACCTCGAAATGGACGTCACTGTACTGTTCCAAAAGTCCCTGCTGTCTCATTTAAGGCGAGGACCATGTACTGCAATAGCTTGGAATTCAAAGGCCCACATCTATTTAACTCCTTGCCAAAATATCTGAGGGATTTCCATGGAGTTGAAGTAGATGTTTTCAAGAAACAACTTAACCTCTTGCTATCAAAGATCCCCGATGAATCAATATCAAGACAGGAAACTCAAAAGAGGGCAACGGTATCGAACAACCTCTTTCACCAAAAGTCAATCTCATACAATTGGACAATTAAGACGTGATTACACGGGCGGTGCCTCAGCATGGCCGCAGCCTCAGAGCTGAAACATATATAAAAAAAAGAATATATATATTTAAACAGAGAAATAGAGAGACGGAGAGAGAGAGAGAAAATTTTATTAGTGTGAGATTATCAACCCGGGCAAAATACTTTATAAGCTCTTTGTTGGTACACCAGGATAGCATTATTGTTTAGATTAGTAAATAACTCCCCGTATTCTTGTGGCATGGATCGAAGTCCATCACCATTCTATATTGTAAATCCACGGTTGCGTTCCAGTTATAGGCAAGATTGAATAAAGGTCATTGACCATTATGTATGCCTTGTATTGTATGTATATGCGAGCGCACGCACACACACACACACACACACACAAACACACACACACACACACACACATATAATCACAATTTAGGTTAGTTGAAATGTTTGTCACATATCGCAAAGGCAAGGACACTGCAGTTACCGTGGGGAAAAAAATCTCTTATAGTAAAAAGGAGTGAAAACACCCCGTTCGTTCAGTGTCGCCCTCTCTCGGGAATCTCAGACATCGATGTTTCGAGTTTACACATATGCTTTCGGTGCGAAGGTTTTTTTTATATACGGCGCCGTTTTTACAATCCTGTAAATAATAATAATGGATTTTTTTTTATATAAGCCTAATGCTTATGGCGATCGCCGTGCAATGATTAAGGAAAATTGTCTAATACGCGCGGGAATCGCCATAAGCTTTAGGCTTATATAAAAAGCCATTATTATATACTTACATATATTGCAAGATTCTTGATGTGAATTCGTGAGTTGAGACAGATATTGTTGTAATATACGAGCTGAAAATTTACTGGCTTTAAGGTTACTGCGTAAGTCTGATTGGAAGAATACCATTCCGAGTTCTTTTAGGGATTAGAAAAACTGAAGAAACTCTGCAAAACGTGTGTGAATTTGAGAGAGGAATATGCTGAATAAATTCATAATCAACTGATCTTCCTGTATTTTCTTTTACCCAAAGCTTTTCATTACCTCTCGTATATGTATATATAATATATATATATATATATGTTTGTGTGTGTGT
>NC_043001.1:36272185-36279685 GCF_006345805.1 Octopus sinensis | reverse complement strand
AATAAAAAAAAACACGGAAGTTCTTTTTCGGCGGTTCTTTCGTTATTGTATTCTGAATTCAAATTCCGGTGCGGTCGATTTTGATTTTCATCCGTTCGTGATCAATGAAATAAGCAGCTTGGGTCGATGTAATTTAAGTCCTTCGACTAGTGTAATAAGGGTTATTACTATGGAAATCTAAATACATTTGTGTGTCTGTATCCGTATATGCTTGCTAACCAACCACATTGTTCTGGGTTCATCCCCACTGTGTCGCATCTAGGGCACGTGTCTTCTACTATAGCCTCGGGCCGACCAAAAATTTGTGAGTGGATATGATAGACGGAAACTGAAAGAAGCTCCTCGTATATATATATATATATTATATATATATATATATATATATATATAATATATAATATATATATATATATAGTATATAATATGTATATATATGTATGTATGTATGTATGTATATGTTTCTGTGTCTGTGTTTGTCCCCCACTATCGCTTGACAACCAGTGTTTGTGTGCTTACGTCCCCGTAACCCAGCAGTTCGGAAAAAAAGACCGATAGAATAAGTACTAGGCTTACAAAGAATAAGTCCTGGGGTCGATTTGTTCGACTAAAGGCTGTGCCCCAGCACGGCCGCAATCAAATGACTGAAACAAATAAGGGAATAAAAGAATATATATACATGTATGCTTGTGTATTTCTTTTAGATTTTTTATAGCCTCTCTATGAATCCTAAATTTTCATAGATCATTGCATTGTATCTCAACGATACTTTTTAAAATCTTTCTAATGCGATGTACACTTTCACACATCTATTGGGATGCTATATAATTTGAAGTCACCTGTGAGTTAACGTGTCAGTAAAACAAAAGGCTAAGTTAGTTGTCATGTCACGTATCACTTCCACCAATAATGTCGCTGCCTGTAGATTTAGTTCTTTCCGCGCATAAGAAAATGGTCCAGGTTTTCTGATATCAACCTCGATGCCACTTGGCTAGCAAGTGTATTTTTCTATGGGTTTTTTTTATCTTTGAATACTGAACTTTACTTTTCTAAGCTCAATTAAAGTTTATGAACTTTAACCTTTCGTGTTTACTCCCTAAATTCATCGAAATTTCGGATGCCGCTTGATGTCAAATTTCTTATTTACAGCAACACTTTTACTGCCATTTAGATTTATCTGAATTCTGAATTGTGGAGTAGAAAGAAGTAACCTTCTCTTTATGTGTCTTGAAATTTCTTCACTGTGCTTTCTGTTTTCTTATATCGGCGAAATAGTGTCGGAAGTAATTCTGTTCTTTCCCTACATATTTAGTACTGAATACTTCATTTACAGAAGCTATAAAGCAGTAATCCTGTACTGAGGTCGACAGCATCACCTAATGCCCTCGCTTCAAAACTGCTGGCAGTCTAAGCTCGGAAACCATCGACATCACCATTTGGCGACGAGTGAGCAGAATCGTTAGCAGGCTGCAGGAAAATCTTTAGTAGCTTATTGTCTGTCTTTACGTTCTGAGTTCAAATTTCGCCGAGGTCTACTTAGTCTTTCAGCCTTTCGGGGGCCGGTAAAAATAGGCACCAGTCGATGTAATCGACTAAGCTCCTTCCTCAAAACTGATGGCTTTGCACCGAGATTTCAAATCATATTTACCTTCGCAATGCTGATTGCGCAGGAAGGCGGTGAGCTGACCGAAACGTTAGCACGCCGGGTGAAATTCTTAGCGGTATTTCGTCTGCCACTACGTTCTGAGTTCAAATTCCACCGAGGTCGACTTTGCCTTTCATCCTTTCGGGGTCGATTAAATAAGTACCAGTTACGCACTGGGGTCGTTATAATCGACTTAATCCGTTTGTCTGTCCTTGTTTGTCCCTTCTGTGTTTAGCCCCTTGAGGGTAGTGAAGAAATAGGTATTTCGTCTGCCGCTACGTTCTGAGTTCAAATTCCCCCGAGGTCGACTTTGCATTTCATCTTTTCGGGGTCGATTAAATAAGTACCAGTTACGCACTGGAGTCGATATAATCGACTTAATCCGTTTTTCTGTCCTTGTTTGTCCCCTCTGTGTATGGCCCCTTGTGGGCAATAAAGAAATAAGAAATATTAGCACGCCGGGCGAAATGCTTAGCGATATTTCGTCTGTCTTTACGTTCTGAGTTCAAATTCCGCCGAGGTCGACTTTACCTCTCATCCTTTCGTCGTCCATAAATTAAGTACGAGTTGCGTACTGGGCCGATCTCATCGACTGGCCCCCTTCTCAAAAATTTCGGGCTTTGTACCTAGAGTAGAAAAGAATACTGATTGCGCAGGTAAGGTTTCACTGTTTCTGAAATATTTCTGTTTATTCATTTATTTTTTCTTTCTTCAAGATTCTTATCTTCAACGAATGTATCTGCCTTATGACAGTGAAACTTTCTCTAAGCTGTTAACAAGTGCTCTGACTCGTTAACTTCTTTCTGAATATATTTCGTGATTCTGGCTTTCAATGTTAATCCCATTTAATCGAAAGTTAATACTTCATTCTTAAGCAATAATTAAATACTACTAATACTACTCCTACATTTTCTATTTACTGCGAATACCTCAAATAATTATCAGCAATTTTTCACTCACTACAATTTTAGTAGAGCAAGAGGTAAATTTACAAAAACTAAAAAGTACAATGCGATTTCAATAATTACTTGAAGTCGTTTAATATTTCCTTTCTCCAATGTCCATATAAATGAAGTTAAGACAACTTCTTCATAAAGCCTGAGTGTTTTTCAATTCCCTTTAAATTCGAGATCCAAACACATGTTAGTCTATTTTTATACTCCTCTTCGACGTCAATTATTTTATTATCTTTTGCACTTCAGTACCACTATACATGTTTTCTTCACGTTTTCTCGTATCAAAGCACATGCTTGTATATTATAACATATATTCGTATATCATATTACATATTTGGAATACCGTATCCCTATCTGTCACTTAAACCTTCGAAAAATAATCTAAGAGTCACAATGCACAAAGCACTCCATATTGAAAATAATACCAACGGATTCTACTTACCAAGAAAGGAAGATGTGTTTTCTAAAATTAGAAAACACTGTTAATGCTGCGATAGTTGGTCCGAAAATCGATGTTGCGAAGAGTAAAGAAAGAATACTATCGGCAGCCAAAGATACCCAAAAGGTGACCGAAACAGTAGGAGAATTCAAAGAGAAAAAGAAGAACAACAAAACAAACAAACGGAAAGAAATGGAACCACATGGCTAATTGGTGCAACAAATGGAAAATGTTGGAACTGAAGCCCGCTGGCACTGGTTGACGAACGCGAACTTGAAATGAGAGACAGAGACGATAATTATAGCCACTCAGGAACAAGACCATAGAACAAATCTCATAACGACAAAGATAGATAGACAGCATGTGTAAAAGCTGCAGGAGAGGAGACGAGAGTTTCCATCCTATTTTGAATGAGTGCAGCATTCTAGCACAATAAGAGTATAATCACTTAAATGACTGTGTAGAGGAAAGAGTGCATTGGGATGTTAGCCAGATGTTTGGCTCCAAAACAACAGAAAAGTGGTATCAAAACGAACCAGAAACCTTGATAGAAAATGAGAATTGCAAGACCTTGGGGAACTTCGCCATAAAGACTGACCATACTACTAAGGCAAGAACCCCAGACATGACTGTAGAAGGCAAAATAACGAAACAATGCAAGATCAGGAATTTTGCAATTCCCTCCAGTAGCAGAGTCGATGCCACAGAAATGGAAAAAATTAAAAAATACCAAGATCTAGCAAGAGAGTTGAGAAGACTGTGAAAGACCAAAACAACAGTTATTCCTGTAATAATTCGTGCACTTGGCACAAGACCCACAACGCTAGCTAAAACACTGGAAGAGATTACAAGTGAAATTTTGCATTATCGACCATATTTGTATAAAATTTTCTGTAGTGTATGTTAGGACACGGAGGCTAATATAAATGTACTTTAACGTTATTGAAATCATTATTATTAATAAAGAAATCATCAACATCATTTCCATTTTCCTCTAAGTTCTTCTCTTCCTCCTCCTCCTCCTGCTCATCATCATCATCATCACCATCATCATCATCATCATCATCATCATCATCATCATCATCATCATCGTCATCAAAACGAGCAGCAGCAGTGTTGTTGCTGCTGCTTGTTTGGATGGTGGTAGGGATAATGGGGCGGACAATTTCTGTTATAGCCATGATGCAGTACACAAATTCTACAAACACAGAAGGTATGCATGTATGTATGTATGTATGTATGTATGTATGTATGTATGTATGTATGTATGTATGTATGTATGTATGTATGATCATATATATATACCCTCCTGCTTCCATTTCCTGAGCGCCTATTAATAATAATACTGTAATTGTTCCATTGTTGTTGTTTTTTTGTTTTCCCGTTTGGATTAAAATTATATATATATATATATATATATATATATATATACTATATATGTAAATATTGGCCTGCTCGCTTAGCCAATGGGGTGGTTTCATTTGAAGGCTAAAACAATGTGAAGCACATTGTGACCGGCGATGTGTAGCAACATCTGATAGTCTGGTCGGTCACGGTGATATATGTAAATATAATATGTGACAATTATTAGGTAGCCATGATGAAACTCCGAGTTCCGGATGTCGGGGCGGAAACCCACGTAGCTATTTCTTCGGTTATCGGGCCGATAACCGAAGAGATGGCTACCGAATAATTGTCACATATATTTACAGATAAATTCCTCTATTTACATAATATCGAGAGTTCTTTCAATCTTTTGTTGTCTTACCATTTCTATTTATGCATATGTATATGCATATGTATATACATACATATACATATATATATATACATATATATACATAGATATATATACATATATATATATATACAACATACACACACACACACACACGCACATATATATATATATATATATATATATATATATATATATATATATATATATATATATTATAATATATATATATAATATATATATATATATATATATATATATACATATATATAATGTATGTATGTATAATATATCTCAGAAAGAAAATCATTTGATGGCGCCTCATTTTCGCTGTAATTGTCACATTTTTTCCAACCTTGTATAGTAATCTCCAGAAACTTAATAATGAGGAGCCAATGTGCTTAATAACAATATTGGTTTCTCCTGAGTTTCTAGAACAGAGGGTGTGTAATCTTCTAAATCAGCTGAGTTGTTTTACTGGTGCTGATTTCAAAGACTGCAATACGGTTGGCAAATAGCATTTGAACTCAAAACATATATAGAGAGAGTTAGCAGTTAAATATGGTGTCAGGCAGCGTTCAGATTACTCAGTGCACTTTGTTCCATGCCTCTTCCACCATCTTTAAATCCCCTCCTCCACTTCATCTAACTTCTCTTCCTCCCCCTCATCAGCGTCATTGTCATCATCATTGTTATTATTATCATCATCATCATCATCATCATCATCATCGATACAATCATTAAAGTACTAACAAAAGCTTCCTACTACTACTACTACTACTACTATACTACTACTACTACTACTACTACTACTACTACTACTACTACTACTACTACTAGTACTACTACTACTACTACTTGTTGCAATGCTGGTCGTGCTAGTGCAGGATATTGTTGTAGTGGTTGATGTTGTAGTTACTGGAGGAGGATTAAGTGGAGGAAAAGGAAGAGGAAGAGGCAGAGAATTAAAAGTGAAACATGTGACGAAGAGGACAGAGTGTCTCTTTCTTCGCCTCTTTTGGAAGAGGCTTAATGAGAAAGAATAAAAAGAGAACGAAAGAAATTAGAAACAATGAACGACTGAACCAAAGTGTCTCACAAAAATGAAATTTGACGATAATTACAATCGCAACCTGTTGGAAACATTTCTCTCGCAGGCACTAAACTCGATTTTAATATATTGACAACGATAAAGTGTCGTCAGAAAGTCTGCGTGAAGCACTTGTGAAATTTTGTTAGCGACAAAAATTGCTTAATTTCAATTTTCAATACACACTCACACACATGTATGTATGTATGTATGTATGTATGTATGTATGTATGTATGTATGTATGTATGTATGTATGTATGTATGCATGTATAGGTGAGCACAAGTGTGTACGTACGTCGCTGCGAATGTTCTATTCTACTCTGTTGCGTTTTTGTTCCTCCACACACGCCAGCTAAATTTAATTGGTCCTTACTCGAAAGACACCTGTTGTTATGTCCTGTTATTATTTTTATTGTATTTGTGTAACATTGTTCGTTTTTTTCTGTCCTTGTTTTTGTATACATTCGCTCTTTTCTTCCAAGGAATCTAATGCTCTTAGCTTAGTTCTTCCTTGAGGCTGGCCAGATTGGAGCAATCACGAGTATAATCAGCCGAAATTGCTAAGATAATCTGGTACTCGACTGAGGAAAGAAAACTTCGAATGATCCGTCCTTGGTTTCTTGGTATCGTCCATCTGGGTGATTTGTTGTCTCATTTTTGTATTTCATATATATATATATATAACGGGAAAGTTTACGAAAATAAACAAAAGAAGAAGGCAGGTGGAGTACAAACAAACAAATGTATTAGTATAGCGCTCAGGAATAGAAATAGAAAAAGACTTTTACGTTTCGAGCCTACGCTCTTCGACAGAAAGATAGACAGAAAAAAACAAGGAGAGAAACAAGGAGAGAAAAAAGAAAGAGAGAAAAAACTGCGTGTAGAAGCTAACGATCTACAATGGCGTATATATATATATATATATATATATATATATATATATATATATATATACATATATACGTACATATATATATTGTATGTGAGTGTGTATACATATATATATATATATATATATATATATATATATATATATATATATATACAATATATAATTGGCCTGCTCGCTTAGCCAGCGGGGTGGCGTCATTTGAAGGCTAAAACAATACGAAGCACATTGTGACCAGCGATGTGTAGCAACATCTGATAGCCTGGTCGGTGACGGTGATCACAGTGACGGTGATCACAGTGACGGTGATATATATATTATATATATATAATATATATATATATATATATTATATATATACTCTTTTATTTGTTTCAGTCATTTGATGTGGCCATGCTGGAGCACCGCCTTTAGTCGAGCAAATCGATCCCAGAACTTAATCTTTGTAAGCCTAGTACTTATTCTATCGGTCTCTTGTGCTGAACTACTGGGTTACAGGGATGTAAACACACCAGCATCGGTTGACAAGCGATGTTGGGTGTGACAAACACAGTGACACAAACGCATACATATATATATATATACATACATACATACATATATATATTTACATACATACATACATATATATATATATATATATATATATATTCAAAATGTGACCGCGTGTGTACCGTTGTTGATTTTTTCCTCTGTCTTCCCTTACATACATACATAATAAATATACATACATACATACATAATA
>NC_043001.1:36259685-36267185 GCF_006345805.1 Octopus sinensis | reverse complement strand
ATTCTAAATACATCTTTGGGGTTAAACTGCCTTGTGAGTGAAATCTGGTAAGCACGAAGATACAAGAAACCCAGAGTATGTTTCTTGTAGTGTGTGTACCGATGATGTATATTGGCGAAGGCTGTAAACATCGATGAGAAAAAAACAACGAAAATTCAATTCGTTTTGAACATCGCTCCTTGTGACACATGTTCTGCTGCGACAGACTAGTATGGTGGAATTTAAAAGTGGCTTCTTTCAGCTGTTATTTCTAGCATGTCATGTAACCCCATAGAAAATCTTCTGTGACTCATGCGTCTGTAGGTTGATAATTGTACTAAAAATGCGTGTAAGGAAGGGTATTTCAGCTGATTTTCATTTGAGATGTGGGGGACTCAGAGAAGTGGTTTGGAGTGAAATACTGTAGACATATTAAGAAAAGAAAAAAAATGACAGACACATGGGGACAGTAGACAGCTTGCTGTCGATGGCTTTGTTGAAGTCAACAGCAATAACGTTGTTCTCATTGAAATTCTCAAGTGCAAGATACTAATTGTGTGAGACATACATATGAAAGCAGATCTCTGATTAATTTCGTTCTATGAGAATCTTACTGATGGCCACATGGACGGGAAGAATCTCAGACTGATAAATTAAGATAAAAAAAAACAGCTTTATCTTGTTTCCTTTTTCCTTCCAAACTGTAGCTGCTGCTGCTGCTGTTTCTTCTTCTTCTTCTTCTTCTTCTTCTTCTTCTCTTCTTCTTCTTCTTCTTCTTCTTCTCTTCTTCTTCTTCTTTTTTCTTCATCTTCTTCTTCTTCTTCTTCATTTTGTTCTTCTTCTTCTTTTTCTTCTTCTTCTTTTCTTCTCTTCTTCTTCTTCATTTTCTTCATCTTCTTCTTTTTCTTCTTCTTCTTCTTCTTCTTCTTCTCCTTCTTCTTCTCCTCCACCTTCTTCTTCTTCTTCTCCTCCTCCACTTCTTCTCTTCTTCTTCTTCTCCTTCTTCTCCTCCTCCTCCTCATCATCATCATGACCATCACGACGACGACCACCTTCACCACCGTCACCACCACCACCACCACAACCATTATTATCAGTAGTACTAGTAGTAGTGTTAGTAGTAGTAGTAGTAGTAGTATTAGTAGTAGTAGTAGTAGTAGTAGTGTAGTAGTAGCCTCAGCAGCTGCATTATTATTATAATGAAGGCGGCGAGGTGGTCGAATCATTAGTGCTTCTGTGACAAATTACTTAGAGGTATTTCTTCGAACCCTTTATGGTGTGACAGGTATATACGACTTCAACATGTAAAGGATGTAAAATAAAACTAACATTGGCAACATATGAATTCAGAAAGCAAAGGAGTATCAAGAACAATCCCTTCAATTCGCTGCTCATTTTTCTGTTTAAGTAATAATAATAGTTTCTAAGACGGTGAAACCTTTTATAAGTTTGAAATCGATCGGTCGATTAAATCGAATTCAGTATTTCATTGGTATACATTTTATCGCTGCGCGGAGAAATGAAAAGCAAAAATCAACACCGAAGAGATATAAACATTTGTATCTTTGGCGTTGAGGCATTCATTATGACCATATATTTTTCATATCTGAAAACCCAAACTTTTATCATTGATTGTTAAATATTCTTGGCAAAAATGTTTCTTATTTTCTTTAGAGGTTACACTTTTACCTTTTTACTTGTTTCAGTCATTTGACAGCGGCCATGCTGGAGTACCGCCTTTAGTCGAGCAAATTTACCCCAGGACTTATTCTTTGTAAGCCTATTACTTATTCCATCGGCCTCTTTTGCCGAACCGCTAAGTCACGGGGACGTAGACACACCACTATCGGTTGTCAGGCGATGTCGGGGACAAGCACAGACACACAAACATATACACACACACTTACACACACACACACACACACACCACACACAACACACACACACACACACACACACACATACAATATATATATTATACTATATATATATATATATATATATATATATATATATTATAAATATATACATATATACGATGGGCTTCTTTCAGTTTCCGTCTACCGAATCCACTCACAAGGCTTTGGTCGGCCGGAGGCTATAGTAGAAGACACTTGCCCAAATTGCCACGCTGTGGGACTGAACCCGGCACCATGTAGTTCATAAGCAAGTTACTTACCACACTCCCACTCCTACGCCTATAGTATTTTGTAGATTTTATGTTTAACCGAAATGTTTCTATTTCACAGAGCAAAAAAGGAAATATATATAAGCAAAGCTTCTAGTTTATATTGATATGGCAAAAGCAATCTAAATTAAAATCTTACAACTTCAGTACAAATTTTACTCAGGATGAAAGACAAAGTCGACCTCGGAGGGATTTGAACTTAGAACATAAACACGGACAAAATTTTTTCGCTGTGATAACGCTTCTGCCAACACATCACCTTCATAATAATATGGATCTCAAAATTTGGCTCAAGGCCAGCAATTGTCAGGGGAGCGGTTAAGTCGATAACATTGACCGCAGGATTCAACTGGTACTTATTTTATCGACCCTCAAAGGATCAAAGGCAAATTCGATCCTACGGAATTTGAACTCAGACGCTAAGAATTTGTACTTAGAACTTAACGCTAGAGGAAATGCCACATTTTGCCGCCTTCAGTAATAGTAATAATAATGGTTTCAAATTTTGGCACAAGACCAGTAATTTGGGGGCAAGGGATAAGTCGATTATATTGACCTAGTATCGACCCCGAAAGGATAAAAAGCAAAGTCGACCTCGGTGGAAATTGAACTTAGAATATATAGACAGACGAGCGGCCGCTAAACATTTTTCCCGGTGTGGTAACGATCCTCCAGTTAGTAGCAGAAATGGGTAGAGAAATATATGTGACTGAGCAGAGATTAGTAGATCAAGCTAATGCTATGAGAAGAAAGCGGATGACAGAATTGGAGATATAAGAGATCACAAGGGAACTGGAAAAGAAAGACTAGGCACTAGGAAAGACACACACAGTATCAGGGGTATCAAGAGTAATATGAAGGAAATTGGAATAGAGTGCTCAGTAGAACTGTTACAAGAGTTTTACCTCCTCGACACGGCCAGAATAATCAGGAAAGTATTAGATAGATGAAAAGAACGAATAGCATGGCACCGCAGGCTGCAGGTAGTAAGCCCGATACGCATGCAAGACTCCTGGAGCTCCAACAAAGCCTGGGATAAATAGAAATAATAATAATAATAATAATAATAATAATAATAATAATAATAATAATAATAATAATAATAATGTGATGACCGTCAGAGCATCACAACAAATCACAGCACATACCCAAGGCACACAGAGCTGCGCTCGGTAGTGAAGTGAAAGCACGCTATAAAAATAAAACTACTGAATAATAATAATAATAATAATAATAACAACAACAACAACAACAACAACTACTACAACAATAACAATAATAATGATTGAGAATATAGAAGACATCACTGGGGTTATTGAGAAAAAATATGGACATGGAAGTAAATGAATTAAAAGAAGTGGAAAGAATTTTGCTCCGGGGTGGACTCGGAAGGTGAATGAAATACTGAAAGAGATTAACACAGATAATATAACTGGAACAAATAGGTCGATTTAAGCCTGGATCATCTATATAGGAAAGAATGCAAGCCTCGAACCAAACCGTAAGGGTGGAAAGAGAACTTTGGTCGAAAAGAATGATAAAGCAATCAATGGATGAGCTACGAAAACCTATCAACATCCTGGAAAGAAAGAAACATGGTGAAATCCGTACGAATGAGAAATACTAGGAAGTAGAACGTGGGGATCAAGAAAAAAGGGGTTAATGCAGTCCTCGAAGAACTGAAACAGACTGCAAGCTAAACTACAAATACAAAAAAGATATGATCAAAGAATTGAACATTATAAAATCAATAGATTGCTTCAATAGCATTAGAAAAGGTTTTGTCAGCAGCTGAACGCAAATGCTGATGTCAGTGAGAAACTGGACATTGAAGAAAGTAGGAGGTCTTGGAGTAACATCTGGGATAATGGAAGAAAGCATATGAAAAATGATGAATAGTTGAAGGAATTAAGATAAGAGAAAAATGAAGTGAAGCAGAGCAGTATAACAATAACAACTAAAATGGTGACCGAGCAGAAAAAAAGTTCCAAACTAGGAGATGTCCCATGGGTAAAGGGGGCCCGTTGAAATATTTCCCTGCATTACACGAAATAATAGCAGAGCATATGGATAAAATAATCAACAACGGGCTGGAAATTCCAGAATGGTTGACCACAGGTAAAACGGTTCTTTGCCAAAAGGACCCCAGTAAAGGTAATGCAGTGAATAATTATCGGCCAACTTCCTGCCTGCTCCTGATATGGAAGTTGGTGACAGGAATAATATCTAATCGTGTGTATGGCTTCATAGAAATGTATAGCAAGCTGCCAGTTGAACAGAATGGTTGTGGGAGGAAAAGCTGAGGGACAAAGGATAACCTTTTGATAGAATAATGCCGAAAAATGTAAGAAAAGACTTACTAGTCTGGGTATGGCGTGAATTGATTATAAGAAAGCTTAGTAGATTCCTGGATTTTAGAAAGTCTTGAGTTGATACAGGTGTCTTAAATTTATTCAGGATGGAGAACTGGAATACAGAATTAACATCATGTGGAAAATTTTGGGGGATGGTTAACATCAAGAAAGGCATATTTCAGGGAGATAGTCTGTCGCCATTGCTGTTTGTGATTTGTATGATACCTCTCACACATATATTACTGAATATGACTTTAGGGTATATCTTGAAAAATGGACAAAAGTTAAATCGCTCGTTATATATACACGAGTTAAAGATCTTCGTTAAGCGCGAACGTGGAACATAAATGGTCTGGTTTCAGCAGCGCAGATACTGAGTAGGTATATCGGGATGGAATTTGAATTTATAAGTGTGGTACGCTTATCATAAAAAAGGGTAAAGTAGTGTCACTTAATGGTGAATAACCACCATACAGCGTATTTTTAAGTATAACAAAATCAAGGCGAATGACAAGGAGGAAAGCTTTAGACAAGAACACCCCAGAACCAAATTAATTATAGAAAATAGACTCAATTGTAAGAACAAGATCAGGGCAATGAGTACACGGGCCGTTTCCTTAATGTGATACGGTGCGGTTGTTAGGTGGACAAAGAACGGGCTTAAGGAAATGGATAGAAAAACCAAGAAAGCGATGATAATGAACAAGAAGCTTCACCCTAAAAGCGATATCAATAGACTGTGTGTGCCTAGATATAACGGAAGAAGCGGTCTCATAGGATGTTAGACCTGTGTTGTCAATAAGGAAAAAGGCAGATTGAACCTTGTTTGTAGCTGTTAGAAATAATACCACGATCCTTAGTGAAAATGTGACACCCTCACCCCAAATTTAAGAAACAAGATGGAAGACAAAGATTAAAGAACTGGAAAATATAAACGATGTATGGGTAATATCTTTGAGAAATGGAAGGGAAGACAAAGCCAAGGTCTGGAAGTGGCGAAAGAAAAGTGATCTGGAAGGGTGCACTAAGGTATTGGTTGATATGCAGTACCCAGGAACAAGCTCTGAGAACTAATTACACCAGGTTTTAAATCGATAAGAGCAGTGACCTGCACCTTTGTAGGATGTGTGACAGCAAATACGAATCAGTCTCACATATTGTGAGTGAGTGTAGCAAACTGGCTTAAAAAGAATACAAAATGAGGCACGATAACGTCGCTAAGATTGTTCACTGGAGATTGTGTGAGTACGGTCTAGAAAGAACAAGGAAATGGTACGAACATTAACCAGAAGGCGTCACCGAGAATAATTAATATTAGATCTTGTGGGATTTTACAATCCAGTGTGACTCAGTTATTGATGCTCGGAGACATGACAAGATAAAAAGAAAACAAAAACAAGATCATAGATATTGTCGTACCTGGGGATGCAAGAGTGGGTGACAAAAGAGATGGAAAACATTGAAAAATATAAGCTACTAAAAGACGAAATTGCACGAATGTGAGCAATGAAGAGAATAACTGACATCTGAGTAGCTGCAGGGACACTGGAAGCATTGACAAGGTTTGAGAAATATATCGGAGAATTTTGGAATCGACATGAGGGTAGAACATGCTCAGAAATCTGCTCTTTTGCGGACAACGAGGATTTTGAAATTCGTACTTGGGTTTTAAGTATCGTGGGAAGAGACCCTTTGAGACATTTGATAATAGGTTGCTGTCCGCTCTCAGAGAGGTAAAATGGAAATAATAATAATAATAATAATAATAATAATAATAATAATAATAATAATAATAATAATATAATAATAATAATAATAATACAATAATAATAAGGACCACCTAATCTCTGGATGTAAAGTCTTAGCACCAGTGGAGTATAAATTAAGACATGACAGAGTGGCCAATATCTACACTGGCTAATAAGTCGGCATTACAATATCAAAACTGCCGACAAGTGGTATAATCACCACCCTGAGCTTGTAACTGAAGGAGAAAATGTAACAATTCTGTGGGACTTTCCAGTACATACAGACCGAACCATCAAAGCCAATAAACCAGATATTGTTGTGAAAGACAAAAACATAAAGTTGCTTATTGATCGACATGAGCATCCCCTGTGATCATAGTATCTCGGCGAAAGAGTTGGACAAGCTCAGAAATATATAAAGACCTGCTCATTGAAATTGAGAAAATGTGGCATCTCAAGGCGGTTACAATACCAGTGATCGTAGGAGCACTAGGAATGATCAAGAAGGGAACCGAAAATTATGTGAGAATGATCCCTGGCTTACCATCCCTGCAAGAAGTGCAAAAGATTGTCTTAACTGGTACATCACACGTTGAGAAGAGCATTGTCTCTGTGAGAGCTGTTACTGCCCATGTTTTTAATTTAACCTTAAAAAAGAAAAAAAAATGAACGAACTATTGAGTTTGTTTAAATGACTACCAATGTAACTATGAGTTTCTTTGCCCTAGGAGTCGGGAAGACGCTCGGCAAGAAATGGAAGCAAATTTGAAAGAAGAAGAAAAAAAAAAATAATAATAACAACAACAATAAATTGAGGAGCGGTGGAGCGAGAAGCCTCTGGATGGACAGTATATACTTCAAAGTCGAAATGCTGATGTAGATGAAGCAACAATCCATCAGCGGCTGAGAAGTTCTGGATTGAAAGCAGAGACTGAAGGTTTCATATTGGCGGCACAAGATCAAAGCTTGCTCACAGCAAAAACTAACAGGCTAACGTTCTTCAAAAAACGGTTCTGACACTAAATGCAGATTCTGCGACACATTTGACTAAACAGTAGACCATCTCGGCTCGGGATGTCTTGTACTGACACCAAACGAATACAGAAGTTACCACGATAGGGTAGGAGAGTATTTAAACTGGAAAATATGTAAACACTCCAAAATCATGCTTACTGGTATGAACATCATCCTGAGCCAGTTGTTGAAGGTAGAAATGTCACTATCCTCTGGG
>NC_043001.1:36252185-36257185 GCF_006345805.1 Octopus sinensis | reverse complement strand
TATATATAAAACTTACTTGGAGTGGATGCGTGGCGTTCCATCATGTATATATATATATATAATGTATACGTGGTGAGTGTACGCGTTTATATATATATATACATTAATATATAAAGATATAGAGATATATATATGTCAATATATATCTATATATATACATACTTGCATATATATATGTGTGTGTGTGCATATGTGTATATATGTGTGTGTGTGTATATGTATATATATATATATATATATATGTGTGTGTGGGGGTGTATATTTAGGAATATATACCTCCAGGCACATACATATATATAATATACATACATATACATCATACACATATGTAATATACATATACAATATATAGACTATATATATGTATATATATATATATCTATATATATATATATATATATATATAATATATATATATATATATATATATATATATACATATATATATGTATTTGTGTGTACCACTAAGAAATGTAATAGCTTATTCTCACACCTGCGGTATGAGAATTCACAGCAACAAATATATAAATGCGCGCGTGTGTGTGCATTCTAGATATATTTCTCAGTTTTTTTTTCTGTTCTCTTTCTTACGCGCTTGCATTACTCCTTTGTGTCTTTCGTTTCCTTCTTTCTCTCTTCCTTCCTTCTGTTCTTCCTTCCTTTCTTTCTTTATTACACCTACATTCTTTCCCACCTATAGATTTGTGTGCATGTATCTGTGAATATACGTTTCTATGTACTCATGTAGAAATGTATAGACATATATCTATGTGCAAATGCATGTGTTTATAAATCTGTGACATGTTCAGCAACGCACTACAAAGGTGAAATTCAGCCGCATCCAAAATATGTCCAGTGTTATCAGGGGTCACAATTCTAAATAGACCAATATACAATTGCCGACATATGAAGATCTAATCTCTGGAAAGGATCTATGCCTCAATACATGCAAGATAACTTGTATTCGGCTTATAATGAGAAAGCTTTCTTTCATCAACATCTTCTCTCACTACTACTTGACAAGCAGCGCTGCCTTTTCAAATTGTATTTCGAGATCGGATAATTAGGAAAAGAGCAAAGTATATTTTATTAGTGATAGTAAGCGAACCACCAAAGTATCACAGAGGATCGAGATACTGCCGTGTCTGTTATACAGATAAGCTCCACATATCCTCCCGAAGAACCTAAGAGACATGCATGGGGTGGATGCTGATGTCTTTAAAATAAAACTGGATCTCTTCTTGTCAGGTGTCCCAGATGAACCAACTTCACGGCAGGAGGTGCAGCTGAGGGCAGCTGCATCGAACTCTCAATGCACCAAATGGCAATTGCTAAAAGCATTCGTGAAGTAAAATCATGTAGCAACACCAAATGGCTTGCCCCAGCATGGCCACAGCTTGTGAGCTGAAACTAGATAAAAAAAAAAAAATAAAAATACTTCTCACTCCACTGTAGTTCCAGCTGAAATAGACAAATAAAACGAGATTAGTTTCATCCTACCAACATGGGTCGAACTATTTTCTTATCATAAACATGAAGGGATCCCCATTAATTTGCAAAGAATAAATAAATAAATAAAAAGGCACGCGGTCACTTTATCACATTCAAAAATGTAGGCGATTTTGGAGTATGTATATACGGGGCTTCCTGTGACTACAGAGGAATCCAAAAGTCTGGAACTTCTCAGCCTGATATACTCGCTTGCATGTATGCATGTATGTATATAATTGTATATACATACGTATATATGTACACGTACACACACGCACACACAGACAAACACACACACATACACATTATATATATATAATATACATATATATATATATATTGATAGATAGACATACATATATATATACATGTACACACTCACACACACACACACACACACATATATATATGTGTGTGTGTGTATGTATCTATGTATGTATGTATGTGTGTGTGTGTGTGTGGACGTCACTAGCTTTGCAAACAAAATGAAATACGAACAAACAGGACAAGTACACACAGAGTAGGTTCCTTTCATCAGTTGTCGGCTGTCTCTCTACTCCTCATTTCGAGCATTTTACGACAATATGAGTCTTCAAAGACGGTTTCTCCCACAAATTCCAAAATAAAATTTTGGTTTATGGAGGGTTAAATTTGGGAACAAAAACAGAACAGCGGGGACATATAAGGAAAGGGAGCGAAAACAAACATGGGGGATATATAGTTGAAATTTTCAGAAAAACAGAAGACGAAGACAAGTGTATAAACGTATAAACAACAAACAAGTGTATTAGTTTAAAAGAGAAAGTCTTTTACGCTTCGAGCCTACGCTCTTCAACAGAAACGAACACGAGGAAATAAACAGAGAGATAATTAAAAAAAACCTTTTGGAGCTAGCGGTCAATCATGGCGGCTGGCTGGACAAAGGTAGTTAGACAGAAGAGCTAGGAAGAAGGGGAGATGATAAAGCATTGGTGATCTCAAAACGTAGGTGGGCGTGCGTGTGTATGTGAGAGTGTGTGCGTGCGTGTGGATAGAGATATATACATTTATATGTAAACATCATCATTACGTATATATGTGTCTATATACAAACACATGCACGGATATATATATATATATATATATATATATATATATACACACACACACAACGCGCACACACATGTTGCAGGTAGCACTAATGAGCAATAGCAAATCGCAAATAAATTGTACCTAAAGTAAAACATGATAGAACTTTAGCAATAGTTATTAATAACTCCAACATATTCGTTAACATAAATTACCAACTTAGATTCATTTAAACATTCACAAAGCATATTCATAATTAGAACAATGCCTTTTAAGCAAAGCAACACTGACAACAACATTCATTTATTCATAAATCGCAAGGTTTCTATGTTGGTACTAGAATATGTTGCTATAGTATTATAGTGTCGGCACTTCAGTCACGGTATAGATTTACAGTACTTGTAGCTAGTGTCATTAGCTAAAAAGTCATTTGCTTCATTTTGCAGCTATATTGTTTTTTATCACATAGAATTACTGTTGTTCTTGCTTTTGTTGTCATCATTGCGAAGCGCCAGATAAATTTATGACCTATCTACGTCCTATCGATTAATTTCTCACAATACCTCATGCTTTCGGCAAGATGGTGGAACAGGGATGCGTAGGTTCACGAGGGAAGCCCTTCATAGTTGTCATTCAACTAGAATTAAAAAGTAAGCAAGTCCCCTTTAAAGTTTTGTACACTGTCGTAATACGGATGACTATTTGGGATAACTGAATTCTGAACATAACATGCTAGAAAAGAATATATGTAAGTCACGGCTAAAAGACTAATCAAACGGGGAAAGGAAGAATTGCAGAAAAGGGACATAGAAATATTGTTACTTGTGACCCCTATTCTCAAATTATAAAGTCATATAATAATTGCTAACATCAGTAAAATTTACATTATGAGACACAAGATTAACTTTAAACGTTATGTCAAATTCTATGGTTATTTAAACGTGTACACTGTGAATGAGGAAAGGGCGATATGTGCTTGAAAATAGTTTTTCCTCCCCATCTATATCTATAAAATTCACTGTGTGCGTGAGTGTGTGTTTCCTCTAGGCACAGCCAAACTGCTGGATCAATCTGTACCAAATTTGGCATGAAGGTTTTTCATTATCCGGGGAAGGTTCTAGGGATGGGGGTCAAATTTTGGCTCTTGCCCATATAGGGGGCTGTAGATCCCCACTATACGACCTTTCCGATTTTTTCAACGATATTATATTGTTTCACTTTTATTCTTTCACTTTTTATAAGACTATAATATTGTTTCACTTTTTTCTTTCACTAATTGTCTCATATTATACTTTCACTTTTGATAAAACTTTCCCAAGATCAGCAAATGCATGCTACAGCATGTCAAAGGGAGCCTCAAGACAAGCGAGACGACACATTCTCAAGATCAGCAAACACATGCTATAGCATGTCAGATGAAGTCTCAGTAGAGAGGGGAGATGTGACTTTCACCAAATTTCCATATGAAACTAATGGCATGCGCTGCTCAGGTAGTAAGGTAAGATTGCCAGCACTACCAGCTTCTCCACAACCTCTTATAAATCTTCTGAAAGGCACTTCCATCCAGTCAAAAGGTTTTTCTGAACAATATCAGCTAATACAATTATGCATTCCAAATGGCATCGTTTGCTGCATCTAAGGAGATAGTTGAACATGGATTTACGCCAACGTTTAAATTTCAAGGGGAAGTCTGTCATCTCATTGCTTCCCTGTTACCCACAAAATGAACAACTACACTTCCTCCAAATTTACTTCGAGGACAACAAACCCGAAGGAGGTATCAAAACTTCAGACGATGTATCAAAACTTCAGATGCTGCAAAGGAGGGTATCTCCACTGACAGCTTTTCGATCCGTTCAAAAATCACATACCCCCCACCCCCAATTACCATGACCGGCTAAGGCCTGCAATACTCCCAAAAGAGGCACGACATGGCGCTTAGTCGAATTAGCCCATCATTTACTCCACAAATGTTTTGTCATCAATACTGCATTTACCCGTATCTCCTGTTCTAGCATAACTGTAATATATATATACAAACTATGACATTTAACCCCGAGCAACGCCGGGTATCTCTGCTAAGAGTATATAAAAGCGAGGTACTTATCTGTGTCTCTTAGGTATTGTGTTCGCTAAAGTCGTTACCGAAAACAATATGTAACAGACAGTCATACAGTACGATATTCAAATAAAGCACTCCAGCGAACCAGTAATTATATATATATATATATATATATGCACACGTGCACGTATACTTATATACATACATAGATTTATGTACATACGTAAATACATTCATACATATATATATATATGTAATTATTAGTTCGTTAGCAGTGCTTGATTCAGTGTAACATTGTTCGATGTCTGTCTATTACATACTGCGCTGTCTTTAGATTTCAGACTAACGTAAGCACCTTGCTTTATATGTATAGATACAT
>NC_043001.1:36240461-36250461 GCF_006345805.1 Octopus sinensis | reverse complement strand
GAATGTTTTCTACTATAGCACCAGGCGAGGAAGCCCTCGTTATGCTGAACGTGAAAAGCATTCTCTATTTGATTTACTATTAGGGCATATGTAAAGAGTTTGCGAACTATAGCCTGTCCTCTTATAAATATATATACTTACATCTATTTGCACACACATATGCACGTATGTGGTGGTTGTCTACCCCTTATGCAGAATTTTACCACCTCCTGTACCTACACGTTAGGTCCATCTTGGCGTCTGATGTGCCTTTTTAAACCAGACAATGTATTGAAAAGACACCCACATAGATTGCATATCCGATTTGAACCACCAAAAGCTGCAGTTAAGTTCTGATCTTTGTGGATCTTAAAATGTCTATTGAGGCTTCCGTTAGATCCGCAGACCTCATGGCATATACGGCATTGAAAGGTGTGTACAGGCATTTAGGCAGAATAGTTGGTGGAAGTTCGTTTTTCATGGGTCCGCAAATGAGATTTGAGCCCAGCGAAAGAAAGACATGAATCTAATCACATATGTATATGTATATATAACACATACATACACACATATACAATCACACACAGAAAAATGTCGTTGAACCTGCATGTCATCGCTCGATCCGCTATAAACATCAACAAAATCAACTTATAATCGCTCCCTGCCATGGTTTCTGTCATTGAAGATGTTATATAAAGGAGAGCTGTTCACAATTTTTCTCCGTATTTAAATAAGTTTGATTTCACAAGTGTCTGCGGTAAATTTAGATTTAGAACAGTGCTACTCAAAGTGATTGTCCGCGGACCGGTGCCGGTCCGCGAGCCATCAGCTGCCGGTACTCGGCGAGTTTCCAGAAAAGAAAGGAACATTATAAAATGCTTATGTAATATTACGTTATTTGTTTACAAAATAAATATAAGATAAAAAGAATTTTCAACTTTTATAATATTCATTATATATATTGTTTCCGGTATAAATTAATATTACTGAGAAATATTATCGGTTATTGGCACATTGGAAAAAAGAAAAAACTGTCGGTACGCCACGTCAGATAGTTTGAGAAGCACTGCTCTAGAGTAGATTATACCGCCTAAGTACATACTGTATGTTTGTCGTTTACTGTCAGTAAAGCACTTACCAAACTTGAGAGCAGCATGCGACATCCATGCAAATTGGATTTTATTTGGATTAAACCCAAGATGGAACAAAATCCCACTGTTTGATTAATTCAAACAAGTTACAAGAATCTTGGGAAAACAGACCAGAAGACATTTTAGCCGTACATCTACTTCAGACACTATGTGTAGAGTAGACGCCCCCAGACGATGAAGTAGACTAGCCCAATACGTAGATATAGAAGGAGAAGTCTAGAAGTCGAGAGAGTAAAGTAGAGAAGAGAAGTAGAGACTAGAACAGAGTAGCAGTTTGAGGAGAGTTGAGTAGCTGTCATCCGAACGTGCAACATAACACTATGTTACTTCATAATAAGGCGGCGAGCTTGCAGAAACGTTAGCACGCCGGGCGAAATGCGTAGCCGTATTTCGTCTGCCGTTACGTTCTGAGTACAAATTCTGCCGAGGTCGACTTTGTCTTTCATCCTTTCGGGGTCGATAAATTAAGTACCAGTTACGCACTGGGGTCGATGTAATCGACTTAATTCGTTTGTCTATCCTTGTTTGTCCCCTCTGTGTTTAGCCCCTTGTGGGCAGTAAAGAAATATATGTTACTTCATATTTTGGATTAAATTTTAAGTATATACCATCTCAGTGCAAGTGTCTGGTCTGTACTCAATCACTTCGAAATTAAAAAAAAAAACAGAAATGCTTGGAAATATGATCAAAGACTTAAACATTGTGCTCCTTGCATTGTAAAAGACTAGGTAAACGTTTTTCTCTTTTAAATACAAGGTATTTTCGACTGAGGTCAGGATCAGGAGGCGTTCCATTACGAAGAGAAACGATAATTAATGCAGCTGCTACATGACATGAATTAAATAGAATAGAGTTGTTCTCATTAGAAAAAGAATATAAGTTTTGTTTTTCCAAGAATATAGACGTCTATGTGTAACGATGTGCGTGCATCAATAAATATATATGTAACTACAAAGTAGAAACATGTATACGAAAGGCAAAGTCGCCGAGGTCGACTTTGCCTTTCATCCTTTCGGGGTCGATAAATTAAGTACCAGTTACGCACTGGGGTCGATCTAATCGACTAAATCCCTTTGTCTGTCCTTGTTTGTCCCCTGTATGTTTAGCGCCTTGTGGGCAATAAAGAAATAAGAAAAATATATACGAACATATGTATGCCTACGTGAACCAGTTTGTGTATACATACATATATATATATACACATGCATGCACAAAAACGCACACACACACACAGATACACACAAACACACACACACAAACACAAGCACATACACAAACACAAATACATACACACACACACACACACACACACACACACATAGTTCAAGTTTAGAGAAAACAAAAGACGAAACAGGCGAGAGAACAACAAGCAAGTGTATTAGTTTGACGCTCGGGAAGAATGGAAAATTCTTTGACGTTTCGATCCTACGCTCTTCGTTCGACAGAAAGGGTGGAGGGGGAAAACTGGAGAGAGAGAGAGTGAATAAACACGACAGGGAGAGAAAAAATGTGTAAGGATTAATGGTTCAGCATGAAGATGATGATGATGATGATGATGATACATACACACACATATATATGTATCTTCACATACGCGAATGTGTGATATTTGAAATTTAATATAAGTGCAGTACTACGCTTGAGAGAAAACCTAACACATGCATACATATACATACAAATATTCATATATATATATACATATATATATATATGTATATAGATATATAATATATATATATATATATATATATATATATATACACACACACTATATATATATATATATATATATATAGATATATATATATATATATATATATATATATATAATACATATATATATATATAATATGTATATTATATATAAATATATATATATATACATATATATATACATAATATATATTATATTTATATATATATTATATATATATATACACGCATAAACACACAGAGCTATATATATATATATATATATATATATATATAGTTCGCCCTGAAGCATAGAATACATTTTTGTATCCACACACTATTACACACACGTATAAGCTTATACACAAATGTCGTTGGAATCGGATATGAGCAGATGTACATATGTACATTGAGATAGATGTGCACACATGCAAGAATCTACATAATCCGATGACAATGTACAAATATTTGGTGAGAGATTTTAAGGGGAATGAGTGCGAATAAACTAATATACATACATATGTCTATGTACCTGGGTGTAAAAGTGCGTATGCATTTATTAGTAGCAATCATTGTATGTATTTTAGCTTGCTTTATGTTTGTATGTGTTTGTGTATTTGTGTGTTTCTGTCTATTAATCCTGGCATCTGAGTGATAAATGTGTTTGTTTGTGTGCACGTATGTATGTATATATGTATGTATGTATGTATGTATGTATGTATGTATGTATGTATGTATGTATGTATGTATGTATGTATGTATGTATGCATGTATGTATGTATGTATGTATGTATGTATGTATGTATGTATGTATGTATGTATGTAGCGTCTGTATGTATGATGTATGTATGTATGTATGTATGTATGCATGTATGTATGTATGTATGTATGTATGCATGCATGTATGTATGTATATATGTATGTATGTACGTCTGTATGTATGTATGTATATATGTATGCATGTATGTATGTATGTATGTATGTATGTATGTATGTATGTATGTATGTTGTATATGTATATGTATGTATGCGCATGTATATATATATATTACATTATATCATATAAACATATACATACGTCTATATTATACATATACACTACTACACTTATATATATCTATATATATATATAAATGTATACATATGATTATATGTGTATTTGCATGTATATATAATTATATATATACATATATATTTATATACATACATACATACGCACACAGACATGTATGTATATATATATAAATAAATATATACAAATATACGTATATACATACGTACGTACATATATATGTGTGTGTGTGTGGATTCATGTTTATATACGCACACATATTTACTTGTATATTTGTATTTATGTAGGAATCTTATATATATATATATATATATATATATATATACGTGTGTGTGTGAGTGAATATATATGTGTGTGATGTGAGTGTGTTTGTGCGCGTGTAAGACATTATGTATTGCTTCCCTTCTGCCTTGTTTGGCGTAGTTTGCGCACAAATTCCTCTCAATTCTAGATATGAGGTAAAATTCCATACATGCCACTTTTTCTCACTCCAGCAAATTTGATTGATGAAAACATTAAGTAAATCTTGCCTGCAAATTTAGCTGAAAGCAACGTATTGTACACACACACTCACACACACACACACACACACACACACACACACACACACACATCTATGATATTATGAGGTATCCCCTTATTGAAAGATGTTGCCAACACTTTCTTGTTCATCAATCTGATTTCCATTTCATGTTTTTCTTATCAATGCAAGTTTGGGCCGTCAATGAAATTCAGAGACCATGCTTTTCAAATGTGTTGTACCTATTTGATGAAGTGACTTGGCGGCACACTGTGAGATACGGAGTTAGCTCTTTTACACTACACAATACACAAACACACGCACGTGCACGCGCGCGCACACACACACACACACACACACGTACACACTCATCCATTCATCTATCCATCCATCCATATATACATATATACACACATACGTACATACATGTTTCTGTATTTGTAAGCATACATTCGTATGTAAATATGCACGTATAAATATTCATATTTACTGTAGCTTTGTAGCTATATATTTACATATACCAACATATACGAAAGGACAAATATATATATATATATATATATATATCTATATATTATGTCGTATGAAGTATATAGATATATATATATATATATATACACATACATACATACATACATACATACATACAAACATACATACAAACATACATACATACATACATACATACTACATACATACATACATACATACATATATGAGCTATACACACACAGAGAAACATGCCACACACACACGCATACACACACATATATTACTGCGTATGTATACATGAACGTGTCTTATCTATACAATTATCTAAAATATGAGGTTTCTTACAAGTATACGTTTATAAATGCATACAAAAACATGCATGCATTAATACATACATACCTGTGGGTGTATGTAAATAAAATTTTGTGTATGTGTATATAAATACATACATGCATATATATATATATAATATATATATATATATATATAATATATATATAATATATATATATATATATATATATACACATACATACATACATACATACATACATACATACATACATACATACATACATATATGAGCTATACACACACAGAGAAACATGCCACACACACACGCATACACACACATATATTACTGCGTATGTATACATGAACGTGTCTTATCTATACAATTATCTAAAATATGAGGTTTCTTACAAGTATACGTTCATAAATGCATACAAAAACATGCATGCATTAATACATACATACCTGTGGGTGTATGTAAATAAATTTTTGCGTATGTGTATATAAATACATACATGCATATATATATTATATATATATATATATATATATATATATTATATATATATATATATATATATATATATACATGTATATATATGTATATATATAGGAAAGGAAAAATTAATAAAAAGGCAGAATGCTAAATTGAAGGTAAATTTTAATAAAAATGGATGTATGGAAAATTTTAAAAATAATAACTCTAAGCGGTTTTCATCGCAAAGCAAATTTTCAAAATTTGAAAGGTGAAAAGAAATTTTTTTTAAATTGAGGAAGGGAAAAAAAGAAATTTACAATGTTTTTTCAAAAAAAATAATAATAAACATTCAAAAATTTTTAAAATAAGTATACCGATACTTTATAGAGTCTTTATGTTTTTTGAGTTCATTAAGAGTCCTTGGAAAAATTTCTTTGGTGGATTAAGATCCATGAGATTAAACGAGGTGCTTAGTTTAAGGTGATAGTTAAATGAATGTCAAAACAGGAAATGGGGTAGGAGTTATCCAGTTCCTGTGAGTAAGGGGACACAACTCTATGGATTTTATGCTCTTCAATTGGGATTATCAATCTTTTGTCAGATAGGATGTTAGAAAAAAGGAGTATGGTCATCGTGGAGTTGGCATATTAAGATGCGTTTGGAATTTTTCAATAAAAAGATTCTCCTTGTTGATTCTTTCTTGAGTAGTGATTCCGTCTTTACATTGGTAGAAGGGGAATATGTGAAATTTAGGATTTTTGTGTCTAGCGCACGAGTCTATGTGGCTACTTAGAGGAATTTGACGGTATTCTGGGAGATTTATCTGTTCCTTATGGACCGCTACTCTTTTACGTAAAGGGAGGCTCGTTTGACCAACATAATTGTGTTGGCAACCGGCGCATGTGAGAACGTAGATGAGGTTCTCGGAGGAACAGGAAAAGTTGGTCTTGATTTTAAAGTTGTTCCTTGTTTGAAAGTATTTCTTTTCACCCTTCAAATCTTGAAAATTTGCTTTACGATGAAAACCGGTTAGAGTTATTAATTTTTTAATTTTCCATACACCCATTTTTATTAAAATTTACCTTCAATTTAGCATTCTGCCTTTTTATGATTTTTCCTCTCCTATCATTTCTCCACGTGCGGCCAACACAACCCCACCATTTATTGATTTGTGTATATATATATATATATACCATGCTGGGCCCTTCAAGTTATTTTTCATTCTCTTTTTATTGTTTCTTATTCTTTACTGTTGAAGAGCATAAGCTCGAAACATAAAAGTTTTTTCATTTTTCCCGAGTGTCAAACTAATACGCTTGTTGTTCATACACCTGTTTTCGTCTTTTGCTTTTCTCTAAATTTCAACTATATATATATATATAGGCATCTACGCAAATATGTGGGCATATATGTTCATATCCATATACATACAAGCAGATAGACACAGACACCCACACATACACACATATTCATATATGGTACCTTAATTCAGCAAGAAATACTACCCCTCCCACACACACAAATTAGAAAAAGAAAAGTAAGATGAATGGAGCAGATTTAAATATCCCAATTTTAATTTAATACAAGTAAAAACTCATTTAGTAAAATCTCTCTCATCGCCTTGGCAGACCCAAGGCATAAACGGAAGTGTCTGCATGCTTGAATCGGGTGGATCTCGACAACACCATTTAATGCGCCCTCAACAGCAACCTCCACCTAGTCCCTGAGTGCTGTTACCCTGTTTTCCTACTCACGACGCTCTTGGCTAGAGACATGAGAATATCGCTTCCTTTCTCGAACTGTCTCAAGCCGAAATCTATTCACAAATGCAATTAGTACATTTAAAATAGAAATCAGAAACTTGATGCAAGCTGTTACATTACATTAAGTGGTCTCCCTTTAATTTATCGGGGGTGTACTTACATTAAAGGCCTTTCTACATTTTATGTAGAAAGATGGATAGCTTGACAGCAGAAACTCCTAATATTTCTCCAAACATTTATAATTTTTAAACAGTTGATATACCTGCATTAAATCAGACTGTCCAGTATATTCAATGTTGTACATAATTAGAAAATTAACTAGGTTACCAACCAATGTTTGGTTATGAAAATTAGAATGGTCATTTCCAGCTCGTTTGCGTTTGTATTTGATATAAATAGCTATAAACTACCGGTATCTCCATAGAAACATAATAAGCGTGCATTGTATCTGACGAATCTCCAAGGACAAAAATAGTCAGAACGATCCCAATGATTTTAATGTAATCAAATATTTATATAAACATTTGATTACATTTCACGGTGTGCTTATAGTTTATGATTGCAAGTATGTTTACATTCTGAAGAGTATTATTGAAACGGCTGTAATATCGCCTTGTAAACGCAGATATCAAAGGAAAGAAGATCTTACTATGCATGTGTGTGTGTGTGTGTGTGTGTGTGTGTGTGTGTGTGTGTGTGTGTGTGTGTGTGTGTGTGTGTGGTGTGTGTGTGTGCGTGTGTGTAGGTATGAATGTATCTGTTCAGTCAAAACATACAGACGAAGTGTGTTCCAAATATTCTAAAACCATCACGCTGAAAATAACATAACTGTACGAAAAGAACACTTCAGTTATATTTTTATATCATAGTCAGGCTCAAAACTTCATGGATGTATATATATATATATGTATACACACACACACATACACACGCACACAATGAATGTACGTATACATATGTATATACGCGTGTGTACGTGTAGATAGATTTGCACACACTTATCTGCATGTGTTTGTTCGCCTGTATCTACACATCTGTTGATCTTGATATTCATATTAATACAACATACTTTTCATTCATGTGTCTATATTTATGTACTGATAGTTAGATAAGGTAGATTTTGCACTGAGTGATTCATGGTTTGAGAGATTTTTATATGGAACACTATTGAGGTGTTTATTTCGTTCTCACTCTTTTTTTTTTCTCTTTATTTATTTTTTTTTTTCATTAAGTAGATAGATCCAGAATTATATTTTGAATAGCTTGCTTCTGTAGCTAAGTAACAACAGTAAGAAGAAGAAAACAAAATGAATAATAAGAAAGTGACAATCCTTTAAAAAAATTTGATACGGTATGAAGCCATACAACAGTCCGAAACTTGTAGCACATCCTTGCGGACATGCGTGCGTACATACATACATACATACATACATACATATATGCTTACATACATACATACATACATACATAAATACATACATACATACATGCGTGCGCACACACACACATACACACATACATGTATACAAACATACATACATACATGCATACATGCGTGCGCACACATACATACGCACATATATACATAACTGCGTGCATACACACACATATACATGTATACAAACATACATACAGGCGTGCGCGCACACACACATACACGCACACATACATAACTGCGTGCATACACACACATATACATGTATACAAAAATACATATATACATACTTATAGACATACATACATGCGTGCGCGCACACACACACACATACACACATACATCCATAATACATAACTGCGTGCATACACACACATATACATGTATACAAACATACATATATACATACTTATAGACATACATACATGCGTGCGCGCGCTCACACACACATACACACATACATGCATACATGCATTACTGCGTGCATGCACACACATATATATGTATACAAACATACATACATATATACATACTTATAGACATACATACATACATACATACATACATACATACATACATACATACATACATACATACATACATACATACAATAAGGTACAGCTATACATATACCTGTTTATGCTGTTGATGTTAATGGTCATGCTCTTTCTCTACACATAGATACGACTGTACGCTACGTGTACAGAACAACTAGTTGAAATGACGTGTGTGTGCATGTGAGTGAATCAGTGTGAGTGTGTATCTGTGTAAGTGCGTGTGTGTGTATGTGCGTGCGTATGTGTGCTTGTATTGGACTTATTTTTAAGCTTTGTCTTTCCTTCGAAGAATTCAAGCCTGTTACTGACAAAGCAAAAATTGTTTGTCTAAATCGCAGCCGCCATTGGGATTTGCGACGTTTTGGATTAGTTGACGTTCATCAACCAATCCAGGTATCCAAGTACGTATGTACTTTGTGAGTCAGTGTGTGTAGATGAACCTGCACTCATGGGCATGGCTAGCACTGTATAATATAAATGCATGTTTCCTTACTATTTATATGCACGCGTTCAAATGTATTCTATGTACATATAGGATTGTGTGCATATGTTCACCCAGGCACTTCCCAG
>NC_043001.1:36230461-36235461 GCF_006345805.1 Octopus sinensis | reverse complement strand
TTGTTTATTACTCACTCGGCTGTGGTTGCATATGCGCAGTGATACAAGAAGTATTAGTTGCACTTACTCGCGTCGCTCCGTTTCGTTAATGCATTGTTTATGATCAAAAGTATATGCCGTTGTTTTATTTATCTGATTTATTCACAATAATTTACCGTACAGTAGTATTCGTATGGAATAAATGCAGTATGAGAAACATCGCTTGCATTTAATGGAAATAGTTAGTGTTATATTATTTTGCTCATAATTAAAAGAACATTCTGTAATTATGTTTGTCCATTAAGTATTTCTTGTCTCCGCGACAAGCTGAAAGCTATTTCAGCCATACAATTAATTCTGACATATATTGTTGGTGTTATGAAATAATATTACATACATTCCTGTGTGTGTGTGTGGGGCGGGGGGGGGGTTCGCGAAGTCTACAACAGTACTCATAGATAATACAGTTCTATATTTAAGAGATGAGGAATTATGTACATTATTTACATTATTTACATTCGACGGATATTTGTCCTCATCTTGTTTGTTCTTAACACAACGTTTCGGCATATGGTGGAGTGGTTAAGAGCGCGGGCTACTAACCCCAAGATTCCGAGTTAGATTCCAAGCAGTGACCTGAACAACAACAACAACAACAACAACAATAACATCAACAACAACAATAACAATAACAATAACAATAACAATAGCAATAATAATAATAATGATGATGATGATGATGATGATGATGATGATGATAAGGATAATAATAATAATAATAATAATAATAATATATAAAATAATAATGATAATAATAATAATATAATAATAATAATGATAATAATAATAATAATAATAATATATAATAATATAATAATAATAATAATATAATAATAATAAAAATATTAACATCGAAAAATACCTTAGGAATGAGAACCCAGGTTCGAAATTTCCCCAAGACACCTGAAGAAGGCTGGAGGGTATCTCAGCCGAAACGTTGCGTTAACATCAAACAAGATGAGGACAAATATCCGTCGAATGTAAATAATGTAAATTGTGCTCATAGATGTTGCGAGCTTTCACCTACAGCCGAGGTCGACGATGAAAAGCGGTTACAGTTCTTTCAGTTGAGTAAATTTAACTTTTTTAAAGCTAAGAACTACAACATTGCTTGAAACGATGTTCTCAAGAACATAAGATTATTGATGAATGACGAAAAGGGAATTAATTTGGTATATCTAGCTCGGTTAGAAGACTGATTATTTGCAAAGGATATAACCTAAGGGAGCCCTAGAACATGAAGAGGTTTCAGAAATAGCGCCAGATCAGGTGACTTTGTTAGGCAGAAGTACTTTCTGCTCTTAGAATCTGTTGATGTATTGGTGAGATAAGTTAGGTCAAATAAGTTAATATGGAGGGGGGGGGAGGCTTCATTCAGGGTCTGTGTATGTATGTATGCATGGCGCAGTCGAATGACTGAAACAAGTAGGAGAAATATAAAAGAAAGAAACGATATCTCATAGGACTCAAAGAGGTTTTGTTCGACTACAGAAGTCACGCCCCTATATTTAGGTAGAGCTTTATGTATGCGTGTAGAGGCGCGTGGCTTAGTGGTTAGGGTGTCAGCATCATGATCGCAAGATTGTGGTTTCGATCCCTGGACCGGGTGACTCGTTGAGTTCTTGAGCAAAACACTTCATTTCACGTTGCTCCAGTCCACTCAACTGGCAAAAATGAGTAGCGCTGCGATGGACTGGTGTCCCGTCGAGCTAGGGAACACATATGCCGTTGAAACCGGGAAACCGGGCCCATGAGCCTGGCTGGGATTTAAAAAGGGCGCATTTATTTTATTTATTATGTATGCGTATGCAAGCTTGATGTTTAAAGCACGATTTACGTGCTTATGCGTGTTTGTGTGTTTGTGTGTGTGTTTGGTGATAAACCATGCAGCGACATTGAAGTTGCAACAGAGCACATTTTGTATTCTTTCATTTATTTTAGCCATCACGTTAAATGGTTATAGTGGATGCCCGAAGTATTCGATTATATTTTTTTACTTGTTTCAGACATTTGACTGTGGCCATGCTAGAGCACCGTCTTTAGTCGAGCAAATCGACCCCAGGACTTATTCTTTGTAAGCCTAGTACTTATTCTATCGATGTCTTTTGCCGAACCGCTAAGTATCGGTGACGTAAACGCACCAGCATCGGTTGTCAAGCGATGTTGGGGGGGGGACAAACACAGACACACAAACACACACATACACACAAACACGCGCACACACACATACACATATATACGACGGGCTTCTTTCAGTTTCCGTCTACCAAATCCACTCACAAGGCTTTGGTCGACCCGAGGCTATAGTTGAAGACACTTGCCCAAGGTGCCACGCAGTGGGACTGAACCCGGAACCATGTGACTTGTAAACAAGCTACTTACCACACAGCCACTCTTACGCCTATTCTATTATATTTTTGATATTATCTTCCCCATTCATTGATTTCTACACACATGCGCTCCATATACTAACGAGTATACGTAAATATATACACACACACAGTTACAAACATACTCACGAACACACACACAACGAAGGTATACTATTCCTGTACTCATGAGAGAAAGATAACGAAACGCATTTGGGAAAAAATCATCCCAGAAGTCTAGAGATAATCTTAAATACGTACAAAACAAATGACATATGTATCGCGTACACTAACACGCGCACGTGTCTGTATTTGTAATGTATATGTATTTTGCATGTATATAGATGTGTATGCGTGTATGTATGTATGTATGTGCGCAAGTGTGTGTGTGTGTGTGTGTGTGTGTACGTTTCTATGCGTGTGTGTTCAATATCCTATACATACGATACATAAACATATATATATCAAATATTATACTATATATATATATATATATATATATATATATATATATATATATATATTATATATATAATATATATATATATATATATGTCTAAATACATATATACAACAGGCACATATATATATATTATTGTGTGTGTGTGTGTGTATAATATATATATATATATATATATATGTCTATGCATATATATATACTTATATACATATATACATATATATAATATATATTATATAAAAACACTATATGAATACATACCTATATTCATGTGTGTGTATATGTATGTTTATACATATATGTATTAGTGTATACATATATATATATATATATATACATATATATATATACATATATACATATATAAATATATTAAGTTAGACATGGCCTGGGCCAATAATGGCCGAAACCTATCAAAGTATCAAAGTATATATATATATATATATATATATATATACATACATACATACATACATACATACATACATACATACATACATACATACATACATACATATATATATATGAATACATACCTATATACTTGTGTGTATATGTTTGCGAGTGTGTGCGTGTGTGTGTGTGTGGCACAAGGGATTCCGCCCTTACTTATCTGACCGACATTGACATTTGCTCTCAGTAAATTGATACCAACAACCAAACAAGACGTGTATTTGTATCCGGTGTGGAGTAGGTTGGTCTTTCGCCATACTTGACCGACCACGAGTTGTCCGAACGCTTGTTGCACGCAGTAAGCGCCACTAATCGTGCGTGACGTCGGTCTAACAACGAATGTCATTCTCAATGACTCGGCCACGTCAAATAAGGTTGTGGGGAAAGAAAAGAAGAGAGAGGGAGAGAATGCAACAGTAAGATGGATGGATGAATGAATGAATGAGTGGAGGAGAGAGACAGGTATAAGAGATCTACATCTGAAAGAATGTCTGGACTACGTGTAGCAAGTCTGTACTGAAGGCATAAGGGAGGAGTCTGGTACGAAGACGAAATAAATAACTAAAGTTTCAAATATAAAGTAAAGACAAAATAGTGATGGAATGACGTTTGGAATACAAAAACAAACTACGTGGATTGAATATTAGGTGGGATGTATGGTCTCACGTGTTCCTTAGAATATAGATTTGAAGTGAGTTGGATGTGATGAAGAAGAGATTGGAGGTGGAGGAAGAAGGGGAGGAAGAGGGGGCGAAAGAAGAAGAAGAAGAAGAAGAAGAAGAAGAAGAAAGGAAAAGAAGAAGAAAAAAGAAGAAGGAGGAGGAGAAGAAGAAGGAGGAAAAGAAGAAGGAGGAGGAAGAGGAGGAGAAGAAGAAGAAAAGGAGAAGAAGAAGAAGAAGAAAAAAAAGAAGAAAAAGAAGAAAAAGAAGAAGAAGAAAAGAAAAAAAAGAAGAAGAAGAAGAAGAAGGAGAAGGAGAAGAAGAAGGAGGAGGAGGAAAAGAAGAAGAAGGAGGATAAGAAGAAGGAGGAGGAGGAAAAGAAGAAGAAGAAGGAGGAGAAGAAGAAGAAGAAGGAGGGGAGGAGGAGAAGAAGAAGAAGAAGGAGTAGAAGAAGAAGAAGAAGAAGAAGAAGAAGAGTTCGAGGTAAGAGGAGAAACCAAGAATAATGATGATGATGGTGTTGATGAATAGGATGATGACGAAAGAAGAAAATGGCGAAGATAATAATGAAAATGGTGTTGTTGTTGTTGTTGGTGGTCGCAGTCGTCGTAGTGACAATGGCGTCGAGGATGGAAAGGAAGGAGAGGGAAGTGGGGGGAAGAGGGGAGATGAATATTCTGACGACCATGATGCAGTTGGTGATAACAACGACAGTGACTGGAAAGACAGCAGCGAAGACGACGCGACGACTATGATGATGATGGTGGTGGTGGTGGTGGTGGTGGGTGGTAGCGGCGACGACGACGATGACAGTAAGTTCTTCAGACGATTTTTATGAAGAAAGCTTCGTAGGTTTCTTTCATGAAAAATGACAACAGATGCAAATAAATAAATAAATATATAAATAAATATATAAATAGAGATAAAAAATGAAAAAAAAAGAACAGTAATAACTACTACTACTACTACTACTACTACTACTACTACTACTACTACTACTACTACTGCTACTGCTACTAC
>NC_043001.1:36205461-36225461 GCF_006345805.1 Octopus sinensis | reverse complement strand
GATAAATCTGTCCGGAATCAACCTTTGTATGGATCCAACGACACTGTGAAGGATACACGCCACACTCTTAGCACCTTGTCTAAAATATCTTGCAGAATTATGATTCAAAGTGATTTACTATATTCCTATATCCTACTTGACAGTGTTCTTCGGCAACAGCGTGACCAGCTTAGACAATTAAGAGCATTTATAATCCACAGCCAATTGCGGTATGCATTAATCATTTTGTCGCTGCAATCATTGAATTTGAAATTTTAACCAACACACCGTCTGACCAAAGACTAGTTCCTGAGAGCTGCTATTAGAATTCAGAAATTTTGTAGTTGATTCTGGTTATTAATTTTATTGACGTTCTTATGGTAATTGTCAATGTCTCTGCTACAGTGATTGCTTTTATTTTTGCTGTTGTTACTTTCAAAAGAAGTGAGAATTTAAATACTTTTCTTACCCACAACTAACCTCTCTGCCATCCACTCCCCGTCCTTAATGTTCTATCCTTATGACTTTTTCTTGAAGATCCACCAATTATTCTAGTGTAACCTTCATATAAAATTGTGAGTTTATCTTGTTGATCTTGTCGACCAGCTCGGCAAAATAATTAATAAAGGCCTCGAGGGAGTAAAGCTTCTTCTCCACAGGCATAGCTATTGTTCTAACCTTCTTCTTGTGTCATATAAACAATCACAAGAAATATAGTATAATACTTCTTTGTCACCTTATTTATTTATTTGTTCCATTGAATCCCAAGGAATCCGTATGCTTTGTGACCTTTAATTATATCCTCAAAATCCCTTTCTCTGTGGTTTTCCTAGTCATCATGTCTTGTGAGAAATACATTTAAACATAATTATCCTTTAGTCCATTTCTCTCGTACAATAGTTTCAAAGGAATCACTGTTCCCAACTAACGTATAGCCGATATCCCTCCTATACTTTCCGGGCACTATGCAAACAGCTTAACGCCCAAGTGTATCCGTCCAAAAACGGCATGTGGAAAATATTTTTATCATGTGTATTTTGCTTTGGGTATGTTTCTTATTTTTAGATGTTGCCCTTTATATTACTGCTGTCAATGGCACAAATATTCTTCTAGATGGCAACACTACTGTTACTGTTGTTGTTATTGTTACAAGTGTTATCACACTTCGTACAGCTTTATTGTTAGAATTTTTGTTTCACGTTCTTTATTTTGCCACTATTGTTCGCGTAAACGATATTAACGGCGTTATTCTTGCTATTGCTGGGAATATTTCGACTCTGGGTAAAATATTCCCATTACTTCAATCGTTCGTTCGTTCACCTTATTTTTTTTTTTCTCTCTCTTCCGGAAACGACGGCTGTAACCATGTGGAAATGCATGTTTGCCCCCTCACGGCCAAAACAAATACCAATTAATAACACATATTCACTTAAATAGGGGGAAAGTCGGATGACAATTCAATTCTCCTTGATATTATAATATCAAAAATAAACACTACAAATCTAACTTCTCTAAGAAAACAAACATTAAATGAATATAGCAGGAACTGCCTGAAGATGTCATTACACGGTAAAAACGTTGAAATAACAAACGCAACAAGGACAACAACAGTAGCAGCAACATCCACAGCAACGACACTAATAATAATAACAACAACAACAACAACAACAACAACAACAACAATAATAATAATAATAATAATAATAATAATAATAGTAATGATTATGATGATGATTTCACTTATTCGCCACAAGGGCGAAGGATTAGAGAGACAATACAGGGACAGACATAAAGTGTGGGGGTTTTGCAAATAATTCGTTCGTTTATTGGCCACAAGGGCTAACAAAAATCAATTAAAACATAAAGGGACAAAACACAGGACGAAAGTTACAATGAAATGATAATAGAAATAAATACGTAAAACATAAAAATAAAGTATACACGGTATACACTGAAAAAGAAGGGACATATGTAATAATAATAATAATAATAATAATAATAATAATAATAATAATAATAATATCTAAAAACAGAAACAGTTCCTATCATAGTAGGTGCATTAGGCATGATAAAAAAATATTCAGACAATTACATAACAAAAACACCAGGACTTACAAACACATATAACATACAGAAAATTGCACTACTAGGCACTGCACACATCCTACGCAGAACACTTTCCATACAATAACCAACAGAGCATCACAACAAATCACAGCACATACCCAAGGCACACAGAGCTGCGCTCGGTAGTGAAGTGAAAGCACGCTATAAAAATAAAACTACTGAATAATAATAATAATAATAATAATAATAATAATAATAATAATAATAATAATAATGATGATGATGATGATGATGATGATGATGATGATGATGATGATGATGATGATAATCTCGAGGAGAGTAACGTAGGTGAAGATCAGCGAATGCGTAGGCAAGGTGAAGTTGTCGTGGAGGAGAGACTGGCCAATCAATATAATGTAAAAAAAACCGCTGGAATAAGAGAGGATATGTCTGAGGAACAAAGAAATCTCAAGATAAGACTCGAGGATATAAGAATTACAAGAACAGAGACCAAACCGGTGAATCTAAGAAGCTTCGACCGTAACAATATGAAATGCGTGACCCAAAAAGTTGATGAGATTCAGAAACACATTCTGACAAATGATCTAACAGAAACAAGGGACCTGATCTGATCCGCTTCAATTTTAGTAGGGGAACTGGTTGGAAAGAAAGAGAGGAAAGTAGACAGATAGAAGGAGCCATGGTGGAAGCGGAGAACTGAAGGCGATATTCTAACTTTACATAAAGATATGAGGCACATAGGAGAGTGGTCAAAAGGGCAATGGAAAAATTGGAAAGGAAAGTGTAAGGGTATATCTTGACGCGAGGTACTAAGTAGAAAAGAAAGGATTCAAAACTGTCATGTGAAGGCTAAAACATTAAAGGTGCAGCGCTACACTGACCGCATATCGCAGTTCCAGCAAAACCGGTTATTCTCAAACAACCAGAGGTTGCTTTTTAAGGGCTTAGGAGGGAACACAGAAGAAACCCTCTAATTTTGGAATAACATCTGGGGGTAAGAAATTCCGCACATCCACAGAGCTGAGTGGATTCATTCCGTGAGTTCCAAACTCCATCATCCGGAGATTCAACGACAGGATCATGTGCACATAACAACGGAAGATGTCATTGCACAGATATTTCTGCCAAACTGGAAAGCAGCAGGACCAGACGGAATTCAAGGCTACTGGCTAAAGTGGTTTATGTCAAAACACAAGAGAATTGTGTTGCAATTAGACAATTGCCTACAGAGCGGTGCAGTTCCAGAGTGGATGGTGGAGGGAAGAACAACATTATTAATGAAAGATCAGTCAAAGGGCAATGGGGTTGGCAATGATCGACCCATTGCTTGTCTTAATCTCCGATGGAAAGTATTGACAAGTACCATTCAGGGAAAATATATCCGTTCCTTGCGGAAAACAATCTTCTGCCAGTAGAACAAATGGGATGCCGAAAAGGATCCAAGGGCACCAAGGACCACCATGTGATAGTCAAGGTTATAAAGAAGAACTGTAAACGGTACCAAAACACTTATGCATGTCCTGGATAGACTTCAAAAAGTCTTACGACATGTTGCCGGATTTTGGAAGCACTCGACATGCGTGGAATATCTGAGAACGTGTGTGCACAACTCGTCTTTCGTGTAACAACCAGTACTTAGCCGAGGCAACAATCAAAAGAGGTATCTTCCAATGAGACTCTTGTTCACCTCTGCTATTTGTTATAGCCTTGATTCCAGCTTCTGTAGCCCTACGTAAAATCAACGTGCACTATGAGCTGAGAAAGAACGGACCTCGTCTCAACCACCTTCTCTTCGTGGATGATTTAAAACTGTTCGCAAAAACAGAACTTGAAATGGAGAGGCTGGTTGAGACTGTGCAAAAGTGCAGCAAGGGTATAGGGATGGAATTATGTATCTTGAAGTGTGCAGTGCTTAATTTGAAGCGGGGTGCACGTCATGAATATGTGCTGTGCGTATAAATCTGAGTAATTAAGGAATCCATGATAAGTCACTGCGGGTATATGTTTGCAATGTATAAAGTATACTCATTTTAAGCTGAGTGAACAGAGAAAACGTGAAATTAAGTGATTTGCTTCGGAATGAAACACTCTGACGGCTCTCCGCATCGAAACCCCGACTTTACAATCGTGTTCCACATGCTAAACACAAGGCGACGCGTCTTCATATATATATATATATATATATATATATTATATATATATATATATATATATATATATATATATATATATATACACACATATAATATATATATATATATATATTTACATGTGTGTGAGTGTATACATATATACATATATAGAAACGTGCGTATATCTATCTATATATCTATCTATCTGTGTGTGTGTATGTAGAATATGAAGGGTTTAGTTCACTTCTAATATATATACATACATACACACACATTCCTATGCACAAAAAGGGAAAGTTGTATCTATCTACACATGCATACACACATGCACACGCACACGCACAAACACACATGCACATACAGAGACACACACACGCACACAGATTTATATACATACATCAATGAGGATGAATGTGTGTGCCCGTATATATGTATGTGTATGTGCGTGTGTACGTAATTGTGTTTGTGTATGTACCCGACCGCATTTCCTGGTCGGTTTTAACTTTTTTCTTCAATGTATGTCAGTATGTACATTTACACCATACTATTCATATTCACAATTGTATACTCACATGTACACATGTGTGTACATCAAAATATTAATGCACCAACATACATACATACATATATATATATGTATATATATATATAATATATATATATATATATATATATAATATATATATATATATATATATATATATATATGTATGTGTGTATATATATATATATATATATATATATATATATATATATATATTGATATACATATTGATATACATCTGTGTGTGTATGCTTGTACTTGCGTATAGATATACTGTCAGTATTCAAGTCACGATGTTTCAACATGGCGCTGTATATGCGGTATGTGTATGTGGATGTATCAGCGTTAGTAGACTGAGGAGCCGTCAGTTTCTCTGTAATCAGACCAACGAATCAAAACGAAGGCATTTCATGTCAGCGTTCCACAAAGCTTTTTAAAGAGTATTAAAACATCCTATCTCGTTTTTTGCTTGCTCTTCGAGGCGGCAAACAAGACAAAACACAAGAACACAAAAGGAAACAACAAATGCATAAAAATTCTTCGGAATTGCAATGGGGCGAGAAGCTTTAGTAATTCTCCGAAGAATACTTGTCGGATGATTAAAAATAAAATAAATAGGCGATAAAGAAAAAAAAAGAAAAGACAAAAAAAAACAGGATAAAAAGGAAAGATTAATAACTAAAAGAAAAACATGGAAGATAAACAAAATGCGTTGCATTTTCCTCGAGGGAAGTGGTTTATGGTAGCTAGTTACTATTCATGGTATGGATCCCCTTTTGGATTGTTAATCGACCAACAAGTCACACTTAATGGAATATTTGCGATTAGTTGAGGAATTCTGATGGATTTGACTAAGCTTGAAAGATCACAGAGGACTTGATAACCTAATAATTCGTTATGATAAGTCGTTTGAATTCCGACTGTTTGTAAAGGAGAGAGATGGGGGATGAGAAGATTTTAGCTGTTGTTGCGCTTCGTTTTGTTTTATCTATATATATGTCATCGTTGTTATTTGGCTCTTGTGGGTTATGGTTTGTAAGTTTTGTCGGTTATGAGTCTCTGGTATTAGCCTTTCCTATTACATTATCCGTAAAATAAGTACTAATCATTGTCTTTGTACTTGTTGCTGCTGTAATCTCTCTCTATGTATAAAGCTGAAGTTGTCTGTGTATGGCAGGTTTGGTAGCCTTCAACTAACACTATCTCCTCCGAGACCCTGCGGTGCAAGTTGACCAAATTTTAAAGTATGATAGAAGAAGGCTTGCTCTTTATTCCGTAGAAGAAAAAATTCAAATCGGATCATGTTAACATCAAAAATTATTTACATCAAAAAGGTGCTTTTTTTCTATGAAAATCCCTATGTTTTACGATTTTTTTACTGCTGTGTCGCTATTTTTCGGTGTATTTCAACCAGAAAAATGTTCACTTAAAGAGAATAACAAGCTACATAATGCAAAATTTTTACTTTTCAAAAATTCCAATTCTAAAGGGTCGAAGCAAACCCGAGCAACGCCGGGCGATACTGCTAGCTGTAGTTTAAATCTAAATTTAGACCCTCATCGAGCAAACCTATGACGGAATGAATTTTGTCTAGAGTCATTTACATGTAAAGAATAGAGAATTAAGTTGTTGTTTTTTTTTAATTATTCGTAGACCTTCCGAAACCGGGTAAATCAATGGGGTGACTAAAAAGAAACAAAACAAACATGAGCAAAGAAGGAGCCAGCGATTTGGTATTTTGGAGAAGAATAATTCGATGAATGATTAGCGAAGGGCTAGGATGAGTGCTTCAACATAAATGGTGATGAGAAGCGGAAAAGTGAGTCACTAGGATGAGTTTGAGTGGAGATAGTACGAGATGAGCCAGATCCGAGATGTAGCAGCCAATATCATAGCGGCAGGTTAAGTGGAGTGAAGAGACTCTGAGTTAATGGCCTTTCTTTCTTTCTTTCTTTCTTTCTTTCTTTCTGTCTTTCTTTCTTTCTGTGTTTCTTTCTTTCTTTCTTTTCGTTTCTATTTTTATGGTGGGGAACACTACAAAACATGTCTCTGTGTTTTGTAACTGCCCCCAAATGTTAGAGCAACTACGTGTCACACTTGAACTTTATAGAGCGTTAGTACTTGTTTGAAGCTGAAGTACTTCTGATTCTGAAGCGTAAGCTCAGTCTTCGATATGTTCAGGATATGAGACTGTTTGGAATGATCCTCGCTGATGATGAACCGTTATGGAAACTTTGGGGTTCGTGATTGGATTTTGTGACGGTGCTGTGGACGAATGTTTCCTTGATATGTGCAATGATTATTTATTTGGGATTTTGAGAGAAGCAATATTAGAATTCTTCTCATGGGAGAATATCTCTGCGGTCCCTTTCAGGGAAGCAATGCAAGATTGGTGTTATGTGTCTAATTTGCAAATGGATGACGTTCGGATTTAGAAGGTTAGGGCGGAGTAAAGCGGGACACCATGTCCATACGAGTTGGTGTGGAAGTGAAACGGTTTCGGTTAGAACTGAAACCATCTTCCAGCCTCTGCTCGTGAACTTCTCTCGAATATATTGCAATCACCATATGATAATTTGGATTTCTAACATCGGTGTGTGGATATTAATTTCCAGAGTGATTTAATCGACAATTTCCCCTCTCCTACAGTATGTGACTTTATACCAAAGGCAAATAATTCGATGGAAACGGAAGTTTTGGAAGTCTCGAAATATTTCTTGCTGTTTTCCTGGAAGATATTGAAAATTACTAATGAGCATGTGACAGTGACAATCTCTAGCTGTTATCCTAAGGACATGGAAAATAAAGGAGTGGCGAAAAGAATGGATCCAATCTTTGGTTATACTTCTTCTCCAAATGAGAACTTAAGACTGCCAGAATTAAGATGTCTTTTGATGAAAGGTCATCATCAAGTTTTGTGTCCAATCTTTTGGCCATTGCTTTGTTTTCCATAGCTTTTAGTTTCAATGTTGCTGTTCAAGGGATAGATGCCGCTCGAATTTTTGTAAATAACTTAGATGAAGTTGCTGTCAAAATTGAAATCCCGCATGACTTGCCAAAGATTCCCATCTCAATTACTGGGGAAAGCTTTTTGAAATCAGTGCTGTTTTGGTAAAAGTTGCATTGTTGCATTGGTGTCCAAGATGTTTCTTGATCAGCAATTTGATGTCAAATATTTCCTCTTTTATTTCAATCTTGCCCGTTCTTCTGTTAGCACTTCTGTCTTCCACTTAAGTCTGTTTAGGAGAACAGTCAACAGTACTTTACTGAAATGGCCGATCTAACTGGTGATTTTGTAATTCTGGCAATCTCAAGTTACCTTTTGTGGAGAAAGTGTATGACCAAGGATTGGGACTATAATTTGGCCACTGCTTGAATTTAAATATCCTTGGAAAACACCAGTCTTTGTCTTAATGCGTTCGACCTCTCTTTCGTTCCAGAAACTCTGTTATATTACAAACACCCGGTGATTCTACTTTTCTGAGCTTGCACACTGCCTTTTCGCCTTACTTCTTGTCCGTTGGAGTATCCTCAAGTTCTCCCTTTGTTAGAGGTGACATTTCCCAGGATGCTGATATCTTGATTATTTAGCGTTCCTTGGAATAATCAGATCATTCTCTGACGACAGATGTCTTGCCTGCGAGGGAGTCTTTTGATCCTCAACGACAGCAGCGGTAGATGGCTTCAGTTTTGTTCGAATTTCAGCATCTACAAAAAAGCTTTACTATTGCTATCTTTTATCCTAACTCAAATTTATTACACTAGTTTGTTATTCATTATTCCTTTGATTCTTTAATTTTCTTTTTCATCTTCTTATTCACCGTGCCATATTGCTGATTTGCTTTTGGATTTGTTACTTTGATCTTCTTCGGGTCACACCGTGTATCACATAGGTGCAGGATGTTGGTTTAGTTTGTGTTTTTTCCCCTCTTTTAAGCACCTCTAAAGTCGTTTCACCGCTTAATTCCTTTATATCTACAGTCAGAAAGTTGATACCTTTTAGTGAGTTAAAGACTGCAGAAATGACTACAATACCTGCTATAACTTCTCGATCCCTTTCAAATCGTATACGTTAGGTTTTTCTTTGCTTTTATATTTATTTCAGCTAGGAATTTAGTGTCATCAATTCCGTGATCTTTTGCGACATGCATACCATTAAAGGTTTTGGTATTGGTCTTATAAATATATTTAAGGTGTGAAAGGCGGCGAGATGGTAGAATCCTTAAACATGTCGGGCGAAATGCTTAGCGGTATTTCGACCATTTTACATTCCACCGAAATCGATTTTACTTTTCACCATTTCGGGTCGATAAAATAAGCAACAGTCGAACGCTGGGGTTGATGTAATCGACTTAATCCTTCCCCCGAAATTGCTGGCTTTGTGCCAAAATTTGAGACCAATGTATTTAAGGTAAGACAACAAAGTCGATCTAGTTTTGACTCTCACTATTAGGTGCGTGAAATGTTCCCTGGACAGATTTTGTGTTGGAACATCAGACTGGCTAAGATATACTGCTGGCAAGTTTTAAAATCCCTGCCTACACTTATTTGTTTCTCCAATTCTAAAACGTCTCACTGTTCCTGCCCTATGGACATAAGCGTACAGGTATAGTTCAGTTTTCGCGAGTTACTTTTGGATCTGAATTGAGTGCTTTTCTCTTAATCGTCATAAAATTGTTCAGTTGCTTTGACGTCATATTAAAGTGTTGCGGCATAGATTTAAATGATGAGATGCTCTGCGATTTTGAGGAAACACATACGACAAAAACTTAAAGCTTTATCTGACGAATCCTACATCAAGTTGGCGTCTGACATCGTCACCGCTGCAGCAAAATTTGAAGTTGCTTCCCGTAGATGACTAGATGTTTTCACATCCAGTTAATCTCATTTCATCTAGCCCTGAAATGTCTCCACGTGTATTTGGCTATTTCAAGAGTAAGTTGTTTCGTCTTTCCACATGAATTACTGGGACGGACATCCTTATGTATTCTCTGGTGAGATTGCTACTTGTCTATATCAATGGTTTTGTAGTTAGTCCTCCAGCCGTCGAGGGATCGCTTACACTCAAGCTACTAACAGTAGCGGGTGAGGTCGTTGTTGCCCTCAGCCTCAACAATTCGGCATATCATTATTTGACTGTGTATATATCATGGTCTTTCAGTGGGCAGCGGGAAATGATTGAGGGCACCTAACTTCTCTAAATGTCCTTGTTTTTCATTAAGCTTGATTTTTAGGGGAAGCAGTTATGGTGAAAGACAGTGTAACCGTTCCACCAGTGACTGCTGCTCCGACATCAAGGTATTCTAACTCAGAACTCCACATACATAAATACATACACACATGCATACACATATGCAATCATACATGCATAAATGCATATATGAATGCACACATTATATAGTTCAAATCATATCAACTTTCAGCGCGAGCACAAACACGCACAGGTACACATAAAGACAGAATATCTCTCTCTCCATCCACTCTCTCCCCATTCTCTCTATCACTCCTCTCTTTCTCCCTCTCCTTTCTCTCTCCCTACTCATCTCTCCCTCGTCTCTATCCCTTTCTCCCCTTCTCTCATTTCCTCGTACTCACACAATTATATACCCATAAACACGGACAAGCACACAAACACACGCATGCAACTTGTATGCGTGTGCTTAAATATATAAACTTATATAAATATATATGAATAACTGTGTATGCATGTGTATATATATATATAAACACATACACAGTTATTCATATATATATATATGTATAATATTATAATATACTATATATATATATATATATATATTATATATATATATATATATATATGAAACATGTATTAGTGTGTGTACATCGGTATTTATACTCAAATAGTTTGTACACATATTCACACGCACAATCGCACACACACACACACGTTCACACACACACGCGTATTTGCATGTGTGAATTTAGACACACGCACATACATGCAAACAACTAAATCTATACGAATACATACAGATCTATATGCACACATAATACTACATACATACATACATACATACGTACACATATACATACATACATACATACATATATATATATATATATATATATATATATGTGTGTGTGTGTTTGTGTGTGTGTGTGTACGTGCATATGTGAATGTATGTTGTGTGCGTGTGCGTGTGTACAGGTATAAAGAGAGAAAGGGAAAAGAGGGAGGTTAAAATAAACAAACAAAAGGCTAAGCCAACGGACAATTTTCTTTATGAAATCAATATTCCATCGTGTGACCTTTAAACATACTGTAATAACAGGGTCAAATCGAAGATCAAAGCTTAATAATTCCGAATAGCGTTTATTTTTCGGAACTGGGATAGGGCAAATTTCTTGTGTAGGTAGGGTGGGTATCTATTCAAGATGTGTGATATACGTGATATTATCAGAGAAAACTTAAAAGCAAATAGAGAATGAGATTTTTGAAGCGAGAGTACAAGTTGGTCGTTTGACATTTCTAATTTTTGAAGTTTAATGAAACTTCTGTTCTTTAGACACACACATCGAGCGCACACGCACACACACGCACACACACAACACGTATTCGCATGTGTGAATTTAGACACAGGCACATACATGCAAACAACTAAATGTATACGAATACATACAGATCTATATGCACACACATAGATACATACATACATACATACATACGTACACATATACATACATAACATACATACATATATATATATATATATATATATATATATGTGTGTGCGTGCATATGTGAGTGTATGTGTGTGTGCGTGTGCGTGTGTACAGGTATAAAGAGAGAAAGGGAAAAGAGGGAGGTTAAAATAAACAAACAAAAGGCTAAGCCAACGGACAATTTTCTTTATGAAATCAATATTCCATCGTGTGACCTTTAAACATACTTTAATTAACAGGGTCAAATCGAAGATCAAAGCTTAATAATTTTCCGAAATAGCGTTTATTTTTCGGAACTGGGATAGGGCAAATTTCTTTTGTAGGTAGGGTGGGTATCTATTTCAAGATGTGTGAATATACGTGATATTATCAGAGAAAACTTAAAAGCAAATAGAGAATGAGATTTTTGAAGCGGAGTACAAGTTGGTCGTTTGACATTTCTAATTTTTGAAGTTTAATTGAAACTTCTGTTCTTTAGACACACACATATCGAGCGCACGCACACACACGCACACATATATGCACACCCACATATACATACGTAGTCACACATGTATGTTTATAAATAATATATATGTGTGTGTGTGTGTGTGCATCTATATTTTCATGTCTATCTATACATTTCTCTCTCTCTCTTTCTCTCTTCCTGTATATATATATATAAATGTATGTATATAGAAATATATATATATATGTATATATATATATATATATATATATATAGAGAGAGAGAGAGAGAGAGAGATAGATAGATAGATAGATAGATAGATAGATAGATAGATAGATAGATAGATAGATAGATAGATCTATATATGCCTATAGAAAGATAGACATAAATATAGATATAATCACAAGCATATACGTGTATGATGTGTTAACACCCATGCACACACAAATATAAACATATGTTCATATGTATATACATTTATACATATACATACGTACATACACAGAAACGTAAGCACCTTTTTATACGCATATATATATATATATATATATATATATACACACACATTAAACATACATACGTCCATACATACATATATACAAACATATATATATGTGTATATTATGTACGTATGAATTCATATAAACACACGTATTTGAAATACCATAAATGTATGTATTTGTAAATGTATAAAACTTTGTTTGAACTCGTATAGTTTTCCTTTTTATGCAAACAGTTATCCTCGGAGATACTTATTCAAATATTGGTATGCGCACATCTTTAGAGAGAGGCGCTTCTATGTACATCTTACTTATCTCGTCCTCCTTCTCCTCTAACCGCCACTCTTTTTCTCCTTTCCTTCTGTCTTCTCAGTATTAGCGTGTTTATGTGCGCGTGTGCGTGGAGTGTCTTGCGTGCATATATATTATTAATTAGGTTTCTAATTAATTAATTATATACATAAAGTTTCAAATTCTTTCTCAGTGAATATTAGTAGTTGATTTCAGTAATTAGTTTTAAAACGCTAGCCTTTCGTCATTTATATATGCATGTTTGTATATGTATGTATATATATATATATATATATATATATATATATATTATACTTACGTACATGTATATATATATTATATATAATATATATATATATATATATATATATATATATATATATGTGTGTGCATAGTATTTTTATGAATATATATATGTATGTATATATATATATATATATATATATATATTATGCTGCATGTATGTATGATCAGTATCCATATCATGTTGAGATCATCAGTTCTCGTCCGAGCGCCGCAGTTCGAGTAACGTCCAATCTAGATGAACTTAGATGAGTGACCGTTTGGGAAACCTAAGTCCATTAAGCAAAACATTTAGTTCTTAATGGCTGCGTCCTCTATTCTCCTTTCCAATACAACTACTTCCTTGATCTACCAACACAACAGGTAGGTACCATTCAAATAGTTCCACCAGTCCCAAATAGTGCAACCTGCTCAAGATTCTATAAAGCACCACCCACACATACAAAAAAACGTAAGTAAAACAGGTTTGTGTCATTGGTTGTTTACTCACACTAAGAGAAATAGAAAAAGTGATTTTAATCGTGTGCCTATTAAATATCTTACTATACCTATAGTTGTTAGGGAAGTAAATATCTAATAAGTGTAAGAATCTTCTACCTATATTTGTCTTAACATCTGGGGAGAAAGGCGGATGAACCATAAAGTTTGGGGACTTATTCTTACGACTAAATGTCTGAGGAGGTGAGGGGGTTATAAAGATTTCATCTGTGAACCACTATCATGTAGTCTTCTAATGTGGGGACCCTTTTTAGATATTTCTCTAGAGGATGAGAAATATCATCTAGATATTTATCATCATCCGACTCAAGGTGCCATGCAGCGGGACTGAACCCGGAAGCATGTGTTTGGGAAGCAAACTTCTTACCACACACCCACTCCTACGCCCCCCTCTCTCTCTCTCTCTCTCTATATATATATATATATATATATGATATTTGTATATATACATATATGTGTGTGTGGATGTGTATATAATATTTGTATATATATATTTTTATATGTAAGTATAAATATATATGTGTGTGTGTATATATATATATATATATATATATATTTATACACGCACACAGTTTTTTTTTATCCATCTACATCTTTTATATCTTTCTTCACATTCTCTCTTTCTCTCCTTCTCTCTCTCCCCCTCTCTCTCTCTCTCTCCCCTTCTCTCTATTTCCTTTCTCACCTTCTATATATGTGCGTGTGCATAGAAATACTACACAATTTCTGCGTATCGGAATTGCAAGAAACCATTGCGCGGCAACATCTTTTTACCAACTGTTGGAAGCCAAAGAAATGTGTGGATTCTCCTCCTCCATCGCCACTGAATGACAGGATTTCATTCTTTGTTGGTTTCTTTCATTTCCTTCACTTGGTTTCTTGTATACGCTCTTTCTTCGTTCAACAAGGCTTTCATATCTTCTCTTCGTTTTTGTCGTCTTCTTTTGTTTTTCTTATTGCACCTGTTAATTCAGATTTCTCTGGAGCATTTCTTGCTTTTCCATATTTTTTTGTTTTGCAGCCTTATCCTTATCCAGTAATATTATTTTCCTCCTCGTCCCCCTCGTCGTCGTCGTCCTCCTCCTCCTCCTCCTACCACCACCACCACCACCACCACCACCACCACTACTACTACTACTACCAAGGAAAATTTGTAGAAAAAAACAAATAGCAGTTGCAGTAGAAGCAGTAGAAGCAATAGTAGTAGTTGTATCAGTCAGTAGTAGCAGCAACGGTATTTTCATCATCATCATCATCATCATCACACCATCATCATCCTCATCATCATCGTTATCATCATCATCATCATCATCATAACCAGCAGCAGCACTAGTAATCCTGTAGATTAAGTAGTAGTAGTAGTAGTAGTAGTAGTAGTAGTAGTAGTAGTAGTGGTAGTAGTGGTAGTAGTAGTGGTGGTGGTGGTGGTGGTAGTGGTGGTGGTGGTATAGATTTCGGTAGTGGCTTCAGCAGAAGTGGGCGAGATGTACTCGGCCAGAATGTGACCAAGTACACATCGCCCACTTGGTGTTCCTTGCGCTAACTTTCGTAGAATATCGTCTTCATCGCAACAAAGTCTTTCACGAATTGAAAAAACAACTGATGCTGCAACCATTACCGTTTTGTGGCAGGTATGCGCATGTTGCAGTAATTGCGGACATCCAGGTGATTTCTTTATATTTTTGCATTTTTGATTTTGTGTGTAGGTAGTCGTTGGATGTGGTCTGTATACAAACTCTTGTGCGGTGTTTCGTCTTCCGTGTATTTTACTGTGGTTTGTGAATCGACTGGGAGCTCTGGTAGAACTGAAATAATACATGGCAGATCTAATATATTATTGCGTTCTAAGATATTGTATTCGCTAAATATGATATCTGTGTTTACTTTATGTATGTTTGTGCATTGTTTTACTTTACTGTATCGTCTGCGTGTGTTGTGAATTTGTAATTCTGCATGTAACTCCTTATCATCTAGTCTTCTGTGGGGGTTGTATGTTTACATTAAAGCCAGGGAAGGAGACGGTGTATTTAGGATGCTCTACTTTGAGTTCGATGCTGTACAACCAGGTTTCTAAGAGATTTTAAATATGTTTGAAGTCACTTGGTGGAAATTTCTGGAGAATATATCTGGAGAATATTAGTGTTATGTGAGTGTGATAGCATATACATATCAGACTGAATGTAAGTTTTGTGTATTACCATGATGTAATACCAAGGTTTGTTTGTCTTTACCCCGGATGTTTTCTTTCATACACCCTCTCTCAAAAGACTCGGAGAAAAAAGCAAAAGAAAAAACATACAAAATAACAAAAACAAAAGCAACAGAAATTCTTTATTCCTCCTTTGACCACATGCAACAACCTCATGATGAATGATAGCCTGCTAATCAATAATAACAACCAATACTACCTTTACATTTGAAGTCCAATGAGTTAAGTTTTCCGGTTGCGGCGACAATTGCCTTTTTGTTTCGACGTGCTTGACGTATACCCACGTTTCATCACTTACTAGCAGTATCGTCCGGCATTGCTCGGGTTTTTTTCGACCCTTTAGAATCAGAATTTTTGAAAAGTAAAAATTTTGCATTATGTAGCTTGTTATTCTCTTTAAGTGAACATTTTTCTGGTTGAAATACACCGAAAAATGGTGACACAGCAGTCAAAAAATCGTAAAAGATAGGGATATTCACAGAAAAAGAGCACCTTTTTGAGGTAAATAATTTTTGGTGTTAACATGGTCCGATTTGAATTTTTTCTGCTACTGAAGGAAGAGCAAGCCTTCTTCTATCATACTTTTAAATTTGGTCAACTTGCGCCACAGGGTCTCGGAGGAGATAGTGTTAGTTAAAGGCTACCAAACCTGCCATATACAGACAACTTCAGCTTTATATATATAGAGAGAGATTACGACCCTTTTCAGAAAATGTTCTTCAATATTCGAATGCTCAAACAACTCGTGTTTGTGTCTCGGTTCTCTTTTTGTTTATTAACTAGCAGACACGGAACAAATTTTACGATAAGATACGTCTTCAATTTTCTTTTAAAATTACGCAGTACGAAGTTCTACAAATGCTTAATATTTCAGTTAAAGTCAGACGATTTTCAGGGATCAAAGCAAGTTCTTTTGCAAATCTGTTTGTTGTCTATTGTTGGGGAAATTCGTCTCGATTGAGGATCATCTCGGTAGATGTTCTTGCAAATGTGAAACGTTGATACCACTCATTCTTTTATTTGTTTCAGTCATTTGACTGTGGCCATGCTGGAGCACCGTCTTTAGTTGAGCAAATCAATCCCAGGACTTATTCTTTGTAAGCCTAGTACTTATTCTATCGGTCTCTTTCTCCGAACCGCTACGTTATGGGGACATAAACACACCAGCATCTATCGTCAAGCGATGTTGGGGCGACAAACATAGACACACAAACACACACACAACACACACACACCACACACACACACACACACACACACACACACATAAACGACAGGCTTCTTTTAGATTCCGTCTACCAAATCCACACACAAGGTTTTGGTCGGTCCGAGGCTATAATAGATGACACTCGCCAGAGGTGCCACGCAGTGGGACTGAACCCAGAATCATGTGGCTGGTAAGCAAGCACATTGTGTATAGCACAAAAATATTCCCCGGGGGCTTTGCTACAACATTAAATTCGTCTCTACAAAAGTTTTCTTTTCCCAAATTTGAAATGGAATTCCACACAAACACTTGTCCTTCCAAGTTCTACATCGTTCAACCTACAACAAATCCCCAGATGCACTAAAAATACGTTGTCTCTAGCATGACATGTTGTGCAGTAACTTTTATTAGGGTGATCACAGTCACTCATAAACAACATTGCAGTCACACCAGTTGGTTGGCGTACTGTTGTAGGAGACCAGGTATTTTTTGGACAGACTCTGGATTTGGGATTCTTATTAAATTGTGTTGGTGTCATGTGACCGTTGTGATTGTTCTTGATTATGCTAATTATTCTATATAATGTTGTCTTGTTTGTTTTGTGGTTTAGATTTGATAAAAATGTTTTTCAGTTTGAATGAAAATATTTTTGTAAGGTTTAAGTATTTCGTTTATTGAGGGATAAATGGGTTTTGGTGTATTATGTTTGAGTTTTATTTCAGTTGAGTTGGTTTTGATGTTTTGCGTTTGAGGCCGTTATTGCTGTAACCGACACGGGTTGTATTGGTGTCTTTATCTTAATTATTATTGTTGTTGTTCATGGTAATGTTTATTGTACTGCTATTGTCTTGCTGTCTTTTATATTTTCTACATCCATTCTTGTTCAGTCTGTCGATGGCATGACTTCATTTAGGAACCTCTAAAGTTCAAAACAGCGTTATAGTAAAACACCTTAATGAGAAGTAAACATTTAAATCAGGAATGGCTGAATATATATAAAGTCGAAAGGAAATCGTATATCGTTATGATATCAAAATATTGCTAATTGCTGTATTCGGCTGTTATTTCTAGCAGACAGTTACAACGCAGAAGCTACACTATTGGTTCATAACATCATTTTTTTTTTTGTTGTTGCTATTTTTGTCATTCTGATAGTGTCACTACCTGTTGCGTTTAACAGTTACTATTAATACTAACAAATAAATAATATAGGAAACCTTACACTTGTATTACTAATATTATATCGATTATATCACACACTGCGTTTATACTTATAGTATAAATTAACATGACACGAAAGTGCCAATTCCACCAGTTATAGATTTTTTCGTCTTACATTGTAACAACCAGACAGTTTCCCAGACGATTTTTGCCAATAATCCACTGACATCACGCTTACCATTTATCACAGCTCCTCTCACTAAATATTGATATATTCCGATACACTTACAACTACTATTATTATTATTATTATTATGCGAACGAGAGCAGAAGAATATTCGGTGAGTGCAATATGAAACATGGCGTCTATATATATATGCCATCAATCATTCTTTCTTTCCGAGTTATTTGCTTGTCAATTACATTCAGATATCACATTGATTACATATTGCCATGATAAATAGCATTTGACATTTTATATTATCAGTAAAATGAAATACCCGCCCTAAAATTATAGTCTACCGTGATCTTATCTCCGAAAGATTGAAAAATAAGCTGATCTATGAATTTAGAGGTTAGGTCTTCAACGTTATTTCAAGCAAGGTTTGGCAAAATAAATAGGAGGCAATTAGATACGCCCATGTCAGAAAATAATGTCAAAATTCCCGATTTTCCACATGATTGCTTGTCTTACTGTGTACAATTGCAAACGTTGAATTCTATATAACTAATACCAACGCTGACAGACTTGTGCATTAGTCAGTGTAAAGCTGGAAAACAAATCGGTATAATTATATGGAGCATTTGTTTGTTTGTTTGTTTGTTTGTTTGTTTGTAGGGTGGTTTATTTATTTATTTATTTATTTATACATTTATTTATTACCTGTTGGATTCAGCATACTGCAGTGTCATTGAACTGGAGTGGAAGAACGCCTGATCAACAATTACATCTACGCATGCATCAACACACCCATCGCCAACCCTGCAAATGTACCACCAACATCACGACGACGACGACGACGACGACGATGACGATCACCACCACCACCACCACCACCACCACCACCACCACCGCCACCACCGCAACCACCACCACCACTACGGCTACCAACACTACTGCTGTTATTACAACAACTACTATTACTACCACTACAAATTGCAATAATCATAAGTTTGGGACGAGTGCAGCAATTTTGAGAGGAGAGGAGTTTGTCGATAACATCCAACCCTAGAACTTGAATGTTTCTTTTTAGTTTATCGAGGTAAGAAGGGTGTAAGGTAAAGTCGATTTCTGTGGCATTTGAACTTAGAACGTAAAACGCCGAGAGAAATGCTACGAAGCGCTAAGGACTTTGGCAGTTCATTGCTTTCAAAAATTATAATAATGGCTTTAAATTTTGCCACAAGAGCAGTCACTTTTTTGGGGGAGGGAGATAGTCGATTACATCGACCCCAGTTTTTCGATGGTACTTAATTCCTCGACCCCGAAAGGATGAAAAGCAAAGTCGACCTCGGTGAAATTTGAACTCAGAACATAAAGACGTACGAAATGCCACTGAGTATTTTGCCCAGCGTGATAACAATTCTTCCAGTTCACTGCCTTAATAATAATAATAATGATAATAATAAAAGTAATAATAATAATAATAATAATAATAGTAATAATAATAATAACATAATAGTAATAATAATAACAATATAATAATAATAATAATAATAATAATAATAATAATAATAATAATAATAATAATTGCTGCAGTCGCCACAAGAGCCGAACACAAACCAAAGAGGGACAACAAAGAACGAGTGGGGATTACTACAAAAAAATCTGTGTATCAAAAATAAAATAAGAACAAATAACAAAATTTCAACAACAAAGTTCCACCCAAGTTCAACCACGGAACACCCCACATCCGACTACTAGGGAACCTAAGCAGATTTCTCTCTCCTTCT
>NC_043001.1:36120461-36202961 GCF_006345805.1 Octopus sinensis | reverse complement strand
AGTCCCTTCCTGTTGGTCCTGGACCTTATGAGTTGCGGGCGAACTATGAGTTAGACGACATCTTGGATAGTGGCCGCTAAATTGGAGAATTATAAGGAGTTTATATCTCCGAGGCATTTCACCAGTGTGCGTGTGTATGAGTGTATGTATGTGTAAGTGTGTGTGTGTGTGTGTGTGTGCGAGTGTGTATGTGTGCATGTGTGTGTGTGTTGTTGTTGTTGCATGCTAAGGATCTAGTCTTTCTCTTTCGCAGAATGAGCTCCACTTAATTTTGCTCAGATTGCTTTCAATTTTGCTGCATCGATCAACCAATTACTCTATCTCGCAAATTAAAGAATCTGATGTTATTTGGAATTAAAGTTGGGAATTTTTGGGTAATCTTAGCCAATCAACAAACAACGTGGCATTAGCAGCTGGTTACCATGACAACCGCACGCTGTGTTGAGGTTCACTGTTGTTTGTGCCGCTTTTGTCAATGTTGATTTTTCACACTTGATTCTTCACACCACGACATTCTTTTTACTCACGTGTTTTGTTTTAAGTTTTCTGTATGTTAGTATATTACATATTTTTCTGTGCTTCTTTGTGTTAGCATGTTTCTGTGCCTTTTTCTGTGTTAATATTTTTACATATTTTTCATTTCATATATTTTTGGGACTCATTGACTCAGAGAGCTGGATTTATGATTTCACTAGGTTTAATTCTGTTCATAACAATTCAAATTAAGAGTATTTTTTAAACCGTTAGCTTCACATTTCAACAGCTTAACTGAAATTTAGCCCACGTAACAGGAACTGAGAGGAATATCGTGGAAAAGAGAAACTGTGGTTGATACAGATAATTTGACATTATTTTTGAATTCTGCATGCAAAAACGTATAATATACAGGTGTTCTTTTCTGTGGGACAAATTCTTTGTTGACCAGTGTTATTCTTATCGTAGTTTACAAATCCAAGCATGGAAAAGTTACTCAACTTTGGAACTTTGGACACAGACACCCCCTTAACACACACACACACACACATATGAATGCATAAATGTAGATATAACCTTATATATGAATACATACATCTATATTCACTTATATATTAGTGATGTACACAAATACACGACATGTATACATAAAATACTGAAATACGCATAAAGTAAACGCATGTAGACAAATATATTAATATAACGAATTAAAAAAAATAATATTAAACCAAACAATCAATGAAGAGACAAAAGAAACAGTAAGATTATACATATTGATTTTATTAGGTATTTCTGTTTATTTAGAGACCTACAATGAACAGGTCAGACGCTAAACTATAAATTTCACAAGGTAGAACCTTAAAGTTGACACCGCTCCGCTAAATGCAGAAAATTTCTGTCTCGCTGTTAGCTAAAAATATACAGTTTTTTTTCGATTTTTAAACCTCTGTAACTTTTTTTTCTCCAATTTTTTTTTCTCCACAACATCATACCTTCAAAACAATTAGACTGGACGGCTGCATTATTATAGTACGATTGAGAAAGACGCTAACGGCTCTTCCTGTAAAGCCAAGACCGAGCTGACGGCCAAGATCTAATGAGGTGTTCGAAGATCTTCCCAGGGACAATAATGCATGCACTAGGTTCCGGAGCCGTCTTGAGGCCGAAGTGGAAGCTGAGGGTGGCTAGTTTGAGTAAACTATTATCGCCTAACAACAATCTAGTTGATATTTCTGATTTTTAAAATTACTTTTATTTTCGACGAGTTATTTTCTTTTCCTTTGATACAAACGGCCAAATTCGACCCGAACACCCTGAGTTATATATTATATATGCTGAACGCATTATTTTCTAGCAAATGCAGGTTGACTATGCATGCACGCACGCACACACACGCACACATACACACACACACAAACATACACATTCACATATAAATATACACATGCGGTTCAAAAATATAGTCATGACATTAGCCAAACGGAGAAAACATAAAATTCTATCTTTATCTTCTAGTATCATGTGATTTATATGCAAAAGACACAAATAATTAACATCTCTCGAAGCATTATTCTTGGAAATCCTGTTGGAATAAACAACTTAGAATTCAGAACAAACCCTTCTGTATACTATATGATGACACAGAACTCTCCAGGCCAGGCAAGCATTTGGTCAATGCTGATATTTTGAATAAAAAGAAGACGGGGTCCATGGATAAAAGACAAATAGCAACATCAGATTATATTTCAAATTAATTTTCCTTAAATATCTGGCAACAATAGCTTCATGTGAAGATTCCGGAAGCCGCTATGCTTCTTCGTCGGGTACAACATCAATTTTCCGAAATCTTTGGCTACAAACACGTTCCAGATCACCGAGTTTTGGTCAAGCACACTCTAGATTAAATATCAAATTTATTTATATAAAAAATGAAATACAGGTACGTGCACATTAGTATAAATGATACTGTATTGTGCAGAGTACTGAATTGGTCAAAGTACAGCGGAGGTCAAGGTCAATCTTTGGCAAGTGACTTTACGCTGCGTGCTTTAGCTTCGTTACTACGGCAACAGTCCGGATATATATTGATCACACCCCGTACAGCAAGCTTACTATCATGAATCAGCGCGTTATTCTCTTGTTGGAGCTGAATGAACGCCGAGGTCGACTTTGCCTTTCATCCTTTCGGGGTCGATAAATGAAGTACCAGTTACGCACTATGCAAACAACGAAAACCCAGTGAACAGAATCACTGAGGCGATTGAGGCCCATAAGGAATACCTATTTCTTTACTACACACAAGAGGCAAAACACAGAGTGGACAAACAAGGACAGACAAACGGATTAAGTCGATTATATCGATCCCAGTGCGTAACTGGTACTTCATTTATCGACCCCGAAAGGATGAAAGGCAAAGTCGACCTCGGCGTTCATTCAGCTCCAACAAGAGAATAATGCACTGATTCATGATAGTGAGCTTGCTGTACGAGGTATGATCAATATATATCCGGACTGTTGCCGTAGTAACGAAGCTAAAGCACGCAGCGTAAAGTCACTTGCCAAAGATTGACCTTGACCTCCGCTGTACTTTGACCAATTCAGTACTCTGCAAAATACAGTATCATTTATACTAATGTGCACGTACCTGTATTTCATTTTTGATATAAATAAATTTGATATTTAATCTAGATTATGCTTGACCAAAACTCGGTGATCTGGAATGTGTTTGTAGCCAAAGATTTCGGAAAATTGATGTTGTACCCGACGAAGAATCCATATCACATAGAATAAGATTTGTCCAATAAAGCTATTCCTATATCATATGCAAGCAGTAGTCTTTATGATGATAAATATTATGAATAAATATTTAAAGTCCAAGTTACTATTACTCCAACTTTCAGATAGTTTTTTTGTTAACGCCATAAAGTAGAAACTCACATAAGCATTACAGTCACATGATGTAAGTAAACTTATCTAAATACGAAAATCAAGATATATTCTTATGCTTTAGAGATTCCGCCAGTAGCAGGAGTAGCTGGTGAGTTGGCAGAAACGTTAGCACGCCGGGTGAAATGCGTAGTGTATTTCGTCTGCCGCTACGTTCTGAGTTCAAATTCCGCCGAGGTCGACTTTGCCTTTCATCCTTTCGCGGTCGCTAAATTAAGTACCACTTACGCACTGGGGTCGATATAATCGACTTAATCCGTTTGTCTGTCCTTGTTTGTCCCTTCCGTGTTTAGCCCCTTATGGGTAGTAAAGAAATAAGTAGCAGGAGTAGCAGAATCAGGAGTAGCAGAAGCAGGAGGAGGAGGAGGAGGAGGAAGAAGAAGAAGAAGAAGAAGAAGGAGAAAAAGAGGAAGAGTAGGAGGAGGATAGTAGTAGTAGTATCGAAATTTCTTGAAAGCACAAGTAGAAAGTGCAAATATATATACATATATATATATATATGTAGGTAGTAAATTTTTGCTAGGACATCATATAATATCATCTGACAGCGGTAAAAACTGAAAATATTAGTTACTTTTATATTTTGTAAGAAGAAACATTCAGGCTATACTAAGTAATCAAACTTAGCGAAGTAATAATGTTCATCCATCCATATTAGTGGCATAAAAGAGAAGAAAAACCTGATCTATAAAATGAAAAAGGTGCCAGATCTCCAGGCTCAAATTTCGTGTTCATTCCATCATTATTTTTGTGAAGCAGAGCATGTTGGGATATCTTCAAATGGATTAGATAGCTAAGGTGGATAAATCTGAACTAAAGCGTATTGTACATCTAGAATAAAGACTTTGGGGGTTGATTCGAGATTTTGTTATTTGAAATAGGAGAAAGAAATAATAAGGTAAAAAGTAATTATCATATTACTGACACCTTTTTTTGTTTGTTTGTTGCTTTGCCACAGACAGTCAAGCGCGCACACATAGAGGTAAACGAGCGTGTGTATGTATGCCTGTGTGTGTGTGTGTGCGTGCGTGTGTACATATAATAGACAAACATACACACACATACACATATACATATATATATATATATATATATATATATATATATATATATATATATATATATTATATATGTATGTTTCGGAATGGTCATATTGCCAGTTTAGCCAATAAAACACACACGCACTATATATTTGGTGTTATTTTGCTTCAGTGATATTTTTTTTTACATTAATCTTAATCTTATTTCGGCCCAAAGTTCTTTCGTCACACTCCTGTGACCGCATCAGTGGTCCTTTGTTTTCTTCTCACTTACTTGTGTCTCTCCTTACTAACCGTCAGCCATTTTGTATTTCTATTGTATGTCTTCATTTGCGCATGCTTATATCTCTATGTGCGTCTATGTTTATTTAGTGTTGTGGGGGGGGATGCCTGTAATATTTGTATCTTCTGGTTATATACATTCTTGTAATTTGTATTTTGTTTTTGTTGTTGCTTTTGTTCTAATTTTGTTCATGTGTTACATCCACCCCATTATTCATTACATATGCTTGTATGTATGTATAACAACAATATTAGTAATAATAATAATAAATCTAATCGAAAAAAAATAGGGAAGGCCAACTCTTGGTATGATAGCCATAAATACCAGAGTGTCATGTTCGTTGACACCACCCCTGGAGGTGAACTAGCGTACCGCTTTAGAAGGACCCTAGATAAACTTAAACTAAGAATTAAGGTTGTTGAAAAGCCAGGCAACCCTATCAGATCTATAATTGGTAGAAGCTATCCTTTTAGTAGAACTCTCTGTACGGATAACTATTGCACTGTATGTAGATTTAGCCCACAAACGAACTGTAAAGCCAAAATGTGGTCTATAGTATAAGATGTATAGAGGGACGATGCAGTAACAAGACAGTAACATACGTAGGGGAAACTGCAAGAAGCATTGGTGAGCGGGTGAATGAACATTGGAGACAACTCAAGGAAGGTAAAAGCTCATCGATTCTGTACCAACACGCCGAACAAGAACACGGGGGATCAATCAATAACATAGAGATTAAGATATTGTCCACACATAGAACAGATGCAACAATTAGACAAATTACAGAAGCTACACATATAATAGAAAATAAACCTAGCCTGAATAGAAAACTAGAATGGAGCAATAGCGCACACCACAACATATGACAATAGTGGATCCTGCAAACATAATAAATACACAGGTAATTAAAGAAATAGAAATGAATATCTATATTGTATGTATGTGTGTATATATGTATGTATATGTATATGTATATGTATATATATATATATGTATATGTATATATATATTTTTTTTTTTTTTCGATTAGATTTATTATTATTATTACTAATATTGTTGTTATACACATACAAGCATATGTAATGATAATAATGGGTGGATGTAAACACATGAAAAAATTAGAACAAAAGCAACAACAAAAACAAAATACAAATTACAAGAATGTATATACCAGAATATACAAATATTACAGGCATCCCCCCCACACACTAAATAAACATAGACGCACATAGAGATATAAGCATGCGCAAATGAAGACATACAATAGAATACAAAATGGCTGACGGTTAGTAAGGAGAGACACAAGTAAGTGAGAAGAAAACAAAGGACCACTGATGCGGTCACAGGAGTGTGACGAAAGAACTTTGGCCGAAATAAGATTAAGATTAATGTAAAAAATAAATATCACTGAAGCAAAAACACCAAATATATAGTGCGTGTGTTTTATTGGCTAAACTGGCAATATGACCATTCCGAAATATAACAATATCTGTTTCAACACACGACTTCACATAAAAAATCTTGCACAACAAATATTTAAACGTATATATATATAATATTATATATATACATATATATATTCTTTTACTTGTTTCAGTCATTTGACTGCAGCCATGCTGGTGCACGTCTGTAGTCGAACCAATCGAGACTCCAGGACTTTTTCTTTGTAAGCCTAGTACTTATTCTATTTGTCTCTTTTGCCAAACCAAGAAGTTACGGGGACTTAAACACATCAACATCGGTTGTCAAGCGATGTGGGGAGCATAAACACAGACACACACACAAATATATATATATATATATATAATATATGTATATATAATATATATATATATATATATATATATATATATATATATATATATATATATATGTATTATAATATGTATATATATATATATATATATATATATATATATATATATATATATATATATATATATATATATATATCAGGCATGACTGTGTGGTAATAAGCTTGCTTCCTAATCACATGGTTCCGGGTTCAGTCGACCCATCACGTGGTACCTTCGGCGAGTGTTCTACTACAGCTTCGGGATTTGGTACAGGGAAACTGGAAGAATCCCGTGGTATATACATATACATATGCATATACATATACATACATGTATATATATATAAATATATGTGTGTGTGTGTGTCTGTGTGTGTGTGTGTGTGTGTTTGTTCCTGTGTGTGTCCCCCAATCATCACTTGACAACCGATGCTGGTGTGTTTATGTCCCCATAGCTTAGCGGTTCGGCAAAAGAGACCGATAGAATAAGTACTAGGCTTATAAAGAATAAGCTCTGGGGTGGATTTGTTGACAAATAGTCTTTACTTTAAAGAACTGTTACTGAATATATCTCTTTGAGAGATATAGAAATAATAATGCTTCTATTTATTAGATCAGTAACAGTGTGTCACTTTGAAAACTATATATTTTCGAACAGGGATTCAGCAACGCCACTTAGCCAAGCTTCTTTACTGTGTTGATAAAAGGCAATAATCTAGAAACTGGTCCACAGATGTTGCTTAGTGCTGGATGTTGCAAAATATAAAGACACAGGTATTGCGTCGTATAGCCAGCTAGAAACGATGTTTCCTCGGGCTAATCAGCAGTAACAATCGTCCCTCCTAGGACACCCACATTATGTTGGCAAATAGCCTTTACTTTAAAGAACCGTTACCGAATATCTCTCTTTGAGAGACTTGGAAATAATAATGTTTCTATATATAAATATTATATATCTTCTAATATATAATAATATAATATTCATGTATAATGTATAATATATAATTCATATATATGTGTATTGTATACACATGCATATATGTGTTATGTTGTGGATACATACCTGCATATATAAATAAATAGATAAATATATATACATATATATATATATAATATATATATATATATATATCTATATATATATATATACCCACACACACAAGCACCTACACACACACGCACACACACGCACACACACACACACATACACACACACACACACACATATATATATTTACTAATCAGCAGCAAAAATATTCAGAATTGAATATTTATGGAGATATTAATATTGTTATTATTATCGAAGTTAATAGAAATAGTTCATAATAACAACGATATTGATATAGGTGTTGCAGGCCTAAATCAGCGTTATATCGCTATAGAATTAAAATTATATTAATCAAAGGACACACTGAAGTGTCTTATCCGCTAGAAATAAGAGTTGAAACCCTCATTTGGACCGACCACCCAAAATTTCACTGAAAATAACAGATACAACTCTATACGGGTGAGCGAAATGAAAAAAGATCTCTCACATATTATTATATCATGAAGTTATATATTTAATGGAACAGGTATATGTGTGAACCGGGTTTCTGATTTGACACAAATTTCTTACCTTCTTTTGCGCATCTTAACCTTTAGAAACATCCTTTCAGTCTGCCAACCTTTGATTAATATAATTTTTATTCTATAGCTATATAACGCTGATTTAGGCCTGCAAACACCTATATTAATATCGTTGTTATTATGGACTATTTTTATTGACTTCGACAACAATAATATTAGTATCTATATAAATATTCAGTTCTGAATATTTTTGCTGTTGATTAGTACTTTCATACTGAAGCTACCCACATTTTGGCGCTAAGATTTCAAGGTGACGGACTAGGAGGATGTTTCTAAAGGTTAAGATGTGCTGAGGCAGGTAAGAACTTTGTGTCAAACCAGAAACTGGTCCACATATATACCTGTTCCCTTAAATATTATAGATTTATGCTATAATGGTATGTGAGCGATCTTTTTTAAGGTTCGCTTGCCCGTATACTGTTGTATCTGTTATTTTCAGTGTAATTTTTGGTGTAGGTTTTAGTGGGCCAAATGAGGGTTTTAACTCTTATTTCTTGCGGGTAGACACTTCAGTGTATCCTTTGATTATTATATATATATATATATATTATATATATATATATATATATATATATATATATATTTTCACACATACACATAAAACACGCGCGCGCGATTCTATGTCTTCTTTATATGTTTTTTGTTATTCTCCGACGACTTTAGTATCCTTATGCAGTTATGGATTATCCCACTATTGGCATCTTTTTTCTGCTGGAATTGTCGCTTGCCAAAAATAAAATAAAAGGACAACAAAAATTCTAGAATCACCATGTGACTGAAATATATAACACTTATGTGAGTTTCTGCTTCATGACGTTAACAAAAAACAAAAAAAAATCATGAAGCTGGAGTAAAACTAACATAGACTTCAAATATTTATTCATAATATTTATCTTCATAAAGACTACTGCTTCCATATGATATAGGAATAGCTTTATTGGACAAATCTTATTTATTTTGTTGTCATTTAGACGTCTTCGGCATAAAATATTGGGTGGATTTTACCGACTCTAGTTGCATACTTCCTCATTCTTAGATATTGCTGTTGTTTTAGAAATTATTATCGTGATTTTTACTACTACCTACAGTGTGGCGAGCTAGCGAATTTGGTACCACGCCGAACGGGAAATGTTTATCGCCATATCTTTCAGCTTTTACCCGTTCTAAGTTCAAATTTTGTCGAGGTCGACTTTGCTTTTCATCCTTTCAGGCTCGATAAAATAAGTACTAGCTGAGCACTAAAGCCAATGTAATTGATTTCTTCCTCCCTTCAAAATATCTATCCTTTTGCCAAAAGTATTGGGTTGTCCGGAAAGTTCGTGTCGATTTATAGTAGCTTACATTTCGACTTATTTTAGAACATGGTTGAGTCTATGAAATAGGATTTGACTACACCTCCATTTAAAGCACAGTTTAAGCTATCTTTTCGTGGAAGAATTTTTATGTTCCTATAACCTGTGTTAATTCTGTAACCTTTTAAATTGAAGATAAGAAAGTTCATTTTCGGCGCTTGATCCTTTGGCAACCAGACAAAAATTGCTGCAGCTCGGCTGAGATGTGTTACCCCACCCTCCATATTCACCAGATGTTGCTCTTTCGGATTTCCCTTATACACGTCTCTGCAGAATAGTGTTAATGGTAAAAATATCAGTTCCTTGGATGACGTAAAAAGATACCTTGATGAATTCTTTGCCATGAAACCACCTCAATTCTGGGAAGAGGGCATTTTCAAGTTAAAGGAAAGATGGAGACGCATTGTGCAACAAAAGGGTTCATATTTGGTTGATTAAAAATGTAATGGCAAGTATTTATTGACCTTTTTCTTTCCTTTAAAAATCGGCACGAACTTTCCGGACAGCCCAATAAAAAGAATTATAGCTGATATCGATGGCAGTTTTACACTGGCTTAACGTTTTGAAATATTGCCGCTTCAAATACGTCTTTTACCAAAATAGAGCCGTTAATAGTTAGTATGAGCCAAGTAAGGTAAAGGTAAAGACCCCCTTCGGTCATGAATGACCATGGGTTTGCACCCAGAGAGTAACCCTCTGAGGCACAAGTCTGGGCAAGGTTGTTTATGGAAGACCAGCAGTCGCCCATGCATACCGGCCTCCCCTCTCCACACCACCAGTGTTATCCAAGGGAAAGACAAAGGTCGATACATCTTGGCACCAGTGACGTCGCAACTCATTTCTACAGATGAGTGAACTGGAGCAACGTGAAATAAAGTGCCTTGCTCAAGAACACAACACGCAGCCCGGTCCGGGATTCGAGCTCACAACCTCACAACCTCACGATCGTAAGCTCGACGCTCTAACCACTGAGCCATATGTAAAATCCGTGTAGACGTATGCTAAATTTAATGACATTCATTATCATAGCACCTTAGAACGCAGATGAGAGGTGGTGTTTTCCCTTAGCAGTAAGGACAATCCTGGATTTGGAGGTTTCCTTCATGCGGTCAATATGACTGTTTTTCTATTATGACTTCTCATTCCATTTTTTTGTTTTTGTTTCCCGTTCCCGTTTATCCAGTTACCTAAATATTTATTTATATTTCTTAATCGATTGTGTGATTGTCACCCTTCCATAAGATTTTTGTAACTTGTTCTGGCTATGTGCCCTGGTCAGACGCTCTTGTGGCAAATAAACAAAGATCATTATTATAACTTAGAGAGAGATTGTAAGCTGGCAGACTCGGTAGCACATCGGCCAAAATACTTAGCGGCATTTCGTTCATCTTATCTTCAGGTTTCAAATTGCGTCATGGTCAACTTTGACTTTCATTCTTTCGGGGTCGATGATATAAATACCAATTGAGTACTGGGGTCGTTTTAATCGATCCACCCACTCAAAAAAATAAATAAATAAATAAAATTAAAAAATCAGGACCTGAACCTGTTGTTGGAAGGATTATTATGATCAGGAGAAAAGCTGCAAGCTGGTCGAATCAGTAACACGCCGGCCAAATTGTTTAGTAGTATTTCTTCTGGCTCTTCATGCGCTGAGTTCAAATTCGCTGAGATCATCTTTGTAATTCCTTCTTTCGGTGATCGATGAAATAAGCTATCAGTCACGTGCTGCGGTCGATGAAATCGACCAATATCCTCCCACTAAACTGTTGGCCAATCATTGAAACCATTGTTATTACTAGAAGAAGCAACGCTCGATTGGTGGTGTTTCATCTTGAATATAATATTTGGTCTAAGACGACAAATGGTCAAATAAGTTTACAATACTGAAAGCTGCAAGTGTTATTCTTATGTTGATAAATATGAGGGAGTAAGCTCAGAAAATTACATATAATATGAAAAAAAAACGTATTTTGTAAACAGGGCTCACGATATAGATTTAAAAGATTATATTTATGGAAATAGATAAGCACAGGCGTTTAGGCATTTTTAGGGATTTCCTTTTGTCTACCTGTCTGTCTGTATGCATGCCTGTTTCCCTTTCTCCCTATATATATGTGTTTTTAATAAATTATGATTTATATTATAATATATATATATATATATATATATTATATATATATATATATATATATATATATATATATAATATATATGTATACGTACATAGATTCCAGATTAAAATACGGGAATACAGAAAAATACCATTTAGTGAACACATCGATATTTGCGTCACTAATGAACTACCCTAATTGAGAATTTTTCCCCTCTATAAATTTAGGAACAATACAACAATACAAAGAATCATATTTTATCGCAAAATATAAAACTACTTTGAATGCTTCTACCACAGATAACGCTACTACAAGGGTCTTAGAATAGTACCCACGCAAATATTAAAAACGATAGATGTATTGCACACAAGTGTATGAGTGGTTCAGACGTTTCTAAGCAGGCCGAAAAATGTCGATAGTGACGAACGTTCTGGAAGACCCGCAACCAGCAGAACTCAGAAAAACATTGCAGATGTGCGCGCAGCTGTGAGGGGAAACCGTCGAATCACTATCCATAAGGATGTTCAGATTAGTTACGGTTCATTTCAGTCCATTATCACTGAAGATTTGAGTATGAGACGCGTGTCTGCTAAATTTGTGCCAAAACTGCTTTCAGCAGACCAAAAAGACACTGGGGTTGCCTTGTGATGAAAACTTTTTGAAAACTTCGCGTAGGCCTCTGAGCAGGTATCGCCAAGCATTTCTCTGTCATTTTCAATGCGATGATCACACGCTACACACCTTCCTTTCAAGCACTGCTATAAACAGCGGAAGTGAGCTAGAACGTTAATACTTAGTGCGCCTGCACAGCGAAGTACAAGGTCAATCTGTTCCGAGCAGCTTTCCTCTGCTTGCTTTAGCTTCGTCACTATGGCAACAGTTCGGATACTTATTGATCAGACCACGTATACTAAAGTAGCCAGTAAAGAAGGACACATTGGGTAATATTGCACACCGTCTGAAAATTAGAAAAGGAATCAATCTTTTAAAAATATGAATAAATAACGTGCGGTATCTTTATTGCCGAAACACCTTTCATCATAGGTCTGACTGACGGGGCTGATCTGGGGATAAAAAGCCATCGATAGGATACACGTTTCCCCCCCACTCTCTATCTCTCTATCTCTTAAAACTATATGACCAGCTGCTTTATTACTCCCTGGACATAACATATGTCTGAAAAACAAGATCATTCTGAAAATTCTGACGGAAAGAATGCAATAAATATTTATTCACAAATTGTCAAACGTGTGTGTATTGTGTATGAATGGGGCTGTGTGCGTGTGTGGGCGTGTGTGTTTAGGAGAGAGCGGCAGAGACAGAGAGCGAGTGTGTATGTGTATAGGTGTCTGAGAGTGTATGTGTTGTGTGTGTGTAAAGATAAAGAACGTTCTGATGATTACCACAGATGTCAGACTTGTAGCTTGACCGTTTCTTTCTGTCTAATTTCTCTCGGTTTCATATTCACACATATATATAATTGTTCCAATGGGGAAAATACACTTCGTCTCGGTTTTTTGTTTTACTCCTTTATTAAAAACACAGCCAGACAACTAAAACTCACACATAAAAACATATAAACCTTCAGTCGCATACATATAGTAATTTATATTGTATTCCAGCTGAAATAAACAGTCCCCCAACTATCTTTCTCTCGCACACATGCACACCCAAATACACATTAATGGAATTCAAAATATTTTATTCTTCAAATAATGATTTCTTTTGTTTTTAACAATGTAATCCACATGTTCACTAAACATACAATATTCTAATATATCGTGAATATAAATGTATATATAAACTAGCAGTATCGCCCGGCGTTGCTCGGTTTGTAAGGGAAATAACTATATAAGCATTTTTAGAGAGTTATAGCCAAAAAATAGCAAAAAAAAAATGCATTAAAAATGTAAAAAAAAATGATGGTAAATTTTTTTTTTAATCGTTGACTCATCGTAGACATTTTTAGAGAGTTACTTCCCTTATATAATAGCGAAAAAATGCATTAAAATGGAAAAAATGATGGTAAATTTGTTTTTAAATTGTAGACTCATCGTAGACGCGCGCTAATACCCAGAAGGGCTCGATATGAATCACGACTATAAGATACCCGCTTTTGGTTAAACTGCACCGCAAAATGTGGGAGTAGTTAGGAATCTAAATCGTAGGAGACAGACACACAACTTCTCTTTTATATATAAAGATATATATATATTCTTGTATTCTCTTATACTTTTCAGTCATTTTGACCGTGACCATGCTGGAGCACTGCCGTAAAGGGTTTTAATCGAAGAAATCGACCTCACACTTTCTGCGTTCTTTCCACTTTTCTTTTTCTCGCTCCCCCTCTCTCACATTTCTTGGCTTTCTTTTCATTCTTATCACTTTCCCTCGTCTTTTACCTCTCTTGTACCTCACTCTGTCCATTTCCTTTATTTCTCTCTCTTTCTCATCCCTCTCTAATTCTTCAATCCCTCTGCCCCCACCTCTTCCCTTTCCTTCCGCGTGACCGGTGTTCCGCCAAGCCTAACCTTTCTTTCTTGATTCGACCACCATCCGTGTAGCATCTCTTATATTCCTTCCCATGACGTTCATCACTTATGATCCTGCCGTAAGACATCACTTCACACACACCTGCTTAATTTAATTTGTCCTTAGTCGAAAGACACCTGCTATTTGTATTTGTAATTGTGCACCATTTCTCCGCTTTTTTCGTCCTTGTTTTCATATACATTCACTTACTTTTTTCCAAAGAATCTAGTGCTCTTAGTTTAGATTTTCTTGAGGCCGGTTAGATTGGAGCAGTCTCGAGTGTAACCGGCCGAAAGTCCAACGACGATCTGAAACTCGACTGACGATAGAAAACTCCGAATGAGCCGTCTTTGTGTTTTCCTGTTCTTTTTCGTATCGTCTAACTGTCTGAATGTTTTGTGGTCACCTGTTATGTCCTTGTTCCATTTGTATATATACATATAGCGGCGTACATACACTTTTGGTCTACTGTATGTAAGTATATATATATATATATATATATAGGCGTAGGAGAGGCTGTGTGGTAAGTAGCTTGCTTACCAGCCAGATGTTTCCGGGTTCAGTCCCACAGCGTGGCACCTTCGGCAAGTGTCTTCTACTATAGCCTCGGGCTGACCAAAGCCTTGTGAGTGGATATGGTAGACGGAAACTGAAAGGAGCCCGTCGTATAAGTGTGTATATGTTTGTGTGTCTGTGTTTGTCCCGCCAGCATCACTTGACAATCGATGGTGGTATATTTACGTCCCCGTAACTTAGCGGTTCAGCAAAAGAAACCGATATAATAATTATTAGGCTTACAAAGAATAAGTCCTGGGGTCGATTTGCTCGACTAAAGGCGGTACTCCAGCATGGCCACAGTCAAATGTCTGAAACAAGTAAAAGAGTAAAAAGTATATATATATATATATATATATATAATATATATATATATACATACATATACACATAGACATATATATATATATATATACATACATATACACATAGACATATATATATATATATATATACATACATATACACATAGACATATATATATATATATACATACATACACATAGACATATATATATATATATATATATATATATATATATATGCATATGCACATAGACATATATCATACACGCACATACACACACACACAGATATATATGTATAAATGTATATGAGTATATATATGTGAGTGTGTGTTTATACATATATATATATATATATATAATTTTGAAGATTGACTACATGTTATGATCACCCCTATTTCCTTTATCTTTTCTATCAGGATTTCGTTACTTACAGTTATATTTTCAATGCAACATCAGATTATCGTAGCTCCAAGTATTTCATAACGTACACGTAATTTTACTGAGCACTTTTGCTGAAAATATTTCCCTGATACTGTACACTCTTCACTTATGTTGAAATGTAAAGAGTATCATTTTATGAATAAACATACAAGTCTACCCATATCATAAAAGTAAACGAAATGGTTATTACACCACAGATTTTATCTCTTTGTGGGTAGCAAACATTTGTTCGTTATGTGCAGATTCATATTTTCTGAGAAAGAGTATCCACTTTCTGTTCGTAGATCTATTGCCGTCAAGATGTTTATATTTTTATCTTTAACGTGTTTCAGTCATTCGGCTACAGCTATACCGAGGTGCCGCTTTCAAGGGTTTAGTCGAATAAATCACCCAAGTACATTTTTTATGCCTCTTTTGCACTGAGTCAGAGACAAACCAACACCATTTGCCAAGCAGTTGTATGGGACATCTCACACAGACACACACACACACGCACAGACACATTTATGTATGATAGATCGTTAGCTACCACATTCATTTTTTTCTCTCCTTGTTTCTCTCCTTGTATCTTTCTGTGGAAGAGCGTAGGCTCGAAACGTAAAAGACTTTTTCTATTCCTGAGCGATATACTAATACATTTGTTTGTTTGTACACCACCTGCCTTCGTCTTTTGTTTATTTTCGTAAACTTTCCCTTTATATATATATATATATATATATATATATATATATATATATATATACACATATACAATTGCAACGTGGAAGGTGTTTATAAGCCATTTAAGAAACACACAAAAACCGTTAGATTCACTTCAACATTTAAATTTAATTTGTCAAAATATTTTCGTCACTTTATATATATGCACACAGACACACACACCCCCCATATATATATGTGTGTGTGTGCTCTACAGCATTCCTTACATTTTTTGTCAACCAAATACACTGAAGAGCTTTGGTAGAAGGCACTTTCAAAAGGTGCCGCTTTGTGGGACTGAAGTGGAAACCCACTTGGTCGCAGAGAGAACATCTTAACCACACAGCCATCTGGAAAATTCGTAAATTTATATCGATAATCGGCAATATTTTGTTTGGCTTGAACAACATCACTTTTTTCTAAGGAATGTTTTCAAAAGTTTTGCACTCATATACAGAATCATTTTGCCTTAAAGAAAATTAATAACATACCGGGAGGGAAGTACTTTGGGATAAAATAGAGAGGATCCAAGAAAAGGGATAGTCAAAAACTGTAATGGAATTTTAAGCTCACTTCGTCCCCCCCCCCTGTCTCTCTCTCTCTCTCTCTCTCTCTCTCTCACACACACACAACGGGCGAATAGAGTTGACCGCACATACACTTTCTCACTCACTTTTCTAGGCAACCTTTTATAGACGGTATAAATTAGAACGTTGAAAGGCGGCGAGCTGGCAGAATCGTTAACACGCCGGTCGAAATGCTTAGCAGTATTTCGTCTGTCGCTACGTTCTGAGTTCAAATTCCGCCGAGGTCGACTTTGCTTTTCATCCTTTCGGGGTCGATTAAATAAGTACCAGTTACGCACTGGGGTCGATATAATTGACTTAATCCATTTGTCTGTCCTTGTTTGTCCTCTCTGTGTTTAACCCATTGTGGATAGTAAAGAAATAGGTATTTCGCCTGCTGCTACGTCCTGAGTTCAAATTCCGCCGAGGTCGACTTTGCCTTTCATTCTTTCGGGATCAATTAAATAAGTACCAGTTACGCGCTGGGGTCGATATAATCGACTTAATCCGTTTGTCTGTCCTTGTTTGTCCTCTCTGTGTTTAGCCCCTTGTGGGTAGTAAAGAAACAGGTATAATTTAGAACGTTGAAGTTATTGAGATTCCTTACCATGGAAAGTAAAACAATTTATTCTTTGTGTTATACTTAGAATCATTTTTAAAAAAATATTTATAATATAATCAGTTATTATGTTTTGTTTCTCCACCGTTAATTTTATAATGTTTGATATTATACACAGACACTTATGCATATATATTTAAATATCATACATACAATGCAACTACTTTCAAATGATTTCATATGCTATAGTTTTTCTTGTTTAAGAAGGATGGATGTCAAATTTTAACATTCGAGAAAGGATTTCAATTCGACAGGTTCTCTTTTGTTCCGACCAAATAAATGGAAATTAAATTTCAGCGGCCGGAAAGTGTGAGACTCTTCGCTATTTTGGATACAAGTCTTATACGCTGTGGTTAAGAAAAGAGGTCTGACGTTTCGAGACTGTGCCTTCCTCTGATGAAGGGCGAGTGTTGTCATAATAGCGATTTGTCAGTAATAGTTATTCTACCTATAGAGTAACGAACTAGCAGAATCGTTAGCACGCCGGGCAAAATGCTTAGCGGCATTTCGTTTGTCTTTACTTTCCAAGTTCAAATTCCGCCAGCGTCGACTTCATCTTTCACCCTTTCGGGGTCGATAAAATAAATGCCAGTTGAGCACTGGGGTTGACGTCATCGACTTTTTCCCCCCTCCTCAAAATTGCTGGCCTTGTGCCAAATTTTAAAGCCAATATCTATTCGACCAGTGGCATTATGAAATGTATGGGCTTCATCAAGTTTGCTAATGTCAAGGATCTACTTATTTTTAGGGGGTATAATTTTAGTTCAAATATTTCGTATTCTTCAAATTTTCCAGTATTCCTAAAAAAACGCAGAAAAAATTGAAAAGAGAGATATTTTTAGAAACATTCTAAAGTCTTATTTGTCTCTTGGAGGTTTCTGCAGGGCTGTCATGACATGTGATAAAATAATGGTTTCAAATTTTAGCGGGAGAGGTTGAATAAATAACAGTAATTCGTAAAAGAACTCATAAACTTAAAGATAATTAGGTTTTAGAAATGATATCAAATGCATTGTATAATTGTATAATGAATTAATTCTATGTAAGACTATACGACTCACAGCAAGATTAAATTTATATTCGTATATAGAATACATTTGATGTTGATCTTTTGTCTGTATTCTATTTCATTGACCTTTTCCTAAGTCACCTCCCCAAAACTGTTTCTATATTTACCCAGTACCAATTACATATGCAGAAATAATTATGTTTTTCAACATATGGAACGTATTGCTGTTGGCTATTCACAGTGCATTCCATATTTTGCTTACTGAGAAAACTATTTTTAAAATTATTTCATTTTTTTTTTTTTTTTCAATCCTACTTAAAATATTATTCTCTAATCCTCTTATAATCCAAGTACGAATTTATCTCACTGAATTTTACTCTGGATTTTCCCAAATATTTTAATGTAGACACATTCTAAAATAACGGTTGTCTTACGACGTCGCCTTCATTGTCATCATCGCCATCAACAATTAAATAGCCTAAGTATTATTCACTTCCACATTTAATTTTGTTTTAATTTCATTCTTTTCCAACTATGTCATCGTTCTCAATTCTTTTCCCTCTTCCACATACACACACACACACACACACACACACACACAGACATACATATTCATACTAACTCTGTGCTATTTCCTCTTCACCATCTTTTTTGTATCCTTCATCTCATCCATATTCCTTTTTCTTTCTTTCTTTCTTTCTTTTTTCTTTCTTTCTTTATTACCTTCTGTACATCGTTCTCACTTGATCGTTCACCATCCTACTTCTATCTATCTATCTATCTATCTCCCCCCTCTCTCTCTCTCTCTCTATCTATCTGTCTGTTCTTCTGTCTATTTGTCTGTCTGTCTGTCTGTCTGTCTACCTGCCTGCCTTTCTGTCTGTTTTTCTGCCTGCCTTTCTGTCTGTCTTTCTGTCTGCCTTTCTGTCTGTCTGTCTGTATGTATGTATGTCTGTCTGTCTGCCTGTCTGTAATATGTATAAGTAATAAGATCATTTTGATATGCCTAACGGTTAGATCACACGTTGCAGTTTCAACTCGCGGATGAAGCTAATTTATTTCACTTACATCGCCAACACCACTCATTGAGAAAGAGAAAAATGTGACACTTTCTATTTCCCTCTTTTACAATATATGGACTTCATATCTAGACTTCAGAAGCAAACATGTTTTGGAGTCAAACAGTAGAGTGCAAGAATCTACCTCTTTGTCAATGAATGTCAGTGACCCGGTTTCCATTTACGGTTGATGAAAATTCAATTTTACACCCATAATTGATTTGCAAGATGTACTGTGAGCATACTTTACATATTAAGTATTTGAAAATACCATCTCTTTCAACGTTCCCGAAAAATAAAACCAGTATTACATTAATATGAAAGCAACAGAGTGGAAGAAAAAGTAGCAGGTTAGAATACTTCAAACCTTGACGTTATTGGTTCAAAAGTTGCCTAAGTTGACCTTTTTAATTGTATATCTGCACCAGAATAGTTTCCAAAGCACAAGTCTTTGTGTAGGTATGTGCAAGACCAGCATTTTCCCCGCATGCTAATCTCTCCTCTCCCAGCTACAGTTATAGCTAAGAGGACAGGCAAGGCTAAAATACTTTGATACCAATATTATCACTCTCTTCCTTTCATGCTGGGCCCTTATTCAGTTCTAGGAGAAAAAAGCAAAGCTAGTCATCATTCTCCATCCGGTTTCCGCATCCTTACCAATCTAGAAACTAACATGTGGAAGCACATGGCCTAGTAGTTAGAGCAGCGGGCTCGCAGTCGAGGAATCGCGGGTTCGAATATCACACCGGGTGGTGTGTGTGTTTATGAGCGAAACACCTAAGCTCCACGCGGCTCCGACAGAAGGTAGTGGCGAACTTCTGCTGACTCTTTCGCCACAGCTTTCTCCCACTCTTTCCTCCTGCATCTTGCAGCTCGCCTGCGACGGACCGGCGTCCCGTCCAGGTGGGGAGCATGTATGCCAAAGAAACCGGGAAACCGGCCCTTATGAGACAGGCATGGCTCGAGAAGGAACTAACAGCAAACAACAGAAACTAACTCGCCGGTAGCATGGCCAGAAGCGATGATACTATGTTGGTAAACAAGCTTCATACACGAAAAAGAAAAAAAAAAACGTTTAAGTAATGGTGGTTCATGGAGGCAACAAGCCGCTTTATATAGGCAAATGCAAAAACCAGCCGTTAACGGTGCCACCAGGCTATAGTGACAATGATGGCGACAGAAAGAATGATAGAAAAGCGACAAAAAGATAAAACGAGCTACAAAATTCTGATTTTATCAACCTGTCGGACTATGAAGAGCTGATAGAAAATCGATTAAACTGCAGTCTTAGAAGTTCTAATACTATTGTCAGAACAGCAAGGTGTGCTTATACTCTTTTAGACAATACCTGTTCTGATGCCAGCACAATAATGTTCAAGAAAGCCGCCACCTAAATCGTTGTTAAAATAATTCAGAGTGAATCACCAGACGGCAGTAAATTACATTGTCAAATGACAGTTAGACGCCAGAATAGCATAACCCCTTTACAAAGCAATATCACGTAGTGCAGTATTTCAGCATAGATCAACATACCAAAGAAATACAAAATCACGTCTTGGTGAGATACACAGATGGTGTAAACCTCTGAGTTGCAGAAGGAGACATCATTAGTTGAAATGCGGGGAGGTGTTGGAAATGTACAAGCACATATTTAGAACCTCTGATCAGTAAAGAAGTTATCCCCGTATTTACGGCCCCTAATTTATAATAACTCACACAAATGAGCCCATCTGGTGAAGGTTTATTAACACAAAAGGGCTATGGAGTAAGTATTAAGACATAAAGCAGCTACAACGGTTCCACTTTTCCACTTATTTGTTCTGTTATTGTTATTATTGTCATTCTGTTATATTATTTTGTTACTGTGTTGTACACTTATTTCTTTTCGCCCTTTTCAAGCATAGCTAGGCTCATGGGCCCGGTTTCCCGGTTTCTGTGGCGTATGTGTTCCCCCCAGCTGGACGGGACGCCAGTCCATCGCAGCGTTACTCAAGAAACAGGAAGGGAGAGTGAGAGAAAGTTGTGGAAAAAGTGTACAACAGGGGTCGCCACCACCCCCTGCCGGAGCATCGTGGAGCTTTTAGGTGTTTTCGCTCAATAAACACACACAACGCCCGGTCTGGGAATCAAAACTGCGATCCTCCGACCGCGAGTCCGCTGCCCTAACCGCTAGGGCATTGCGCCTCCACACACACTACTTATTATTCTGTGCTTATATCTATTTCTTTACTACCCACAAGGGGCTAAACACAGAGAGGACAAACAAGGACAGACAAACGGATTAAGTCGATTACATCGAGCCCAGTGCGTAACTGGTACTTAATTTATCGACCCCAAAAGGATGAAAGGCGGAATTTGAACTCAGAGCGTAGCGGCAGACGAAATACTGCTAAGCATTTCGCCCGGCGTGCTAACGTTTCTGCCAGCATGCCGCCCTGCTTATACCTTTGCTCGTTGACACAAATTTTTCACCGATCGAATTTTATTCAGTCGACCTGAGACTTGAAGGTCATTTTCCTGAGGTAACATTAAGCTAGATATGGCACAATATAGTTAGTATTATAACATTGTAAATCAAGGTACAGATGGGCTATCAAATGGGTAGTAGACCGAAAATGTTCGAGAATGATTTTATAACAAGAAAGATTCCAGCGAAGATGGCAGCAGATGGGAATGACATTTCACGTCATATATATTTTTCAACAAGCAGGAATTTTGACAGATTCAAGAGCCTCAACATAGTAAAGCGAAAGAAAGAAAAAATATACATCTAATTAATTGTACAATTGTAAACTCAACTTCCCAACCAAAACCTATACATACTTGCATACATACCTACATGCACACATTCACAAACACCCCACTTCACACACACACACACATATATATATATATATATATATATATATACATACATAGAAACACGCATATATATGTGTACATTGTGGCACAAACATAAAATGACATAGCTACATACATTCAGATAGCGAGTGACAAGTATACTTTGCGCCGCATACAATTATTTCCTATCTTGTAGAGCTGGTCGGTGTCGTTTATAAAATATTTACACAAACTTGGTTCATTATACATATGCCATGTGTATAGAAAATTATATTTACTTTCATTATACGTCTTTACACGTTTGCACAATCGGACTTCAAATGCATACGTAGAAGTACGCGAGTTCACGAACACACACAAGTGCGCGCAAAAACACACACACACACACACACACACACACACACACACACACACACACACACACACACACACACAGAGAAACACTTTCATACTGAAATACAGAGAATTTTCAAAAACATATGTCTTATTTTACGAACACAATCATTACGTGGCCCACACTTCTATTTATTTAAAAGATGAATGCATACAAAAACTTGGCAATCATAAACGTATGTTTGCTCACGCCCCGCAGCGTACCTAGTTACCCTGACACAGAAGCTCTCACATCCAACCACAAACAATTAACTCAACCACACATACACACACACACACATGATATATATAAACAAACATACATACAGTGATTATATATATATATATATATTAATATGTATATATGTATATGTATATATGTATATGTATATATGTATATGTATATGTATATATATATATATATATATGTATATATGTATTATATATATATATATATATATGTATATGTATGTATGTATATGTGTGTATATATATGTGTATGTATATATGTATATTATATATATATATATAATATATATATTCTCTAAAAATCCATAAGTCAGAGAAAAATAGGCACTGGTATATTTACCAATAGAGTGTACACACACACACACACACACACACACACATACATACATATATATATATATATATATATATATATTATATATATATATATATATATATATATATATATATATATAAACAAACGTACATACAGTGATTATATATATATATTATTCTCTAAAAATCCGTAAGTCAGAGAAAAATAGGCACTGGTATATTTACCAATAGAGTGTACACACATGCACACACTCACACACACACACACACACTCACACATATATATGGGAGAAAGAAAGAGAGCTTCGGTTGCACGTTCATTTGTTTTTAAGTCAGTTTTTGCATACTGCCATGGGTTTAGCGAATGCCTTATAGAGGAATTCATTGCCTTACCGCGGCATGCTCTTGCTGTTGGTAATCTTTACCTATTTTAAAGTAAGAATGCCATTTTTCGCACTTTTTCGCTACTGCAAAGCCAGCGCACGATGGTTTATTAATAGGAGAAATAAAGCATCACGCGAGATTCGAAGAAATCTACACTCACAGGCAAGTTCATATAGACACATACCTAAATACACATACATGTGTGCGCACGACAAGCCTTACTTCTGCTTCGGTCTATCTAATCTGCTCACACGGCTTTGGTCGGTCCGGGCTGTAGAAGAATATATAATAATATATAATAATAATAAAGCCTAGCCAGGCTCACGGGCCCGGCTTCCCGGTTTCTGTGGCGTATGTGTTCCCCAGCTGGACGGGATGTCAGTCCATCGCAGCTTTATCATTTTTGCCAGCTGAGTGGACTGGAGCAACGTGAAATGAAGTATTTTGTTCAAGAACACAACGCGTCGCCCGGTCCAGAAATCGAAACCACAATCTTACGAACATGGTGCCGACACCCTAGCCACTAAGCCACGCGCCCCCCACAGTAGAATAATATAACACCCAACAAATATTTAACTTCTTTGTAATCAGGAGTGGCTGTGTGGTAAGTAGCTTGTTTACCAACCACATGGTTCCGGGTTCAGTCCCACTGCGTGGCACCTTGGGCAAGTGTCTTCTACTATAGCCTCGGGCCGACCAAAGCCTTGTGAGTAGATTTGGTAGACGGAAACTGAAAGAAGCCCGTCGTATATATGTATATATATATGTGTGTGTATGTGTTTGTGTGTCTGTCCCCCTAGCATTGCTTGGCAATCGATGCTGGTGTGTTTATGTCCCTGTCACTTAGCAGTTCGGCAAAAGAGACCGATAGAATAAGTACTGGGCTTACAAAGAATAAGTCTCGGGGTTGAGTTGCTCGATTAAAGGCGGTGCTCCAGCATGGCCGCAGTCAAATGACTGAAACAAGTAAAAGAGTATATTTCTCCTAGATTACACGAACTATATTTCAATAATTTTTTTTAAATAATGAAGAATTCAGTGAAATAACTTTATTCATAAGCTAGCGTTTGGAAGATAAATTAACACGAAATTAAACGCTCTGTTTTCAATTAGATCATATTTAAACAGGAATTTTGTTTCAGAGAAACAGGGACAGTCCCGGGAGGTTTCATATAATAAAGTTTAAACAAGCTTCTTAAATGTATTCATTTGCAGTTCTACTCTTCTAATGAAAAAGTAATATGATGTTTCCAATTATACTTGCCATCGTGGTGTTTCTTGTAATAAAGTGAAGTATTTAGAAAGAAGCATTCCGCTACCAAATGATACTAATATAGAACAAAATATTGGAACATAAACTGGTTTAGTCTTCTCTTCAACCAATAAGTTTTAACAACCTTAGTAAAATTTTTTTCAAATTGTTTCAAAATCTTCTCCGGCCAGAATTAGAGTTTGAATGTGGTTGACTTTGAATAAAAACGATATTTGTCCGTTAATCAACTCCACTGCATCTTGAACAGTCGACAACGCTGTTATTCAAAATCTGCCATATCTTAACTGTATACACCCAAAAGTAAGGCGGCGAGCTGGCAGAAACGTTAGCGCGGCGGGTGAAATGCTTAGCGGTTTCGTCTGCCGTTACGTTCTAAGTTCAAATTCCGCTGAGGTCGACTTTGCCTTTCATCCTTTCGGAGTCGATAAAATAAGAACCAGTTACGCACTGGGGTCGATATAATCGACTTAATCCGTTTGTCTGTCCTTGTTTGTCCTCTCCGTGAAACGGCGGCGAGCTGGCAGAAACGTTAGCGCGCCGGGCGAAATGCGTAGCTGTATTTCGTCTGCCGCTACGTTCTGAGTTCAAATTCCGCCGAGGTCGACTTTGCCTTTCATCCTTTCGGGGTCGATAAATTAAGTACCAGTTACGCACTGGGGTCGATTTAATCGACTTAATACCTATGTCTGTCCTTGTATGTCCCCTCTGTGTTTAGCCCCTTGCGGATAATAAAGAAATAGGTATTTCGTCTGCCGCTACGTTCTGAGTGCAAATTCCGCCGAGGTCAACTTTGCCTTTCATCCTTTCGGGGTCGATTAAATAAGTACCAGTTACGCACTGGGGTCGATATAATCGACTTAATCCCTTTGTCTGTCCTTGTTTGTCCTCTCTGTGTTTAGCTCCTTGTGGGTAGTAAAGAAATAATTTATACACCCAAAAGTATTATATTTCGTGTTAGCATCGATATTTTGACATCATCGATATTTTGACATCATATTTGGACACACTTCGGATTCATTCAACATTTTTGGACTCAGCATCTTCATTTATTTCGCAATCCATTTAGAATCAGAGGCACAAAAATAAGAAATAAACTTTGCAACCAAGTAGAGTAAAATTGCTTCGCCAAACCGTACAAGTATTGCATGCTGTGCATCTCGGAATCTCATATTTTTTAAAGCCAACTCTCGGCAAGCAAAAATTTATAATATGAAAACTGGAAACAGTATGAACTCTTTCTTACTATAATTCTGAATCATTCAGTATTCCGTTTTTCTTCTAAATTTCTAGTTTGCTTACTTCATCTAACTGAAGAAAATTTTAGTATAAGTAACAATAAGAGTGGTTTCTCTTAGTAAAAACGTTTTTCAAAGCGACATAACCATAAAATTAATTTTACTGAAATATATAATCTTACGAATAGAATTGCAATTCTCAATTTCATAAAATGTGGTTCTTTTTTGTATCCTCTTTGTCAAACCCTTTACGTTTTTCACATACACAATATTTCATTTCCCTGTTCATTATTCTTCTGACAATTGCAGAGATGGGACTGACGTAATTCAAAAGATTTTAGCTGTATTCATTTCATAATTTATTTTTTTATTAAATACTTCCAGGACTGACTTCCTTAAGGTACACACACATATACCTTAATATATATATATATATATATACATATATAGGTATATGAATATGTACATATATCTATATATGTATATGTATACATATATGTGTATATATGTATATATATATGTATTTATGGATATATGTATATATATATGTATTTATGGATATATGTATATATATATGGATATATATATATATATATATATATATATGTATATATATATAATATGGATATATGTATATATATATGGATATATGTATATATATATATATATATATATATATATATATATGTATTTATGGATATATATATGTATGTGCATATATATATATATATATCCATATACACATATATGCATATATCCATATACTTATGTAATATTGTGGACTAATGGGTATATGTCGATTAGAGCGTTGATGTGTTGAGCTGAGCACTGGCACGGTTTGGGCTACCTGGTGCCATCCGCAGTTGGCTTATATTTCCGTTGCATCAACTTCAGGAATTCCGCAGTGTTGGTTGAGATAATAATAATAATAATTGATTCAATAAACAAAAGGATTTGATATTAGTCCTTATGTTGTACGACGGTCGTTTCGACACATCTTGCTACTGTCCCTTATGAGTGGGATTCTAAGCATCATTCTGTGTTGCATCCATTTTGCAGTGTGTGTCACATCAGGTACATAAATGGATGCAACACAACATGATGCATAGAATCCCACCCATGAGGGACAGTAGCAGGATGTGTCGAAACGATCGTCATATAAAATAAAGACTAATACCAAATCCATCTTCCGTTTTGTGGAGGCACATGGCCTAGTGGTTAGAGCAGTGGACTGACGGTCGAGGGATCGCGGGTTCGAATCTCAGACCGGGCGATGTTTGTGTTTATGAGCAAAACACCTAAGCTCCACGCAGCTCCGGCAGAAGGCTCACCTGCGACGGACCGGCGTCCTGTCCAGGTGGGGAACCTATACGCCAAGAAACCAGGAAACCGGCCCTTATGAGCCAGGCATGGCTCGAGAAGGGACAAAAAAACATCTGTTTTACTTAATAAATTATGTATATATATGTGTGTGTATATGTATGTATATATATATATGGAAAGTTACTTTCAGTTTCCGTCAACCAAATCCACTCACAAGACTATTGTCAGCAGCCCGAGGATGTAGCAGAAAATACTTTCCCAAAGTGCTATGCAGTGCGACTGAACCACGCGGTTCGGAAGCAAGCTTCTTACCACACAGTCGCGCTGTTTATTGAAACATAATGGGGATTTCAAGGAAGGTTTTCCACTGAAGGTAGAATAAGTGTTCGCTATGAGTTAAGTAAAAGTACAGATATAGCTATTAATGAAGGCCGTATTTAAGGTTCACGCTAGGTTGCATTCAGTTACGTGATTAACATGACACCAAATTATGAGATAAGTTCATACATGGGATAAAAGTTAAATAAAAACTGAGTATGATATATAGATGTGTATGTTTGTATATATGTATGTATGTATATATATATGTGTAAATATATATCTATATATATATATGTGTATATTGCATATATATATATATATATATATGTGTGTGTATATTGCATATATATATATATTATATATATATATATATATATATATGTGTGTGTATATATATATATGTGTATATTGCATATATATATATATGTTTAGGAGTTTAGGAGAAGTTTTATATACGACCAGTTATTCTAATGCTTTAGGAGAATGATACAAACACATAAATTTCAGAATGAAGGTTTTTTCGTTAGTAATGGATATTATTATGGAAAAGAGGTAAAACAAAATCATAGTTGAGCTCTATTATAAAATAATATTTGAAGAATAATTTGAAATTTTTTTGAATGTTTTATTTCGATTTTTTGGGAATTTAAAAAAAAAATTATACACTGTATGATTAAGGTGAAAAGTCAACGTTTTGTTTTTTAAAGATATCTATAAAATGTGTATTTTAATACTCGTAAATATTTAAATTTAGATTAGCTGTACAACGTATCCATGTAGTATGTTCAATTTATTTAATATGATAAAGAAAAAGAAAAGCCAGATAAATTTACGCCTATTGTGTATGAATTTAAAATGTGACTATTAATTTATGGCTTGTGTATAGGTGTCGCACGAAATATGCAATGATTGTAAAGAATAAAAGGGTGCTCACAACATACTAAAATGCATCTTTATATACACATTACATATGCACACACACATAGGTTCATTAAGAGGCAAACATACACACACATGCTCGCACGTATACTAATACAGATAATATGCTAATACTAAATTTATATGAATTATTATCTGAGCAATTTGCAAATAATTTTATTAATTATATTAGAAGAAATATGAGAAATGGTTTCGTGTTATAAACACCATTTAAAGTTATACTGTTAAATTTTGTTACTAGAAAAGTCACTTTGTAACTAATTGCAGATTAATATAATGCTTTCAAATTTTGGTACAAGACCAGTAATTTTGGTTGAGGGATTAAGTCGATTACATCAACCCCAGTGTTCAACTGGTACTTATTTCATAGACCTCGAAAGGACAAAGAGAAAAGTCGATCTTGGCGGAATTTGAACTCAACATAAAGACGGACGAAATACCGCTTAGCTGGTATTTGTCTGGCGTGCTACGATTCAGTTGAGTCCTATTTATACTGTTTGTTCTGGCAAACCCATATATATTTGTGTGTATGCATGCTTCGAGTGAAGCAGTATATATTTTAAAACGTCGCTCTTTTCAAGCCTAGCCAGGCTTATGGGCCCGGTTTCCTGGTTTCTGTGGCGTATGTGCCCCCCCCCCAGCTGGATGAAACGCCAGTCCATCGCAGCGTTACTCAAAGAAACAGGAAGAGAGACTGAGAGAAAGTTGTGGTGAAAGAGGAAAACAGGAGTCACCACCATCCGCTGCCGGAGCATCGTGGGGCTTTTAGGTGTTTTCGCTCAATAAACATACACAGCGCCCGCTCTTGGAATCGAAACCACGATCCTCTGACCGCGAGTCCGCTGCCCTAACCAGGGCCATTGCGCCTCCACAGTATATATTTTGTTGGAGTCAAATTCAGACTTCTCACATCTCGTTCTTTATTCTAAGTGACCTACGTTCTTATGAACTGGTTAACTCTTGCCATACATGGTAGCATACATTTACATACATACGAACACTCGTTCACATAAACGTTTATTCACGCATTCACGCACATATACATACATACGACGTTGAAATCAATACGTCTGGTAAAAATGTATCACTCAATTTTCATGCAAAATTAGACTTGTACTTGATAAAATGTACAAAGATGAATATTTAGCACCCATAGTCCTTTTTTTTTTCTTTAGGGCCAGATGGATAATCCATCTTATTTCTGCAACATCTTTTCTGAAATCTCATTAGTTAGTCATCAAGACTGGAGAGTCTTTCAAATATTGTAATAAATTTTTTTTATATATATTTGTTTATTTGTTCCTTCTGGAGCCACACCTGGCTCATAAGTGTCGGTTTCCCGGTTTCCTTGGCGTATAGGTTCCCCACCTGGACGAGACGCCGGTCCATCGGAGGTGAACTGCAAGAGGAAAGAGTGAGAGAAAATTGTGGCGAAAGAGTCAGCAGAAGTCCGCCATTACCTGCCGGAGCCGCGTGGGGCTTAGGTGTTTCGCTCATAAACACACATATTGCCCGGTCTGAGATTCGAACCCGCGATCCCTCGACCGTGAGTCCGCTGCTCTAACCACTAGACCATGTGTCTCCGCTATACATATTCAATATCAGATAAAATTGTATAAAAAATGATTTTTGGTAATAAATCAGATTTGGACACCAATGGGTGAAAAATAAGTAAATATACAACAGCGTTGTCTTACTATTCTGTGTTAATAACATTCTTGTGTTTAAGTTACATTTTCTTGTTGAGATCAGTTGATCATATTTTGAAAGTGTTGATTCACTAATTAAAGACAGCATAACATCAAAATAAAGTTAAGTGATAAGTTTTCGGAAATGAATACGTAGGAATATGAACGAGAATGCAAATGCCGTAGTGATGCCCATTCCTCTATCCAGTTTACCCAACTGAAAATGAGAAGTAGTAGAAGCTGGTGATTAAACCAGGGTTGATCGCTTTATACGTCATGTAAGCCGAAATAAGTTGCAGCCAAATGCGCCTGATGATTCGGAAAAAACTTAAGTCTCTAAGTGAATACGAAGTAGAATGCACATAATATTATAAGATAACATCAAAATGAATTGTATAAATTGGAAATAATTAAGAATAGAAAGAAAAAAATGGAGAGAGGGCTATTCAAGTTTGAATTTAGAGATAAAGATGATATAATCTGGAATCATTATAGGGTATGTATTTAATTAATTAGTTGAATTTAAGACGATTGACAAATAATTAAAAAAAAAAAAAAACTAAACTAACATGAATTTAATGAGATAAATTGATGGCTTAGTAAGGATATGTAGAAAATTAATTTAAAAATCAATGAATATAATAACTGGAGCGACATAAACTGAGTCAAGGTTTAAACAATTTAATTAAGAAAGTGGTCTCTGCTTTAATCAAACTTTAGGGTTCATTAATTACTAATGCATAATTACTTCCATGCATGTTTACAAGGTCATACACCCCACCACCACATATTATATATGTGTGTGTGCCCCTGTGTGTTTGTGAGTGTGTACTATAGGCTATATATATATATATATATATATATAGAGGGAGAGTTTACGAAAAAACAAAAGACGAAGACAGGTGGTGTACAAAACAAACAGATGTATTAATATAACGCTCAGGAATAGAAAAAGTCTTTTACGTTTCGAGCCTGCGCTCTTCTACAGAAAGGGACACAGAAAAAAACAAGGAGAGAAAAAAATGTGTGTAGTGGCTAACAATCTATCATGGCGAAAAATACAGGAAAGCTTAGAAAGTATAAAAATAAATATAAAAATAAAGTAATGACAATAATAACAGTTTTATGTAAAATTCAAAGGTTTTTTTGACGTCGTGGTGTATTACAAGGATTTCTCATCAAGAATAAAGTCCACAGTGATCCGTATGTAGGAGAGGTGCAGCCGGAGGGTAAATATCCGAACAAGAATACGTAAAGGGTAGATAAAGAGTCCAGTGGAGAAGTTCGTGAGTGGTAAGAAATGACAGGATCAACATGTGCGACCACGTGAGCGTTTGGATTTTATATATCTCATTAATAGGGATAAAACAAAGTAAACGTCTTCCAATGTAGTATTCCATACGTATTATATGTTATAAATATAAATATAATACACATGGTATATACATAGTCACACAACAGCCGCTTCGACCAAAGGTCTTGTCAGTGTGATACTGTGCTTTTATATTGCATTATTCCCGTATGTAGAATCGTATAAAGTATAGGCACTGCACAAGTCAACAACGTTACATTAAAATACAATACAGAAAACTACCAAAAATATATGAAAATCAAAAGAAAAAGCTTAGTATTTATTAATCTTGATACCCTAAATTATAATTTTAGTAATAATTATTACCTTTGAAGGTTTTATTCCCATGTTGGCCATTTGATAAGTTCGATATTTAAATAACGATCTTATCCTTATATATATATATATATATATATATATATTATATATATATATATATATATATATATATATATATATATATATATATATATTAAAATATATATAGAGAGTGGAGTCAAAGTGTGACACACTGACACAGAAATTCGTTTTTGGCATTTATTATCATTATTATTATTATTATTATTATTATTACTACTACTATTACTATTATTATTATATATTCTTGTCGATAGGTATGTATATATATCTATCGATCTATTTATCTGCATAAACAGAAAGGAGATCAGATAAATCACTCAGTGTCCAGTGGCATGTATTTGAAAAGCCAAAGAAATGCAAGTGTATCGAATACTGTACAATATAAATTCTTGATTTGTTGAAATTATCTCAGCCTCTAGAGGATAAGTGATTACCAAATGGCAATTAAGAACGATACATTTTGGAAAGGGAGATAATCAAGATCCAAATCAGTATCAGGGGTAATATGCCATTGAGGAAAATGACAGGTTTATTATCTGGGGATAAGGGGACAGGTGAAGACATGTGTTTCTGGCTCAGCAGTCTTCGTCAGCACGACAATTGATTGTCCTGCCTTATCTGAAGTAACTAAAGAATTTATACAAAAAAGGCGTAAAACATATTTATGGCTTACGTAATTTACATGATTTAAAGAAAAAGGAGCCAAGAGAAATAATTCAGAGTGAACAGTGGCATATATGTGTAGGTGCTAAAAAGATCCTGGCTTTAAGGGTCTCGCGAAAGTCCTGGCTGGATGCTCAACCTTCCAAGTTCCTTTGCAGGGCTTAGAAAAAAACTGAAGGACCACTGCAATAAGTGTGTGAATCTGAGTGAGGAATATACTCTTTTTTATTTACTCTTTTTTCTTGTTTCAGTCATTTGACTGCGGCCATGCTGGAGCACCACCTTTAGTCGAGCAAATCGACCCCAGGACTTATTCTTTGTAAGCCTAGTACTTATTCTATCGGTCTCTTTTGCCGAACCGCTAAGTTACGGAGACGTAAACACACCACCATCGGTTGTCAAGCGATGTTGGAGGGACAAACACAGACACACACACTCACACACACACACATATATATACATATATACGACGGGCTTCTTTCAGTTTCCGTCTACCAAATTCACTCACAAGGCTTTGGTCGGCCCGAGGCTATAGTAGAAGACACTTGCCCAAGGTGCCACGCAGTGGGACTGAACCCGGAACCATGTGGTTGGTTAGCAAGCTACTTACCACACAGCCACATGTTGAATAAAATTATAATTAACTGATCCTCCTGCTTTTTCTGTAACTCATAGCCACGACTTTTCAGCCCCCCCCCCCTAGTATATGAACAACATTGACAAATACAAGTATATCAAACACGGTACAAAAAATTCACGATCTGTTATCATTATCACTGCCTCTAAGTCTTTTACAAATTCCTGCCTGAGTATTTAGCATTTAGTGGATGATAGAGTTCGACAAAAGAGACGCTAGAATAAGTACTAGCCTTACAAAAAGTCCTGGGGTCTATTTCTTCGACTTAAAAAAAAAGGACCCTTTAAAGCAGTGCTCCAGTATCGCTGCAGTCAAATGACTAAAACAAGTAAAAGAATAAACAACTATGTAAATAGGGAGAGAGAGAGAGAAAGAGAATGAAGATATTCAGGCGATGAATATTAATGTATAAATATATACATTTTTATATATCAACGGTTTGGTTTTTGTCCCTCTATTTACATGTATATATGTATGTATATTATAATTATATATATCTAGCCCAAACGGTTTTATTTGTCTATTTGCATCATCTCTCTCTCATTTTCTTTCTCTGTATATATATATACGCTTATAAATTCATATATATATTTATATATACAAATAGCGATAGACGAACAAGACTTCGCTAGTTTACAGACAGGTACGTAACGTTTAATGTCGTCGTTGCTAACGACAACAGCCCTGCGACTGTTAAGACAGCCTTATGCTAATATCAACAGCAAACAAGTATATCGGCGTAGTGAAATATCATAACAGTCTGATTATATGGCATTGCATTTTAAAAACAATTTCACAGTGAAATGAATAACGCTAATTAGTATTCTGCTGTCGGTTAGAAATTAACTGCTGTAGACACGTTTTATAATAAAGGAATCCGACAGTCACAGCCCGCACACAGACATTACGCATACATCTTGCATACGTAGAAATAGACACACACATTCGTAGAAATAGAGAGAAATATGTACAAGAATTCAGAGTGACTAATGCAGGGGCGCGTACACACAGACAAATTTGAAATGTTTACCTACAGGAACTGTGATATCGAGAAATAATAGATTTAAATACTACTCTTCATATATGTTTGACATCGTTTTCTGAAGATGTCGATTGCTAAATAATGTTTTTGATGTGTATTCCTCTACGAATTTTCTATATTTTCGCTCCATTCCTTGTATTAATAGTGTTACGTTAAATCTTTTTGACTCCATAGACAAAAACATTCCTTACACGTCCATATACAATGTATGTATTACATACAATGTATGTATACAATGCATGTATATATATATGTGTATATATATATATATCTTTTTTTAATCTTTTACTTGTTTCAGTCATTTGACTGCGGCCATGCTGGAGCACCGCCTTTAGTCGAGCAAATCGACCCCAGGACTTGTTCTTTGTAAGCCTAGTACTTATTCTATCGGGCTCTTTTGCCGAACTGCTAAGTTACGGGTACGTAAACACACCAGCATCGTTTGTCAAGCATTTTCCTTTTTCCATGAGAAATTATTAATTATTTATATCACTTTTGTTACTAATACCATCTATTTTCAGCCATTTGTGTGTGTTGTTTGTGTCTACATTTCGTCAGTTGTGTGCGCATGTGTGCGAATCTGTGTTGTGCATACGTTTTATTTTCATGCAACCATTACAACGCAAGAAGCTGTAGCTCCGAATACCTCAACACTCACAACCTTTTTTATTTGCTAAGATCATGCATTTCCTCAAGAAATGCTTCATTATCAAGTTCTTTTATGTTACGTCGAAAAGTTGTCAAGCATGAAAGAAAAATTAGTTCTTTTATGTATTTACGCATTTCTCTATAGCCTTATATTTATTACTGTATGCCTGAAGATATTTTCACATACGCAAAGACTAAAACAAATCTGCAAATTTACGCTGATATATATATATATATATATATATATATATATATATATATATAATTCTCTAAATGCCTGTGTTGAAGGCTTCAGACATAGCTGATTTGATTTCGTTGAGGGGAAAAGTCTAATCCTCGGTCATCCAGAATGTTTCAGATAAAGCTGTTCTTACACGAGGTCAGAGAAACAGTCATTTCACCAGCTTCAAGCAGTGGATAGTTACGTTTGTGCAATGTAAAGAGAAGCTTATATCTTGCAAAACATATTTAAATGATGTCCAGTGGGTAGCAACGCTGATGGAAGCAGATATTTCACAATCACTTTCAAGACCGCGAAGCCTCCTCGCAGTTTTGTTTACATGTAAACAGACATCTGCTAATGATCACAAGAAGATGTCAGCTTAATTCCGCCGAGGTCGACTTTGCTTTTCATCCTTTCGGAGTCGATTAAATAAGTACCAGTTACGCACTGGGCTCGATATAATCGACTTAATCTGTTTGTCTGTCCTTGTTTATCCCCTCTGTGTGTAGCCCCTTGTGGGCAGTAAAGAAATATGAAGATGCCAGCTTACGTGCTAGGAGACATAATTTCAAAGTTGTTATTCATTTCAATAATAACACCAGCTTCAAATCGACTATTCGAACAAAAGTTTGGCTTTGGGTGATATCGAATTGCATAAATATGATTTTTCCAGAATAACCCGTCCCAAGGGAACCAGCTGCAGCCCTCTGAGGTTCAACGTGAGCTGAAAGAAAGACTAAATCATTTGTGATTTAAAATAGTCTTTGATACAAAAATTGTGAAATATGCTTTCGTGATTGATTTGTAGGAACAAGAAATAATTTTCTGACAAACTTTTTATTGGATGCAGTTAGGAAACGTGGGGAAAATGGTGGAAATTGCATCTTCAGGTATTGTTGCTATTCTGCTAGGAGGGAAAAAATCTCACAGTACCTTCAAAGTGGCATTGCACCTAACTTTTGAGGATACAACAGCAACCCGTTATATTAACAAATGAACCTGAGTAGCAAAAGTGCTAAATCAGTGTTCAATAGTGACTTGCGATGAGTGCACCATGATTCACAAAGTTACTTTTGAGGCTTCGAATAAAATTCTAAAGCTGTCAAGAAGATAAAATCTCATTTCGGCAGAATAATAATAATTTTAGTTGTAGGTTTCGCAAGACGTTTCTAGACTTTCCAAACGGGATAATATATCAAATTAGCAACTGTCTGAATTTGTTACATTCGTGGGAGTGCGTAAACAAGGATCAATATTGAGTTGATTCTCTTTTTTAAACCGGCGAGCTGGCAGAATCTTTAGTACGTCGGGCGAAATGCTCAGCGGTATTTCGTCTGTCCTTGTTTGTCCGCTCTGTGTTTAGCCCCTTGTGAGTAATAAAGAAATAGGTATTTCGTCTGCCGCTGCGTTCTGAGTTCAAATTCCGCCGAGGTCGAATTTATCTTTCATCCTTTCGGGGTCGATAAATTAAGTACCAGTGATGCACTGGGGTTGATGTAATCGACTTAATCTGTTTGTCTGTACTTGTTTGTCCCCTCTATGTTTAGCCCCTTGTGGGTAGTAAAGAAATAGGCATTTTGTCCGATTTTACGTTCTGAGTTCAAATTCCACCGAGGTCGACGTTGCCTTTTTTCATTTGGAGGTCGATGTAATATATACCAGTTGAACTCTGGGGTAGATGTAATCGGCTAACCCATTCCCTCCAAAATTGCCGGCCCTCTGTCAAAATTTAAAACCAATACTTAGTTGGTTTTACCACAAGACTATTGGGACTTGAGTCAGGTGTTGTTTTACCTACTTGATCAAAATAAGGATGTACAATCGTGAGCCAACTAAAACCAAAATGAACAATATAACCCCCCACATTTAAACAAACGAAGATGTAAATACAACTATTAGATATATTAAAAAGTGTATGTGCATATAATTACAAATACGGACATTCGCGGCTTTATGTGCGAGGGGGTAGCAAAAAAGAAACAGGAATTTTGCAATACTATTTTATTCACTTAGTTTTATATGTTTACACTTTTATCGCCTCCAAAGTATTCTCCATTTGAAGCAATGCATCGGTCCAGACGCGTTTTCCACTATTTGAAGCACTATTGGAACTCTTGCGAAGTGGTGCCTTTTAACTACTCCGTCATTTTTTTTCTTTGCCTCTTTCACATCTGCAAATGGTGTAGCACCAGCTTTCATCACCAGTGATAACCTTCGAAAAAGGTTTGGATCAACTTCCAAGTGTTTGTGCAGTTCACGACACGCATTCAGTCTTCCATGAGCAAGCAAGGCGCAAATTTTGCTGCAACTCTTTTCATTCGTAATTCCTCGCTCAAAATTCATTGGCTGGAGCTTCATGACACACTAATCCTATCAACAAGTTGGTCAATTGTTCGGTGAAGGTCCTCCAAGATCAGTTCATGAATTTTCATGATGTTTTCATATGTTCAGGAGGTTGACAGTCGCCCTGAACGAAGTTGGTTTCCAAGCGACAAGTGACCATTCCTAAAGCGTGAAAACCAATCGTAAACTTCTATTTTGTTCATGGGAGCAGCCTTGTTAGCTGTTTGAAGTAACGCAACTGTTTTGGCCGCCGTTTTCACCCAGTAGAAAACAGAATTTCACGGAAATTCACTGTTCCTTCGTTTCAGCCATTGCAAAAATCGATGAACAAGGGAGAAGCACTGCAAAACAAAGATGCACCACGTGAGAGAACGACTTCACTGAATGATGCCGGTCGGTAGACTGATGCCTGAGGGTCGCATCAAGTGGCTTCTAGCGGCAGAAGCCCTAACTACAACGGGCGTGTCCTACAGAGAAAGTTTCCGGTTACTTTTGAGTACTCTCGTATGTATGCACCCCTCCATACACGTAATCTTAAATATGCTGCATTAACACCAATTCCATGCATATACGCAGAATTGATTAGATTAAATGTTACATAACTGCTCACAAAGTAAGTCAAGGTATCTATAAGGTTTAAACAATTAAATCTTCAAAAACAGAGAAAAAAAAGGCAAAACAATGGCTACTTGTCGGTGATCACGTATTCATCTCTTTCTGTTTACTTCAATGCGAATGTTGCTTTGTTTCCTTTTTTTACCGCTTGTTTGTAAATGATTCAAAAAGTGATTGCTTCGAAATTCCCTTTCGTATGTCAAATATCTCAAAAGTATTCATATTTGATTAGTTTTCAAAAACAAGAAGAAAAAAAAAATATTTGGCTACTTTTCAGAGTGTGGAGGCGCAATGGCCCGGTGGTTAGAGCAGCAGACTCGCGGTCGGAGGATCGCGGCTTCGATTCCCAGAATCGTGTGTGTTTATTGAGCGAAAACACCTAAAACTCCACGAGGCTCCAGCAGGGGGTGGTGGCCACCCTTGTACTCTTTCGTCCCAACTTTCTCTCACTCTTTTTTCCTGTTTCTTGGGTAACGCTGCTATGGACTGGCGTCCCGTCCAACTGGGGGAAACACATACGCCACAGAAACCGGCCTAGTCAGGGCCCATGAGCCTGGCTAGGCTTGTAAAGGGCGCATAAATAAATAAAATAATTTTTCAGAGTAGACATTGCAAATTGTAGCCTAACTACATCAAATTTATGTCTATTAGTACGCGCCATTTGTGTATATAATCTTGCGTGTGTAAACATACACACTCAAACACATAGACATATACATCCATTCACACACATACATACACACTCATTTATAGGATGCGTTGAAGTCATTCGATATAGATGCCTACTAAATTTACAAGAGATGCACTATCAGTTGGCTCCAAATTATCAAAACGCTACAAAAAAATAATATCATCTTCAAAAGCGAAGATAACTTATGTAACACACCAAAGAATGATGCTGGAAATAAATTCTTGTATATAATTTAATGAGTTATGCTGTCTCTTTATACGTTATTGCTTAATCAAGATATGAAAAGTATGTACCATTCTTCATTCTGGTTAATGGCATCACATATCTATATATTTTGGGTGAAATCTTATACTAACCTTTTACGTCGTTCCTCTTCAAGAGGTTTATTATATATGAACGGGGAAATGATTATAATATTATGACGCTCCAGGGTTTTCTTCTCAAAGAGAGGACACTATAGATAATCGGCTTCTGATAATTTTTATACAAGTATTCATATAATCGTACGGTGGCACATACACACGGCACACATTCTTAAAATAAATACGATTATATATAATATTTATATTATTTCTTCGTTTGCAAGTTTTAGTCATTGCACTGCAGACATGCGAGAGCACCGACTTGAAGTGCTTTTTTCGAACAATTCGATCACTCGAACATATTTTTAAGCCTAATACTTATTTTATCGGCCTCTTTGCCGAACCGCTAGTTTACTGTCGCGTAAACACACCAGCACCGGTTATCAAGTAATGATGGGCGGACAAACACAGACACAAAGACACGCACATAAATTCATACACATAGTATAGTGCTATTGGACGCTCAGGAAAGGAAAGAAAGAAGGGGGATTTAACGTTTCGAGCAGAGCTCTTCGTCAGAAACATAGGAAAAGGAAAGATCCAAGGAAGAGAAGACGGAGAAGGAAAATTACCAACGATGCACACGCGCTAGGCTTATTAACCCAGCTAAATCAGAACTTGGCATTATTAGTGAAGAAAGTTTGGGAAAAATCAATGCGAAAGTCAGGTTAGTACAATGCTCCAATAGTATAGAAGTCGTTGACTGGTTTAAAACCATTGAGAATAAGAATAAAGCGAGATTCACGTAATTCGATACTGTCGATTTTTATGCCTCTATCTCTAAGGAACTGCTAGATAAAGTCCTCATCTTCACAAGCGAATTCATAGAAATCAGTACACAGGATAAGGACATAATCTTCCATGCTAGAAAGACTTTACTCTTCAGCGAGAACGCAGAGTGGGTCAAGACTACCGATACAGAGGGTGTTTTCGATGTGAGCATGGGGTCATATGACGGAGCAGGCATATACGATCTTATTGGACTATTCCTACTTGATACGTTGGGCAAGACTTTTCCTGACGTATACTTCGCCATTTACAAAGATGATGCCCTAGCTTTAACCGCAAATACCAATGGACCAGCACAGGATCGGTTTAGGAAGGACATTATCCAATTGATGAAAACTTTCGGTCTTAGCATAACTACAGATACCAACCTGACGGTTGTCAATTCCCTAGACGTATCCTTAGATCTAAATAAGAATATTTATAAACCTTATAGGAATTCCAACGATAGACTTAGATATATTAATGTGGGTTCCAACCATCCCCACATAGTGTTTAAAAATTTAGTTTAAAATATTAGCAAAAGAATTTCTAGCCTCTCCTCCGATAGGGACATTTTTAATAGTGTTGCCCCAGTATATAATAAGGCTCTAAAAGATAGTGGATTTAGCGATGAAATAACCTATACACCTGCCACCAGTCCAATAATAAAGAAAAGAAAACATAGGAATAGGAAAACTATCTGGTTCACACACCAGTACTCACCCGAAGTGACCTTTAATATAGGAAAGTATTTCTTAGCACTGATAGACAGACATTTTCCAGTCAATCATAGTTACAGAAAGCTCTTCAATAGACATGACTTAAAAATCAGTTTCAGCTCAACTACTAATTTTAAAAATATAATCGCACACAACACACAAAAACCACAATATGAAACCAGCTGTTGATGCAGGGATAAAAATTTGTACCCGTTAAATGGAGCTTGCATGTCCGAGACCATCATTTATGAAGCCACCGCGGACTCTATATCCACTAAGGACACGGTTTCGACGAAGAAATACGTGGGCCTTACAGAGGGTAATTTCAAGACCAGGTTCAATAATCCCACCTTGAGCTTCAGACACTGGAATAAAAGGAAAACGACCAAATTATCCAGTCATATACGGTCCTTAAAAGATAAAGGTGTCAGTTACAACATCCACTGGAAGTTCATAGCTAAGTGTAAGCCCTAAATTCAAGAACTGAACTTTAACGGATAATGTCCATACATGGATAAATATTTGTTACACTTTTGGTCTCCTCGAGATTACAAATAGGACTTGCTTTCTATATTGTGTCCACGTACAAGCTTTTTATCTCTATACTTTTTACTTATATTTCTTATATATATATATATATAATATATATATATATATACATACATACATACATATTTATAGAGATATTGTTTTTTAGTTTTATTGCTCATATATTTTTTACACATTTTTTCTGTATTTTATCTTCCATCCTGCATTTTTCCTGTGCGCATATAGACGTGTATATGGAATTTTTTGTGTGGATGTGTGCGGGTATGTGCATATATAGACGTGTGTGTGCGTGCATGCGAGTATGTGCGTATCTGCATAAGGAGTAGACAACCACCATATGTATGTATGTATGTATGTGTGTGTGTTTGTTTGTTTGCTTGTCCCCCACCACTTAGCACTTGACAACAGGTGATGGTGTGTTTAACTCTCCGTATCATAGTGGTTTGGCAAAAGAAACCCATAGAATAATTACCAAGCTTTTAAAAACGTCTTGGGGTCGACTTGTTCGGCTAAAACCCTTCAAGGCGGTGCTTCCAGCATGGCCGCAGTCAACTGACTGAAACAAATAAAATAACATATATATATATATATATACGAAATTAAGTGGAACGACCACCAAAGTGGACACCCAATATGCCAAACATAGACGTCAGATCGCCATTACCACGAAAAGTGTGTTCTCAAGAAAAATGACAAAATGAGCAAGACAAATGAAAATATACGAAGTTCTGCAAATTGTGTTTTGTAAACGACAGACCACGCTGACGATCTTGCAGGTATCTGCGTGTTTGCATACGTAGATATTTACAAGTGAAACCATGCTAAGTAGGTTAACGTTTTTTATTTCGTATATTTTCATTTGTCTAGCTCATTTTTACATTTTGGCGAGATTTTTCTTGAGAACACACTCGTCGTGGTAATGGCGATTTGACGTCTATGTTTGGCATATTGGGTGTCCACTTTGTTGGTCGTTTCACTTAATTTTGTATGTAACACAATTTTTAATCTTCGGATTTTTTAAATATGCTAAGCCACTGGTTTTAATTGATTAATATCAATTTCTACCCTTATTATTTAATTTTAAATAAAAAAATGTTCTCTGACCGGTAAATTAGCTGCTGAAATTTATTAACTACAGAATAATTTCCGGCCTCAGTGGGCCAAAGTGAAGTCATTTGAAAAATACACTCAAATATGATTTGTAGAACTTTATACATGCTCGATTTCGGTTGAGCGTTCTGTATCTAGTTCTGGAAATTGTTTTTTGTAAGCGACAGATTAGCAATTTCTACCTTTATTATTTAATATATATATATATATATATATATATATATATATATATATATACGCACACGCACACACACACATATATATATATATATATATATATATATATGTATGTATGTATGTATGTATTTACACACAAAAGACTTTCATTTATTCCAGCCATACACTACTAAAAATAGTTACGAATATCCCTCAAGTTACAAAATACACTCTTTAAAAGGTTATGAAGTAAACAATGGTTATCGTAATCAAAAATACATAACACAATAAGAGGTCACGAATGGGACGCCTTTAATCTAGATCTAATCAGTCAAAGTCGAACTGATCTAAACAATTCTTAACATGCAAATTTTGGCATTATTGTTCTGTACAAAATTTCATTTAAAAATAAAGTTTTAAAAACTTCAGAAAGGGTAAGATTTGAACTCACAACATGAGACTTAATCAAATGCTGCGAGGAATTTTGTGTATCGCTGAACTGATTCGACGATCCCCTTCTTTGTTTGCTTTTAATGTAGCGGCTGCCTTACTTTAAGAATAAAGCATCCCTTTTTCGGGAGCATACACTAGCTGCGTGTGTGCCAATGTTTTATGCATGACGTTTAGCAAGCATTGAAATCGACCCACGCACACACAGACAGAAAGTAATGAAATACGCTAGCATAGCGTATGTTATACACGTATATGAATGCGCCCACTATATCAGTCAAACACATGCTAACGTACAAACACGCACAGACACACACAGAGAAAACATACATGCATATACACATGCAAATACGTACACGTGTACATACGAATTTTATGAAGTAAAGTGTGTCTATACTATTTCGTGTGTGTCTGTGTTGTTAAAGACGTATCTTAAGCCTATTTTAAATATGAACCTTAAAAGGAGTCATCAACGTGCTCGTTCGATCTGTTAGAAATAACAACTAGATTCTCTCCTAAATAATTTCTAACGGAATGCGTGGCACATTGAGCAAGTGCCTTCAATGATTGACCCCTGGGCGACAAATGTCCTGTGAATGAATTTCGTACCCGAAAACTTTGTGGAAACCCGTCGTGCGTGTTACATATATATTGTGTATGTGTAATAACTTTTATTGGGAAATGGTTGATCATGACCGAGAAGTGTCTGTTTGCTTGCTTTCATCAGTAGGCGAAGGTAAGCAAACAGTATGTTCGAATATATGTTTCTTTATTAGCCACACAGGGCTGGACACAGACGGGACAAATTACAGAGTAAAGCTTTTCTTTTTGGGGAGAAAAAAAAAGTGGGGTAGGTTTTCGATCAAAATGGATCGTATAAAGGAAAAGCAAAGAAAAGAAACAAAACAATAGGAGAAAAAAAGAAAAGAAAAAACGATCAATAGGGATCGTGTATCACAGAAATGTCATGATGTAAAGGGTAAAGGGGGAAGCAGATAAGGTTTATCCGTGGAAAGAAAAACCTACGGAAAAGACCACGATATCCTCGGTCATTAATTTCACATGTTAACACATTTATTTGCAAGTAAGTAACTCTCTATTTTAAATTTTTCCGGGTTCATAGGATTATACTCAAGGTGGCTTCGTCATTCATACGTGCCATCCTTGCTACATTCACCCATCTTTTTTTTAAACATTCCCTAGACAAGACTTGCCTCTCTATACTCACTTTCCTTTTCAAGTGATACTTAAAGAAGTTGATGAGAGATTGGCCAGAGAGGAAAGTGTTTGTCTCTAATCCTTTCAGACGCGTCCACCATGCTCTGCTGAAGAGTATTGAGTAATCCTTCAGTTTAACCCATAAAGCGCTGGGATTTGGACTTAGATACATGGACTGCTGAGCACATTTTATGAAAATGAGACTACCACGGACACACAAAAAACAAAACAGTTAAAATATCTCCTTAATATATGATGGTGGCAAGTTTTACATCATCTGAAAAGTCATTAGTTTAACTATTAGTCCTCTTGCATTCCGGGGAATATCGGAGCATTTGAGTGACATTACACCCGAACAAATGCCCATAAATTAAATGCATCTATCTGGCCACAATCGTGGCCTGTCGACAAGTGCCTGACGGCCACATTCGTAACCCGTTGCACTTTGTGTTAATAGGCTACTTCTATATAGAACTTGATATGTGAAGGTGCATGGCTCAGTGGTTAGATAATCGGGCCCAGAATCATGAGGCAGTGAGTTCAATTCCTGGACCGAGTTGTGTGTGGCCTTTTTGAGCAAGATACTTCCTTTCACGTTGCTCCAGTTCACTCAGCTATAGAAATGAGTTGTTGTATCAGCCTTTCCCTTGGATAACATCGGTGGCGTGGAGAGAAAGAGACTGGTATGCATAGGCGACCGCTAGTTTTTCATAAACAACATTTCTCGGACTTGTGCTCCGGAAGGTAACTTTCTAGGTGCAATCCCATGGTCATTCATGACTAGAGGGGTTCTTTACACTTAGCTAGAGAACTTGATATAAGAAATTATATATATATACACATCCATACGAGGTGGGGTAAAAGAAACTAGAAAGGGTTTCAGTTGATTATAATTTTATTCAACATATCCCCCTCTCATATTCACACATTTATTGCAGCTGTCCTTCAGTTTTTCTACGCCCTGTGAAAGAACTCGGAAGGTGGGGGCTCTGACCAGATCTTTCGCGGCACACACACACACACACACACACACACATATATATATATATATATATATATATATATATATATATATATATATATATATATATATCTGTGTATGTGTCTGTTTGTCCCCCTAGCATCGCTTGACAACCGATGCAGGTGTGTTTACGTTTCCGTAAATTAGCGGTTCGGCAAAATATACCGATAGAATAAGTACTAGGCTTACAAAGAATAAGTCCTGGGGTCGATTTGCTCGACTAAAGGCGGTGCTCCAGCTTGGCCACAGTCACGCGACTGAAACAAGTAAAAGAGTATCGTTTAACACTGTGTCAGCTCTAACTGTACAGGCCTGTTTTCAGAAACAATCTAACAATCCAGCCATGACCATTCACATTTTTTGCTTTGTTTCTTTAGAGGAGTATACGTATATCAAAGATTAATGTTTGAGAACGATTTGGCTGTGGTTTGTATTGGGATCGATTGCTCACCTAGAAACCCCCATGTCGGAAATCATATTGTGTGGCTGTGTTTAGACAGATAGATGCGTGTGTGTGCGTTTAGAAAGGCAGAGGTGTGTGTGTTTTGAGATACAGATGTGTGTATGTGTGTGTTTAGACAGACAGATGTGTGAATGGGTGTGTGTGTGTTTTTAGACAGATAGGTGTGTGTACGTGTGTGTGTGTGTGCTTGTGTTTAGAGATATAGATGAGTGTGTGTATGAGTGCAGACAGATAGATGTGTGTATGTGTGTAGACAGATAGATGTGTGTGTGTGTAGACAGATAGATTTGTATGTGTGTGTGTGTGTGTGTGTGAGTTGACAGATAGGTGTGTGAATGTGTGTGTGTATGTGTTTATACAGATAAATGGGTGTGCATAATGTGTGTATGTGTGCAGACAGATAAATGTGTGTTGACAGATAGGTGTATGTGTGTGAGTTGACAGATAGATGTGTGTGTGTATGTGTTTAGACAGATAGATGTGTGTGTGTTGACAGATAGATGTGTGTGTTGACAGAAAGGTGTGTGTGTGTATGTGTTTAGACAGATAGATGTGTGTGCGCGTGTGTGTGTGTGTATGTGTGTGTGTGTGTGTGTACAGACAGAAATGTGTGTGTTGACAGATAGATGTGTGCGTGTGTGTTGATAGATAGGTAACTGCGTGTGCGTACCTCTGGAGTTGTTATCCCTTGCACAATCATAACGGTCTCCTGTATGTAGCAACAGCGAAACGGCTCAGTGATGAGATCCAGTCTCCTCATGGTGTTGTGTTTGATATTTCGGATAGCAGTTACATTGAATCGTACGCTTCTTTTATTTGCTAGCTGTCGTCAATACGCAGAAGATCCGCTGAGTATGTTACTCGTGAGATATCCTCTTGTCGTGCTGTCCCGGTACATATTCATATTTGACCGAGAAACCGGACTAGAGAGAACCGTTCTGTCAAACCGTCATAGGAGATATATTTACATTTTTGACAAGATGAGCTTACCGTTTCGATCTCTTCGGGGAATGACTTTAGGAAGCCCACGAATATATTAGCATCTCATTTTACCTTTCATACACCGCCACCACCAACTCCTACGCACGTGTATATTGTATATATCATAACATTAATGTAATGTCACGAGTATATATAAATAATCAGGAAAAATCCAAATTTTCTTTAATTCATATTTTCCAGATGATAATTCGAGACATCACATTCGCACAAATAAAATTGTCACTGGTACGCCGTATTTAATTATAATATATATATATATATATGTATCGGAATGTGTGTTTTTTTCAATTAGATCACATAATATATACATATATATATATATATATATATATATTATATATATATATATATATATAGTTAATCCAAACAAGAAAACACAAAAAAAACGCAGCAACGAGAGGACGTGGAAAAATAAAGTATTAATGGACGCTCAGGAAAGAAAGGAAGAAGGAGGTTTAACGTTTCGAGCGGAGCTCTTCGTCGGAAACAAAGGAGAAGGAAAGATCCCGAGAAGGGAAGACAGAGGAAAACAAATTGTTGGCGGTGCTCACGAGGTCACATGTTGAAAGCATATATATATATATTATATATATATATATATATATATATATATATATATAATATATATATATATATATATATATATATATATATATATATATATATATAAAGGGAAAGTTTACGAAAATAAACAAAAGACGAAGGCAGGTGGAGTACAAACAAACAAATGTATTAGTATAGCGCTCAGGAATAGAAAAAGTCTTTTACGTTTCGAGCCTACGCTCTTCGACAGAAAGATACACAGAAAAAAAAAAGGAGAGAAAAAATGCATGTAGGAGCTAACGATCTATCATGGCGTCCTGACTTCGGACAGTGGTCAGACGCGAGAGGGACAGTAGGGGAGATAACAGGGTCAAGTGACTTCCAATACGAAGGTGCCCCCAACACAAAGGTGCGTGTGTGTGTATAAGAGAGTATGTATGTGGGTGTGAAAGAGGGCTGGTGGTCTGGACGTGTGTGTGTGTATGTATGTATGGGTGTGTAGATGTGAGGATGGGTGTGTGGGTGTGTGGGTGGTGTGATATGTGTATGTAGGTGTGTGTGTGTGTGTGTGGAAGCACATGGCCTAGCGGTTAGAGCATCGGACTCGCGGTCGAGGAATCGCGGGTTCAAATCTCAGACCGGGCGATGTGTGTGTTTATGAGCGAAACACCTAAGCTCCACGCGGCTCCGACAGAAAGTAATGGCGAACTTCTACTGACTCTTTCGCCACAACTTCTCTCACTCTTTCCTCCTGCATCTTGCAGCTCACCTGCGACGGACCGGCGTCCTGTCCAGGTGGGGAATCTATACGCCAAGGAAACCAGGAAACCGGCCTTATGAACCAGGCGTGGCTCGAGAAGGAACAAACAACATATATATATATATATATATATATATATATATATATATATGTGTGTGGTGTGTGTGTGTGTGTGTGTGTGTGTGTGTGGAAGCACATGGCCTAGCGGTTAGAGCATCGGACTCGCGGTCGAGGAATCGCGGGTTCAAATCTCAGACCGGGCGATGTGTGTGTTTATGAGCGAAACACCTAAGCTCCACGCGGCTCCGACAGAAAGTAATGGCGAACTTCTACTGACTCTTTCGCCACAACTTTCTCTCACTCTTTCCTCCTGCATCTTGCAGCTCACCTGCGACGGACCGGCGTCCTGTCCAGGTGGGGAATCTATACGCCAAGGAAACCAGGAAACCGGCCCTTATGAACCAGGCGTGGCTCGAGAAGGAACAAACAACATATATATATATATATATATATATATATATATATATGTGTGTGTGTGTGTGTGTGTGTGTGTGTGTGTGTGTGTGTGGTGTGTGTGTGTGTGTGTGTATGCATGTATGTTTGTGTATGCATATACATGTGAGCAAAATAAAACCTCCATAAAACAGAATACCTTAGAATAATTTCAATCTTACAGGAGCTAGAATTTCAACAAAGAACAAGTGAAAACCACGTGAATACAAGCTACAAGAGGTTCACAGTCAATAAACGCATCAAACGTATACGTTCATCTTCAGCTACCTAACAGATATTAATATGGTTTCGTCACCTGCGGTAGGACCATTTAATCCTACAGTGCCAAAATTTACAAACATAAATACCATCTAGGAGTTAAGAGACAAGACACAGGAGCGTAACATTAGCGCAAAATGTTCATTAACTCTACACCTACTTATTGTTACAAATACGAATTATCCACACACACGCGTGCGTATATATATATATATATATATATATATATATATGTGTGTATATATACATACATACAAGGTGGGGGGGGACAGTAGGAATATAGTAAGTATCACATTAGTGTTATAATACTTAAGACACAGGATCTTTGCACATTTCTGAGCATTGAGTTATTCCCTCTTATAGTTTCAATTCCTTGTGTGATGTTATCTCTTAGTGCTTGTAATGTTCTTGGTCTTTTAGCATAAACCACTGATTTAAGATGTCTCCATAAGAAAATATCTAAAGGGCTCAAATCAGGCGTTCTTGGTGGCCATTCAACCGGTTCTCAACGTCCAGTCTATTTTCTTGAAAATGTACTGTCCAAAAAGCTGCGCACGTCTTTCGTATAATGTGGCGGAGCCTCATCCTCCTGAAACAACATATCTCTTCGAATTGCCAATGGTACGTCATCTAGGCAAGGCATAAGGAATGTTCTTAATAGATGAAGGTATGACTCACCCGTTACCGTGTTTGGGAAGAAATAAGGAACAATTATCGTACTTCCCCATATAGCTACCCACACCATAATCCTTGGACAGTATTGGACGCGCACATCCTCAACTCATCGAGGATTTTCTGCCGACCAATACCGTGAATTATGTCTGTTAACCAAACCGTTTAAGTAAATTATTGCTTTGTCACTGAATAGAACAAGCTTTTCCATCTGTATTTGTTCTACGAACCTCTCACAATAGTCTACACGACGATCATTGTTATGCCCATGCAACTCATATACTAATTGCACTTTATATGGATGGAAAGGATTGCGAGACAAAATGTGACCAATGGAACGCTTAGATACATCCATTTCTTGTGAAACTTTTCTTAATGACTTTCGTGGGCTTCCTTCCACATGTCTGTATACCGGTGCAGATGTTTCAGAATCAGTTGCAGTTCTTCTTCTTCCACTTCGGGGCCGGTCGTGGACGCTTTCTGTTTTTTTTTAAAACGAATAAAAAGTTTAGCTGACAGTTCTTTGTGTAATTGGTTGCCTATTCAGGTACTTAGCATTAAAAATATCTGCGACTGAGCGCGAGCTGGTGCCAACCTTTGCATAAAGAAATACAAGTTCTACTCTTTCTGAAATTGTTAGCTTTTCTGCCATGGCTACCGATCTGAAATGACAAAAAAATAAAATTAGATATAATTAAATGATCAAAATCATGTTAAAGATAAGAATTACATTTTTGTAATTTCTCTATAGCTCCAGAATTTTACACCACACCGTATATATTATATGGGTGGAGGCGCAATGGCCCAGTGGTTAGGGCAGCGGAATCGCGATTTCGATTCCCAGACCGGGCGTTGTGAGTGTTTATTGAGCGAAAGCGCCTAAAGCTCCACGAGGCTCCGGCAGGGATGGTGGTGATCCCTGCTGTACTCTTTCACCACAACTTTCTCTCACTCTTACTTCCTGTTTCTGTTGTACCTGTATTTCAAAGGGCCGGCCTTGTCACTCTCTGTGTCACGCTGAATCTCCCTGAGAACTACGTTAAGGGTACTCGTGTCTGTGGATTGCTCAGTCACTTGCACGTTAATTCCACGAGCAAGCTGTTCCGTTGATCGTATCAGCTGGGACCCTCGTCGTCGTAGCCGACGGAGTGTTCCTATATATTATATGGTTTCTTATTTCTTTATTGCCCACAAGGGGCTAAACATAGGGTGGACAAACAAGGACAGACAAAGGTATTAAGTCGATTACATCGATCCCAGTGCGTAACTGGTACTTAATTTATCGACCTCGAGGGATGAAAGGCAAAGTCGACCTCGGCGGTATTTGAACTCAGAACGTAGCGGCAGACGAAAACTGCTAAGCATTTCGCCCGGCGTACTAACGATTCTGCCAGCTCGCCGCCTTATTGCAGGGATAAGTAACTTATCCCTGCAATATGTTACACCCTTTATAAGATTCTAAATCAGTAATGCATTATCGGAGACTCCATATACTTACAAGATATTTTGAAAAATTATTTGAGTAAATGGCTAATTTTCGTTGTATTAGGCATGAAATTTCAAGTTGCTATGTGCTATCGTGAACGGACTGTATTATATTATACATATTTCACTCTAATATCGTCAGGTTCGAGTAAATTAAAAATGGTTGCGCTGTTGGTGACGTCAGCGTCGTTGCAAAGCAGACGATAGCAGCGTTATCTCCTGCGATTGTTATAGTGAGGATGATGGTTGCTGTGATGCCTCCGGTTAAAACTAGAGAAAACAGAATTCACTAAGGATAAGCTGGAAGCGCGTCTGAAGTTGTCATTGTACTGTCAAAAATCAAAGCCACAGTCCTCAGCATCCTTCTGTCTGTCTGTCTGTTAAGCTGTCTTCCTGTCCGTCTGTATGTCTGTCTGTCCGTCTTTCCGTTCGTCTGTGTCTTCGTCTATCTTCTGTCCGTTTGTCTGTCTGTCCTACCTGTCTATGTTCTGTCCGTCTATCTGTCCGTCCGTCTTTCTGTCTGCCTGTCCATCCGTCTTCCTCTCCATCTGTCGGTCCGTCCTCTCGTTCGTCTGTTTGTCTATTTGTCTTGCTTACCTGCCTGTCTGCCTGCTTGCCTAACTCTCTGCCTTTCTAAACATCCATCTATGCGTCCATCCATTTCGAACTGTGGCCAATGGTTTTTACCATTGTTCTATAATTACTCCAATGAAACTCAAAAGTATTTCCTATTACATAACAGTCTCGCCACAATCAACTCGACTTTCCACAAAACTTTCGAATTACAGTAATAAATAATAATAAAAAAATAACTTTGTTACTCTGACTGCATAGTAATTATGATCAACATTAATAAATTCTGTCATGTAAAATTGACTACTGCCAGCAACAGCTGATATTATTATGTCAACAGTTGCAGACAGCGGCCAGACTTAATCTTTATTTCTGTGTGTGATTTATAAGATTTGAAAACAAATTAGTTTGCAGATTAACTCATGATACAGCAAGAACAGAATTATTATAAGAAAATCTGTTTCAGTTAATGAATTTTCAGTGAATTTAAACACACAGCATTCCAACATGGGAACGATATACATACATACATACATACATACATATATACATACATACATACATACATACATAGTGATTGCTCCATCTTCACAGAGGATTGCCGTGTCCTTGTATTTCTTCGTTGCCAATAGCATTTCCAACTTTCCACCCATGACCTCTCAGATGATTATTCAATCCCATTGCAGATCTGCATAGGTGACAGGCGAAAGCTGTAACGCAATGTGCGCTTCGAACTGGTTAGATGGCACATGTTGCCACTCTTCTTATAGCTTGGATTTTCAGAAAATGAAATCAACCAACTGACTCTCACATTGCAGATGCAATCTGTAAGCGGAACGGTAAAATTATGCAAGAATATTCTAAGTTTTAAAATGTAACATTGTTTTCGTTATCTACATTCCAACGATGGAACTTTGTATCTTTATTAGAAACCAGCTCCTTCTTCAATGGAAGTATTTAAATCAGAGGTTCCCAAACTTATTTTGCTTGTGGACCCCACTCAGAGCTATCTTATCATCAGTGAACCTCATATATGCACTTTTTTTTTTACTTGTTTCAATCATTGGACTGTGGCCATGCTGGAGCACCGCATATAGTCGAGCAAATCAACCCCAACACTTATTCTATCGGTCTCTTTTGCCAAACCGCTAAGTTATGGGGACGTAAACACACCAACATCGGTTGTCAAGCGCGGGGGTGGGGGGAAAACACAGACACATAAACATACACGCACACATACATATATATTTACATATATACGACGGGCTTTTTTCAGTTTCCGTCTACCAAATCCACTCACAAGGCTTTGGTCGGCCAGGGTCCACGCAATGGGACTTACCACACAGCCTACACTTGTAAATTTTAAAAATAAAATATTTATTTATATGTTAGTAAAAACTAACAATGAAACAATTTCGTTATATTCATAACATAAATTCCAAATACAAATCTTGAAAATTTCAATAAATACAGGTACCTCTCCTTGTAAACAAAATAAAATATATGAACCCACAAACTACAATTTTTTACTCGTGAACCCCTTTAAAGCTTCTGTGGACCCCTGGAGGTCCATGTGGACCCCTGTTGGGAAATCTTCATTTAAATAATTAAAGGCAGAAAGGAACATACATACATTCATACATGCATATATACATACATATATGCATACATACATGTACGTACTAAGTTAAAACGCAACTGGCCAGATATTGTTGTGTGGTACCACAAAGAAAAGATATGTTCAGTTTTGGAAATCAGCTGACTCCTGAAACGAATGTGGTTATAAAAATACAAGACAAAGAGAATATCTATGGACCATTGATAAGGTGTTTGCAAATACAGTACCCAAGATATACTTTCAGCCATACCCATCATTAGAGGAGCAACAAGTTAAATTAAGTACCTATTTCTTTACTACCCACAAGGGGCTAAACACAGAGAGGACAAACAAGGACAAGCAAACGGATTAAGTCGATTATATCGACCCCAATGCGTAACTGGTACTTATTTAATGGACCCCGAAAGGATGAAAGGCAAAGTCTACCCAAGATATACTTTCAGCCATACCCATCATTAGAGGAACAACAAGTTAAATTAAGTACCTATTTCTTTTCTACCCACAAGGGGCTAAACACAGAGAGGACAAACAAGGACAAGCAAACGGATTAAATCGATTATATCGACCCCAGTGCGTAACTGGTACTTATTCAATGGACCCCGAAAGGATGAAAGGCAAAGTCGACCTCGGCGGAATTTGAACTCAGAACGTAGCGGCAGACGAAATACCGATAAGCAATTCGCCCGGGGCGCTAACGAGTCTGCCAGCTCGCCAAGATAAATTAAGTACCAGTTACGCACTGAGGTCGATCTAATCGACTGGCCCCCTCCCCCCAAATTTTTGGCCTTGTACCTAGAGTAGAAAAGAAGATAATGGTACGTTTAGTTCGTGAGCAAAACACTTCATTTCACGTTATAGACGTCCACTTAGTTGTTAATGATTAACGGACTGGAGTTCCGTTCAGGGGGAGTTTTCGCCTGTCCATCCAGCCAGCGGGTGGCCTCATTTGAAATCTACAACAATGCGTGGTAGCGCACTCTAACCAGCGATGTATGACCACAACTGACGGTCTGGTCACTCCAGTGATATGTATGCATAAGTGTGTGTGTGTGTAGGCGTGTGTTTATACACACACACACACACACACACACACACACACACACACGTGAATGTGCATGTGTGTAGATTTATGTATGTGCGCCTGCATATGTGTGTGTAGATGTGTGTGCGGGTGCATGAGTATGTTTGTAGATGTGTGTGTGTGTGCGTACATATGTGTGTAGGTGTATGTGTCTGTTCATATGTGGATGTGTGTGCAGGTGTGTAGATGTATGTGTGCGTGTATATATGTGTATGTAAACGTGTGTGTGTGCGTGCATACGTGTGTGTAGATGCATGTGTATGCGAGTACATGCGTGTGTACATGAATGTGTGTGTGCGTGCATAAGTATGTGTAGATGTGTATGTCTACTTATGTTTGTATATATGTATATATATACGTATATGTATATCTATATCTATTTATCTATCTGTCTGTCTCTCTCTCTCTCTCTCTCTCTCTCTCTATGTATATATCTCTCTCTATATAACCGGCAGTTTGTCTGTGCGTGTTTCTGTGTGTCTGTTTTCTCGTACCCTCACTGACTACGGCTTTCAATCGATTCTGATGAAACTTGACACACACATAGCCCAATGTCATAATTCAAAACTAACGCAGCGAAAAATTTGAAAGTTCCCTCAGTTCTGAAAAAAAAAATCGATAAATTCGACATGGGGTCGAGAATCAGAAACCCAAACCACAGACCGTCTAGGGGACGCAACTCCACCCTTTTTAACTCTCAAAAAAGTTACCATCATTTTTTTTCCCATTTTTTTGCTATTTTTTGGCTATAACTCTCTAAAAATGCTTTTAGTGATTTCCCTTACCAAACTGAGCAAACGCCGGGCGTACATGCTAGTATATATATATATGCGTGGATGTGCATGAGAGTTATAAACTGTGGACATGGGTTAATTATGAATTAGCTCATACGCGTTCACATACAATTGTACATCTCTGTATAAATAACTAAATAACTTATTTTAAACTACAGAGACCCATTTGTAGTAGGAAACAGTGACCAGCTCAGATGGCTTCATTGAATTTGTTGAGCTCTTCTCGAGGTCATATACCAGAGAGAGGCCTGTGGTTTTAGCCACAGGAGTTGGTTTACACAACCAAGCAGATTGTATGTTTCTTAATTGTTCGCACGTGAAAATATTCAAAATTAATCACATAGCTACATAGATATAAATACGATTAAATGTATGTATATATAAGTATATATATATATGTATATGTGTGTGTGTATGTGGGTATATATGTATGTATATGTGAATATATATGTATATATGTGAATATATGTGTATGCATATATGTATATATATATATATGTGTGTGAAGATATGTGTATGTGTGTGTGTGTAAGTATACACGTGTGTGTGTACATACTGTAAACGAATTACAATAATAAGGACCACACAGTTGTTACAGCTGCAAACTTAGATCATCAATAGGCATTACGAAGGCGGAGGGGTGGGGCTTGAAAAATGGTCGGATTATATAGGAACAAGGCTGCAAGGAGTGGCAACAGCAAAGAGAATAACAATACACACACACATACACACACACATATATATATATAGGCACACACACACACATAGGCACACACATACACACACACATAGGCACACATACACACACATACACATACACACACACATAGGCACACACACACATACATAGACACACACATACACACACACACATACATAGGTACACACTCGCACACACATATGCATAAAACCCCTTCATCTGCTCCGTGTCCCCTCCATTCCTCTCCCGTCTCGTTGCTTTTTCTCTATTCTTTTGATTCTCTCTTCTTATTCTCCTTAATGTGTGTGCATGCTTGTGTATGTGTGTGTGTGTGTGTGTGTGTGGTGTGAGTGTGTGTGTGTGCCTATGTGTGTATATATGCGTATATATGAGCAGCGTGTTATTTATACACATGCATAAATTAGAAATGTATATTTAATAAAGACGGAACATACGGGTGTCTGTATATATCTACGTCTATTTCTAGCTAGCCCCACTTTCTCTGCTTCTTTCTTTCTATATCCCTCCAGTTGTCATAATATACATCTGTGCAAACAATATATCTATATATATATATATATATATATATATATATATATATACATACATACGTGGTAAATGCCGTCCGGGGGCAAATAAGAAATATGGCAGCAAGCAGATGAAAAGTGCAATTTCTTAGGGAAAGCTCTAATTGATTTGAAACAAGGCGTGGCTGTGCCGTAAAAAGTTAGCTTCACCAACCACATGGTCAGTCCTACTGCGTGGCACTTCGGGCAAGTGTCTTCTGCTATAGCCTTGTGTGAGGGTTTTGTAGATGGAAACTGAAAGAAGCCCATCGCATATATGTACAAACATACATGTGTGTGTGCGTGCTTGCGTACGTGCGTGTGTGTCTGTGTGTGTGTTTTTGTGTTGTCCCCCACCGTCATTTAACATCTGGTTTTCGTTTGGTTACGTCATCATAACTTAGTGGTTTGACAAAAGAGAGCGACAGAGTAAGTACCTAGCTTAAAAGAAAAGAAATGCTAGGGTCAGTTTGTGCGACAAAACCCTTCCATGCAGTGTCCCAGCATGGCCGCAGTCCAATGAGTGAAACAATACCTATACTCTACCTCCAGTGTCAGAGTACTTTTTCTACTTTGTTTCACATTTATGTGCTTACTCTGGTAAGTGACTGAGCACTCTACAGACACGTGTGTACCCTTAAAGTAGTTCTCTAGAAAATTCAGTGAGATAGATTTGACGAAGCTGGACCTTTGAAAATAGAGGTACTACTCATTTTTTCCAGGTGAGTGGACTGAAGCAACTTGAAGTAAAGAGTCATGTCCAAGGGCACAACGCACCACCTGGAATCGAACCGACGACCATACGACCGTGAGCCGAATACCCTAACCACTAAGCCCCACAATCTCACTGTATTTAACTGGGCCAGCCTTGTCACATTCTGAGCCACGCTGAATGCCCCTGAGAACTATGTTAATTTCACAAGCAAGTTGTTCCATTGATCGGATCAACTGGGACAATTATTGTCATAATCGACGGAATGCCAGTTTTTTTAAAAATAAATATTATCACACATACAATATGATAGAAATTGTTAATTGCATTTTACGCAGTTCTGTTTACACATATGCATATATATGCGTAACCATGTACACACACTCATGAAAGGCTAACACAGAGAATATCTGAAGTAATGATGTATATGGATACAATCCTATTCTCCAGACCAAATTAATAAAGATAGAAAAAAAACTATACACGCGCACACTGCTCACTCCGTAATAGCAGTTAGGTAACGCAGGTAAAATAAGTTCTTCTTTCATGTCAACTTTATAAATTTTAATTGGAGTGTACATATGTGCATTGCTATTTTTTGCTTTGCTTTACCGCTCCTGAGAGCCTTACTCCTGTTTGATGTAAATTGTTACAGCCGAGAGATAATTAGGAACATTTTTCATTGAAATGTATTGGAGAAGAAACTTTGATTTAATGTCGCACTTGGACGTTATCAAGATCATACTATAAAGTAGTTAGATAGTAGTGGCTCTCATAAGAGGCTTGTATACATAAACGTCTCCGTATGCATACAGTAGGAAGCGGAGGTTAACCTAAGTTAATCCAGCATTCATCTTGAGCGTTACCACAAATATAGCGACAGTCTTTTTAGTTCTCTTAAGATATTTTTCACCATCAAACAAATACAACACCTAACATTTCAACGTGCATAACGTTAACGTTAGCTATTCCTGTACATCAGACACTACGGCCGATTGCATACACATCCACACTCTCCGTGTCTACATCAAGCGTGCAAGTATGGAATCCCACTACCAATCATCTCATGAGATTCTGTCTTTTAAAAGCAATAATATATCGAGTCGAACATCTATAACAAGTGGGGATAGTATCGATAGGATTTCACGGACTCACTACAAACACCTTCAAAACCGTGATTATTAACATACATATTACTCCGTATCAAGGAACAACAAAAATTTCACATTCGTTTCCCAATTCATCTGGAAACATACCGATGCAATTGTTGTCTATTGATGATTCGAGATCTGGATCCAGAGGTTTTCTTAAAACCATAGCAGTCCAGCCAGCTATAATCTTGACTTGCTGCAAAGTTGCCCAGATGGTGCGCTGCCGCGACGCGAAAATTGTTTCAATCATTCATCGCTTCACCAAATATTACTTCAGCGATCGTATGTCTGCCTTACGTACATGAAACTCCAAGCAGTACTTTTATCAATTAATTTCATATAGGTGTATATATATATATATATATATATATATATATAGTGTGTGTATGTATTTGTATGTGTGTTTGTGTGTGTGTGTGTGTTTGTGTGTGTGTGTTTGTGTGTGTAATCATGTTTACACACACGCACACACACTGTCCACACATATTTAGAAAGATGATGAATGAGGGATTATGTCTGTATGTAAGTCTATCTATCTAACTTGCTAACATTTCCTCCCCCACCACGCATTTCTCTCATTCCCTCTCTGTATTTACATCTGTTTTCTCATACTTATTACATTCATCTCCCTTGCTTCTTTCCTTCTCTCTACCTCCCTCGTTCTCCTCTCCCTGCCTCCGTCTTCCGGCTGCAGCGAAATGGTTGAATAGACGAGCTGTTGAACTAAAACTCATCATTCACTGGCTCAAATCACCGGTGATCAGTATATTTCTGTCGTACATACTACCTCAGTTTACTTACTCTCTCATAACAGGCATCACAGCTTAGGAAAATTGCTTACTGTAGTAACGAATGTCTCGTCCAAGTGGAGGGCATATTTTGTCAGTTTCTTATTTATTTACTGCCCACAAGGGGGGACACACAGAGGGGACAAACAAAGACAGACAAACGGATTAAGCCGATTAGATCGACCCCAGTGCGTAATTGGTAGTTATTTAATCGACCCCGAAAGGGATGAAAGGCAAAGTCGACCTCGGCGGAATTTGAACTCAGAACGTAGCGGCAAGCGAAATACCTATTTCTTTACTACCCACAAGGGGCTAAACACACAGAGGATAAACAAGGACAGACAAACGGATTAAGCTGATTATATCGACCCCAGTGCGTAACTGGTACTTATTTAATCGACCCTGAAAGGGATGAAAGGCAAAGTCGACCTCGGCGGAATTTGAGCTCAGAACGTAGCGACAGACGAAATACTGCTAAACATTTCGTCCGGCGTGCTAACGTTTCTGCCAGCTCGGCGCCTTATTTTGTCAGTTTCTGAATGCGACAGTAACCTGCGTTTCAGGGCTAGATTTTACAGATATTGTTTTATTTCAATACTAATCTGATTCATTGGATTGTTGGTGTGCTGGTGCTACACTATGAAGTTCCTTGGCAATTATTTCGACATTCAGTACCTGGTTGGTGCTTATTTTATTGACTTCGGTGGGATTTGAACTCAGAATGTAAGAAACCTAACAATTGCTACAGGGTGTTTTGTGTTAAGACCTTACTGATTCAGCCATTCATCGCCATTTAATAGCTCCAAGCATTTTTCTCCTAGCTCTTACTCCTCGTAGTTAGCTGCTAAACCTGTTAGAAAGAAGAGCCAAATCACTCAGTCCACACGCTATCATTTTAAATAAAGGGAAGAACACTTTTAGATATATTACTTCTAGCTATACATAAAGATGAGTTGGTCACGGCTGGAATACCTTTAGATATAGGCCTGCTTGATTTGGGATCACCTGTTTTTTACTCAATATAATCTGTCACCACTTGTTTTCTATGTTCATGGGTTATTTTTCCTCTTACAACAGTGGTTATCAACCATTTGTATTTCGGCGCTACTTTTCAATGAATGGTGTTTCACAAACGTCCATTCTTCATGTCTTCAAAAAACGTTAAACAGATGTTTATTTTTATCGGGCAGGAATTAATTTTGTGCATTGATTTATTATCCGCATGGTTTTATTATTATCCAATTCAGCATATGCTTCTATTTAGATATTTGCATGGACTAGTGCCCTCCGTGAAATATTTGCAGAAATTACTAACGGTAAGGGCTTGTAATAAAATTATGTTAGATCTTGGCGTATCATCTGTCATGTTTCTGCTCACTGATTATACATCACTCTACTCATATTCTAATCCCGACAGAGAGTTTTGCAGTATCTAAAATAAAAATATTGTACCAAATTTAGATATTTTATTTCCGAGAAAAACCACGACCTTTCTAATAAAAACACAGCGCTCCTTGACGTTCGTCGCCGGCTCGTGAACTTACAACGACTCCAAAGGCCTTTTGGATCTTTTCGGTTTGAACGGCAGTTTTTAACATAATTTCTAGGTAACTAAAAAATTTTAAACTTCGTATACTGGTAGAATGTGTTTATAAAACATCTTTTTCTCTTGGCTTTATTGAGAAAATTCTATAGTTTGTAAGATATTTGTTGTTTTTTTTTCTTCAATTTCTACAATTTCAACCAATCACTGACGTCTATTGAGGTAAAAACATTCTGTGCCGTATGAATATGCCCCTCGTTTAAGAAACAGATTGGGTTTATTTACATTTGTGAAGAAAAAAAATACCCTTCCTCCCACCCCTAACCCTAAAACAGATTGAAATGCAATAGATCGATACTAGGGTCATAATTATGGGTGACAATTTCATATGACACCGCTAGAAAAACTGCCATTCAAACCGAAAAGATCCCATCATTCTACTCATATTCTAATCCCGACAGAGACTTTTGCTATATTTAAAATAAAAATATTGTACCAAATTTAGATATTTTATTTCCAAGAAAAATCACGACCTTTCTAATAAAAACACAGCGCTCCTTGACATTCGTCACCGGCTTGTGAGCTTACAACAACTCCAAAGGCCTTTTACACCCCCGTCAGGCTCTAACGCATTAAAATAAATACAGAGGTGAAATGGTTGAGTGAACGAAAAGAGAAGTACTGATTCCTAGTTTGAGTTCAACACATCTGAAAATGTTTCATCATAGAGAGGATACATATATGTGTCAGCTGTAGGTATCAAACTATTTGTGGGTGAGGTACATTATGTTGCCAAATGTCCTGTGTCTAAGATGATTTATCGCTTCTACTTTTCGCTTAGAAAACGGTGTTTAAATGCTGTTATACTGAAAACTTGGAACGATTATATAGAGTTTAAATCTATATATATAATGCTGAAGTTGTCTGTGTATGGCAGGTTTGGTAGCCTTCAACTAACACTATCTCCTCCGAGACCCTGCGGCGCAAGTTGACCAAAATTGAGAGTATGATAGAAGAAGGCTTGCTCTTTTTTCCATAGAAGAAAAATCTCAAATCGGACCATGTTAACACCAAAAATTATTTACATCAAAAAGGTGCTTTTTTTCTATGAAAATCCCTATTTTTTACGATTTTTTTTACTGCTGTGTCGCCATTTTACGGTGTATTTCAACCAAAAAATGTTCACTTAAAGAGAATAACAAGCTACATAATGCAAAATATTTACTTTTCAAAAATTCCAATTCTAAAGGGTCGAAACAAACCCGAGAAAAGCCGGGCGATACTGCTAGTAATATGTAAGTTTAGGAGGCGACACAGAGAGGGGAGGAAGAATAAGGGGTGGGGGAGAAGGGAGAGAAGAAATTAGCAGGAACTTTTGAAAGAGTGGGAGAGAAAAGAAAAAACAATTAGAAAAATGGAAGGAATAGAGTAAAATGAAAGGGATGCTCAATTAAGGGTGACTAAATGGAGAATAATAAAAGCTGACAATGATAAAAAGACAGAAGAAAGGAGAAAAGTGGGTTAACTCCTTTACCACAACTCGATATAATTTTTCTGAAGCAAAATTTCGAGTAGTCTATATATAGAATATATAGTAATGTAATGCAGTATAATAATAATAATAATATAATAATAATAACAATAATAATAATAATAATATAATAATAATAATAATATGCTATATATTATCCTTTCTACAAAAGGCACATGGCCTGAAATTTTTGGTGGGAGGGGAGCAGTCGATTACATCGACCCCAGTGATTCACTGGTACTTAATTTATCGACCCTGAAAGGATGAAATGCAAAGTCGACCTCGACGGAATTTGAACTCAGAACGTAAAAACGGACGAAATGCCGCTAAGCATTTCCCCCGGCGTGCTAACGATTCTGCCAGCTCGCCGCTTTAAATATTCTTTTCTACTCTAGGAACAAGGCCCGAAGTTTTCGAGGAGGTGGGGTGGGGGCAGTTGATTAGATCGACCCCAGTACACAACTGGTACTTAATTCATCGACCCCGAAAGGATGAAAGGTAAAGTCGACCTCTGCGGAATTTTAACTCAGAACGTAGACACGGGTGAAATACCGCTAAACATTTCGTCCAGTTGGGGACAGCTGACACTTTCCATCATACCCAGCAAAATATGCTGTGAGTTTTCTTCAAATAACCATCACAACAACAATGACAACAACAGCAATAATAATAATAATAATAATAATAATAATAATAATAAATAATAATAATAATTATTATTATTATTATTATTATTGGGTGGAAGGGCTGCGCATGCCATCAAAGTGACACTAGGGTACAATTATACGAGGCCCATATTATTATTATCATGATAATTGTTGTTGTTCCGCTCGCCGTTGTACATTGTGTATGTCAGTAAGCTCCGGTAATTTATGTATATATCATGTGATATCTTCAGGCATGAATATTGGTTCTGACGAAGCTGTACTATATCGCATAGATACTCAACTCTCTGCGCATAATTACATATAGGCGAACCGTCTGTAAGCTAATGAAGGTGATTACGTGACTGCTTATTTCCTTGTCATTAAAAATTAATTACTATATATTAGTACGAGCAAAACGCCCCCCGTCCAACGAGTTGTCAAACATTTAAACCAAATTTTCTCGAAACTACTTGTCCGACCGTCCCATAGGCCTCACCTTTGAGAAACACTGATTTAACCTAAATTTGAGACACCAGCAAAAGACAGATTTCGACTGATGTACTTGCGCGCACAAATGCACGTTGCCACGGCTTTATCGATCGCATTCTCACATGGAATCGATTATAGTAATTTTTTCAAGACTTATACACGCCCTGATACCGTCGGTATCTACATATCAAATTTGAGCTCAATCGGATGGAGGATGCCCGAGACCCTAAAAGACACACACACATACAGACAGAACGGATTTTATATAATAGATGAGCGCGCGCATGTGTATGTATGTGTTAGTGTGTGTGTTAGCGTGTGTGTGTGTAGTATTGTTTAGCCAAGGAGGGAAAGGCAACGCGTATGGCCGTATATTTTATGCATCCCCTTCAATATTGTCGGGAGGAACGGAGTAAATTATCCTGAAACAGAAGGCACGAATATTTGCAACAAAGTGAATTCCCTTAAAGGTACGCAGGGAGAACCAGGTACTGGTGTTGAACGAAGCGACACTTGAAAAATGCCACCCAGGAACTCGGAGGGTGATGAATTAGAAGAAGATAGAACAAACACTGCAGATAAATAATATCGTTCGACGCTCTAACAATTATGCCAGTCCACTGGTTTTATTGATCTCAATGCGTAAAACGGGGAAGTTCATCTCAGCAAGATTTGAACTCAGAGCAGCAGAACAAATAATACACGGCTTACTCATTGACCACTCTGCCATACCATTTCATTCTCTCTCTCTCTCTCTCTCTCTCTCTCTCTCTCTCTCTCTCTCTCTCTCTCTCTCTCTCTCTCTACCTGTCTGTCTGTCCGTAGTACAAACACATAATGAGAGCGTGTCCGTTCGTGTGTGCAAAGGTGTGCATGCACGTGTGTATTCGTGTTTGTTTGAATGTACTTATGCTTAACTATATCGATTGATAAAATAAGTACCAGTCTATAACAATTACTTCTGCTGTTATGATCGATTAAAAAACCATTAAAGTGATACCCCAGTATAACCAAATTCGTGTCACTGAAATCACTAAATATATATTTGCTTGTTTCAGTTCCTGAATCCAGAGAAAGGGTGACAGAGGGAAATATAAAGAAAGTGGCGGGGGAGAGGAGAAGGAGGAAGAGAGAGAGAAAGAGAGAGATTTCCTAGAGAAAGAAATTTTTGAAGGAAAGATGAACATTATAGTGAAAGAATGATAAATGTGGAATGATCTAAGAATATTGTTGAGGATGAGAAATTGAGTATGGTTATAGTTTCTAAAGTTTAGCGTGAGAAAAAGAGCTTAATATAAGAGAAGGAAGGAGATAGATAGATAGATAGATAGATAGATATGTTTCTTTATTAGCCACACAGGGCTGCACACAGATAGAACAAATTACAAGGTAGAGCTTTTCTTTTGGGGGTAAAAAAAGGAGAGTGGTGGTTTTCGATCAAAAGGGATCGTAAAAGGAAAGAAAAAGGACAAAAAAAGGGGAGGGGTTAAAAAAAGGGGGGAGGAGAAAAAAAATGAATAATAGGGATCGTTATCACAGAAATGTCAATATGAAGTGTAAAGGGGAGGACAGGTGAGGTTTACCCGTGGAAAGAAAAGCCTACGGAAAAGACCACGGTAACCTCGGTCAATGAAGTCACATGTTATATTTCTTTTTTTTTTTTTTGCAAATAAGCAACTCTCTGTATTAATTTTTATGGTTCATAGAATCATAGTCAAGGTGGCTTCGTCATTCATACGTGCCATCCTTGCTACATTCACCCATCTTTTTTTAAAACATTCACTAGACAAAACTTGCCTCTCTACTCTCACTTTCCTCTTCAAGTGATACTTGAAGAAGTTGATGAGAGATTGACCAGAGAGGAAAGTGTTTGTCTCTAATCCTTTCAGGCGCGTCCACCAGATACATTCTTTCGCCATAGCCACAAGTATGATAAAAATAGCTCTTCCTTCCCGTTTGAAGGAAGGAGGCGTGACGATATTAACGATAGACTCGGCTGATAAACCGACACGTCCCACACGTGACAGCAGTCGTTCGACATAAGCCCACAGGTCGGAAATTGCTGGACACTGCACGATTGCGTGCAGAGCGATTTCGTCGCTCTGACCGCATCTCGGGCAGGTCGGCCCCGTGTTTCTCGAGCCATGCCTATAGAGCTTATCCCGAACGGGTAGCGCTTCTCGGTAGCACCGCCAGGCCAGGGATCTCTGGAAGTTGTCCATAGGTCCCGGGCCGAAAGTCGTTTGAAACAGGCGGGTCAGGTATTCCTCGTCGACGCCCAGGTTTGCCCCGAGCTCGTCGTCGTACCTCCCCTCCACTAATCCCCTATAGAATGCTTTGGTTGTGTTGAAGTCACTCAAGGTCGACCCGGGACGGCAGAGTTGCTTGAGAGCAACGCGACACTCGCGGTGCCATTCGCCCTTCCTCGGCCTCTTTTTGATCCACGACTGTAGTTCGGTCATGGAGACGAGTTGCGGGAATGCGTGCCTCACAAACGGCGACCACAACTGTTCACCGTCGTCTACATAGAGCCGGAGATGTCGCAGTCTCAGCGCGTGTCTGCGCATCATCAACCACGGCATGCCCAGCCCTCCTTTTAACGGGTGTTGACAGCAAATGGATCGCCTGACCATCGGGACGCATCCTTTCCACAAGAAGCGGAAGAGGATGCGTTCTAGTTTGGTGATGGTAGGGTCGGGACAAGGTACGACGGTCAGGCGGTAGTAGATGATGGACGCGATGTACGCGTTCACCACCTCCGCCCGACCTTTTAGGGACAGTTTCCTCTCGGCCCATTGCTGGGCGAGAGTGACCACCCTACTCGTTATCTCGTTCCAGTTCTCCATTTGGAGGTCCGGACCGATAGATAGATAGATAGATAGATAGATAGATAGATAGATAGATAAAGGGGGGGGAGAGAGAGAGAGATTGTGTGTGAAGTTATCGTCTGCTACTGAAGTCGTCGCTTTCAATGTGGGAGTGGGAAAGTTGCAGTATGAGGGTGTATGTGTGTGTGTGTGTATGCATGTGAGTGAGCGAGTGAGTGAGTAAGTGAGAGAGAGAGACAGAGGAGCGTATGTGTCTGTGTGTTAAGTTGCTTGTGTGACAGATTGTGTGTGCGCACGCAAGCGTGAGTGAGACGGAGAGTAGAGAGTGTATATGACACTGTGTTGGATAGTGTGGGTAAGCTATAGTGAGTGAGTGTGTGCGAAGTTATCGTCTACTGCTTCACTCGTCTGTTTAAATGAGTGACAGTGAATGTGTGCGTGCGAGCATGTGTGTGTGTGTGTGAGAGAGAGAGAGGCAAATAGAGGGAGAGGAAAGAAAAGAAGAACTTGATGAGGGTTGAGTAAAGTTCTACCTTCTCTCAAAAAGCAACATATAAGAGTGAAAGAGTAGGCGGGAGGAGAGGGAGAGTGATTTTTTTTTGTTGGTTGTACTCTTTAACTCGTTTCAGTCATTTGACTGTGGCCATGCTGGAGCACCGCCTTTAGTCGAGCAAATCGACCCCAGGACTTATTCTTTGTAAGCCTAGTACTTATTTTATCGATCTCATTTGCCGAACCGCTAAGTTACGGGGACACACCAGCATCGGTTGTCAAGAGATGTTGGGGGTACAAACACAGACACACAAACATACACACACACATAAATATATACATATATACAACGGGCTTCTTTCAGTTTCCGTCTACCAAATCCACTCACAAGGCTTTGGTTGGCCCGAGGCTATAGTAGAAGACATTTGCCCAAGGTAGCAGTGGGACTGAACCCGGAACCATGTGGTTGGTAAGCAAGCTACTCACCACACAGCCAATGTTTAACCACAGGTCAGTCCTGATCGAGTAAATAACGTGTGATCAAAATCGTTTCAATCATGACCGTCCCATAGTCTTATTGCTAAACAGTACTTACATTAACTGGTCAATTAACCTAGTAGGTTGTGATTTCAGCAACTTTGGCTGCTATTTCTAGTATGTTGCGTGACCACTTAGGAGTTTATTCCGCGATATTACAATTTAACCACACATCCGCGCTGAATGAACAAACTTATGAAAAACAATCCATCCGTGACCAGCCACATTTTTATTCTATTTTTCTCATTTCCTATAGACGCAGGCGTGGCTATATATGAAGTTTGCTTCCCAACCACGTGTTTCCAAGTTCAATCTTACTGCGTGACACTTTAGGCAAGTGTGTGTGTGTGTGTGTGTGTGTGTGTGTGTTTGGCCTCCTACCGCCGTTTGACAACTGGTGTTGCTTTGTTTACACCCCCGCAAAGAGGTACCTGGCTTTTAATTTTTTTTTTAAGTACTGGAGTCGATTTACTTGACCAAAACACTTCATGGTGTTGTACCCACATGGTCGCGGTCTAATGACTGAAATAAGCAAAATTTAAGACTTGCTCTAAACTCCGCACCACGTTCCCCAATGTGTATCATCATTAAAAAAAGAGCCTCGGTGATGCATGATTTAAAGGAGATTTTATCGCTGTTTCTAGCCCATTATATGACCACGTACAAGCTTCCTTCTTGGTCAGATATAGGCATTGTATGCGTGTGTGAAGTTATCTACTGCTACTTAAGTCATGGTTTTTTTTTAATCATGGAAATTAAGTTGCTGTGTGAGTGAAGGAGGGCAGAGATAGATAGATAGATAGATAGAGAGAGAGAGAGAGAGGCAAATAGAGGGAGAGGAAAGAAAAGAAGAACTTGATGAGGGTTGAGTAAAGTTCTACCTTCTCTCAAAAAGCAACATATAAGAGTGAAAGAGTAGGCGGGAGGAGAGGGAGAGTGATTTTTTTTTGTTGGTTGTACTCTTTAACTCGTTTCAGTCATTTGACTGTGGCCATGCTGGAGCACCGCCTTTAGTCGAGCAAATCGACCCCAGGACTTATTCTTTGTAAGCCTAGTACCTATTTTATCGATCTCATTTGCCGAACCGCTAAGTTACGGGGACACACCAGCATCGGTTGTCAAGAGATGTTGGGGGTACAAACACAGACACACAAACATACACACACACATAAATATATACATATATACAACGGGCTTCTTTCAGTTTCCGTCTACCAAATCCACTCACAAGGCTTTGGTTGGCCCGAGGCTATAGTAGAAGACATTTGCCCAAGGTAGCAGTGGGACTGAACCCGGAACCATGTGGTTGGTAAGCAAGCTACTCACCACACAGCCAATGTTTAACCACAGGTCAGTCCTGATCGAGTAAATAACGTGTGATCAAAATCGTTTCAATCATGACCGTCCCATAGTCTTATTGCTAAACAGTACTTACATTAACTGGTCAATAACCTAGTAGGTTGTGATTTCAGCAACTTTGGCTGCTATTTCTAGTATGTTGCGTGACCACTTAGGAGTTTATTCCGCGATATTACAATTTAACCACACATCCGCGCTGAATGAACAAACTTATGAAAAACAATCATCCGTGACCAGCCACATTTTTATTCTATTTTTCTCATTTCCTATAGACGCAGGCGTGGCTATATATGAAGTTTGCTTCCCAACCACGTGTTTCCAAGTTCAATCTTACTGCGTGACACTTTAGGCAAGTGTGTGTGTGTGTGTGTGTGTGTGGTGTGTGTGTGTGTGTGTGTGTTTGGCCTCCTACCGCCGTTTGACAACTGGTGTTGCTTTGTTTACACCCCCGCAAAGAGGTACCTGGCTTTTAATTTTTTTTTTTAAGTACTGGAGTCGATTTACTTGACCAAAACACTTCATGGTGTTGTACCCACATGGTCGCGGTCTAATGACTGAAATAAGCAAAATTTAAGACTTGCTCTAAACTCCGCACCACGTTACCCAATGTGTATCATCATTAAAAAAAGAGCCTCGGTGATGCATGATTTAAAGGAGATTTTATCGCTGTTTCTAGCCCATTATATGACCACGTACAAGCTTCCTTCTTGGTCAGATATAGGCATTGTATGCGTGTGTGAAGTTATCTACTGCTACTTAAGTCATGGTTTTTTTTTAATCATGGAAATTAAGTTTGCTGTGTGAGTGAAGGAGGGCAGAGATAGATAGATAGATAGATAGAGAGAGAGAGAGAGAGAGAAGAGAGAGAGAGAATGAAAGAATACGTGTGGGAGAAAGAGAGAAACAGGGGGAAAGGAGAGGGGGAGAAAATGTGTGCTGGGGAAAGAGAGAAAAAAGTAGAGGGAGTGTGTGTGTGTGTCAATGTATTGGAGAAAGAAAAGAAAAAGGAAACTTGTAGAGTGTGGGGGGGAGAGTGAATGCGAAGGTGGGTGTGTCGTAGAAGGGAAAAGAGAATACAAGAAGAGACGGAGGGCTGAGAGTGAACGTGTAAGGGGAAAGAAAGGAAAAAGGAAAAGAAAAGGGGAGAGGAGAGAGTGGACGTGTTGAGGGGAAAGAAAGGGAAAAGGAAAAGAAAATGGGAGAGGAGAGAGTGGACGTGTTGAGGGGAAAAAAAGGAGAGAGGGGAGAGTGAACGCGTTGGGGATAGAAAAGGAAAGGGAAAGAAAAAGAAGGAACTGGGAGAGTGAAAATGGAGGAAGAGAAAAAGAATGGAAAAGGAGAGAGTTGGGAGAGTGAAAATGGAGAAAGAAATGCGAAAAGAAACAGAAAAGAGAGGGAATAATGAACGTGTTGCAGAAAGAAAGGAAAATAGAAAAGAAAACAAAAAGAGAGAAGAGAGAATGAACGTAGTGGAGAAAGAAAAGGGAAAAGAAATCAAGGAGAGAGTGGGGAGAGTAAGCGTGATGGAGAAAGAGAGGGAAAGACAAACTGCTGTAAAGGACGTTGTGTGCGAGTAAAATGTATCGTTTGCTGCTATGAAATCATTTTAACAGGGACGGGGAAGAGAGGAAGAAAAGAAAGAGTGAGGGAGAGGGAGACAGGGAAGAGGCTAAGGCGTAGAAGGCAAGGGGAAGGAGAGAAAGCGGGAAGAGGACGGTAGTGTGGAAGAAGAAAAAAGAGTGAAACAAAGGGAGAGGGCAAGAGAGAGAGAGAGACAGACAGATAGACAGACAGGGACAGAGAGAGAATGTGTGTGTAGTAATACATTGCTATTAAATTCTGTTTCCGATCATCGAAACTTAAGTTTACGATACAACGAAAAGACTCACGATGCGATCGTTGAATAAGCTAGAAATAACAGCTAAATTTTCATCCTATCTACCGCCCTTCATAAATAAGGAAAGTATATACTAGATAATTTAGTCGTAGATGTGCCAAAAAAGGTAGTATGACATTGATGAAATCCTACTGTTGGTCGTAGGTTTGTTTGATCAGAATTGACAGACTTAATTAATAACAAGACTACCAAGTTTAACTGGTGTTTATGAATCTATCTATCTATCTATCTATCTATCTATCTATCTATCTATCTATCTATCTATCTATCTATCTATCTATCTATCTATCTATCTATCTATCTATCTATCTATCTATCTATCAAAAGAAAAGCTCTACCTTGTAACTTGTCCCATCTGTGTGCAGCCCTGTGTGGCCAATAAAGAAACTTATCTATCTATCTATCTATCTATCTAACCCGGAAAATTTAAAACAGCGTTACTTGCAAACAAATGTGTTAACATGTGACATTATTGACCGAGGTTACCGTGGTCTTTTCCGTAGGCTTTTCTTTCCACGGATAAACCTTATCTGCTTCCCCCTTTACACTTACAACATGACATTTCTGTGATACATGATCCTTATTGATCGTTTTGTGTTTTTTTCCCCCTTTACGATCCCTTTTGATCGAAAACCTACCCCACTTTTTTTCTTCTCCTCAAAAAGAAAAGCTCTACTTTGTAATCTGTCCCGTCTGTGTGCAGCCCTGTGTGGCTAAAAAAGAAACATATCTATCTATCTATCTATCTATCTATCTATCTATCTATCTATCTATCTATCTATCTATCTATCTATCTATCTATCTATCTATCTATCGCCAGCTACCGATTTATGTACCTGAACGTATGTTTGTATGTGTACATTTGTCTATATTATGCATATGTGTGCTTGTGTGTGTGAGTGTGTATATATGTATGAGTGTGCATGCGTATATGTGTATACATGTACGTGTAAATGCGTACATATGCATGTGTGTGTATACATATCTGTGTATGTAAATACATTTATGATTACGTATATGTACATATTCATAATTACATTTATATACACACGCACGCATTCATACACGCGTTTGTTTTGGTTGACGCCGCAGGGTGACAAACAAACAACGGAACTCGAGGCAATCCAAAGCCACTACACGGAAAACATTGCTTCGGTGCAGCAGATATACTGCTGGGAGGGGCGGAGAGACCAGAGGCTGTATTCTCTAGAGGAAGAACACGAAATATATTCAGGGGTATACACAGGGGAAATCTTGGAATTTCTAGAATCCAACTTTGGGAATGAAATCTAAACTAACCATCGAACTGGACTCGATAGCATGATACCCAACATCTTGCCTTCTCCACGAAGAGAGGGGTCCTTAATAATTAAAAAACAAAAAAAACTTAGGCGTAGGAGTGGCTATGTGGTAAGTAGCTTGCTTGCGAACCACATGGTTCCGGGTTCAGTCCCACTGCGTGGCACCTTGGGCAAGTGTGTCTTCTACTATTGCCCCGGGCGGACCAAAGCCTTGTGAGTGGATTTGGTAGACGGAAACTGAAAGAAGCCCGTCGTATATATGTATATGTACATATGTGTGCATATGTCTGTGTGTCTGTGTTTGTCCCTGTCCCCCGCCAATATCACTTGACAACTGATGCTGGCGTGTTTACGTCCCCGTAACTTAGCGGTTTGGCAAAAGAGACCGATAGAATAAGTACTAGGCTTACAAAGAATAAGTCCTGGGGTCGATTTGCTCGACTAAAGGCGGTGCTCCAGCATGGCCACAGTCAAATGACTGAAACAAGTAAAAGAGTAAAAGAGTATACCACTTTCATTACGTTTTATTCTGGTGGATCCTCATAGCCATTCGATGTTTAAAAACTAGTTTTTTGGGGATAATTCTTTCAAAATTCCTGTTTTGTTTTTCCCACGTTCTCTTGCATGTGATGACCCTCAGTGAAAAAGCAGGTTTCAGTGCCTGGAAACATGTTCAGCTTAGAGACAAAAACCTAGCTGTTTCTTGCCATAAATATATCTAACAGTAAAATGTATTCCTTTAAAATACTACTGCGGATTCCCAGTTTACCTTTTTGCTTGTAAGGATTACCAAAAAACCTCACCGAACCTCCAGGAGTCGTATGGGCCCCGGTTGAGAACCACTGATCTAGAGTATTGACTCTGATGGAAATGCAACGGGTTTCAAGTACTGGAAATGCAAAACGCTCAAGTGTCCACAACTTTTCAATACCTTTCCCACAAAATTCGGTTGTACGAAGAGTTCAGATGTTCAAAGCGTATTAATGTTCAAAGAACATGCAGACATATTTTTACATGATGAATCCATATAGGGGTAAGAAACGTAAAGAAGGGTCTTACATTACCAGGACTGATTCCAGAAAGATGACCTGGAAATTTGTTTGAAATAAACAAACATAAAAGCACTAATGTTGGTGCTCCAGCTTGACCGTAGACTCTGGCTGAAACTAATAATACAGATATTGTAAATGATATGACATACATTCTTTTATTCTTTTATTTGTTTCATCAGTTGACCACGGTCATACTAGAGCACAATCTTAAAGGGTTTTTAGTCGAAGAATTCGACCCCAGGACTTATTCTATGTAAGCCTAGTACTTATTCTATCAGCCTCTTTTTCCGAACCGCTAAGTTACGGGTACATGGACACACCAACCGGTTGTCAAGCGATGACGGGTGGCCAAACACTGACACACACGCACATAAATATATACGACAGGCTTCCTTCAGTTTCCGGTTACTAAATCCACTCACAAGGTTTTTGTTGACCCGATGCTAGAGTAGAAGATACTTCCTCACTTCAGTGGAACTGAACCCGGAACCATGTGGTTGGGAAGCAAACTTCTTACCACAGAGCCAAGCCTACGCTTACATATTTACATAAATAGGTACATATACACAGAGACGTTTTTGAATGTATGTATATGTATGTGGGATCAACAAAAGAAGTATTCCATCCAGTGAGGATTAATATCATTTAATATCCTCAGTGTTTAAAATAAGGGCTGCTAATACCGGAATGGACATGGCCAGTCTGAAGAAAGCGGCCCAGGATAGAACTGACTGGAGGACACTGATCCAACGAGTGACCGAGAGTCGACTTCGACTGAGCGAATAGAGAGAGGAATAGTTTCTTGACATAAAGACACGTGGTTTGGAAGATTTTTATAACGTTCCTAATGTCAGTGTCTCTATAGCAAGAAACTACGAGTAGCTCTTACTGTAAATAATGTGTACACTAAATGACATACACACATATTTTAAGTATATAATTATAAAAATATAATTATAATTAAGGGCTCTGGAATGCCAGCGCTCATACGCTAGTAGTAGATGTCAAATACCTACAATCTACTCTAAATTTGTTCTCTGTTTATAACCCCGGGTAGAATGCGAGGTAATGAGCAAGAAAATTTACAAAATTTCGGATAATTCTATGTCTTAAGATTTCATGCTCTGTAATAAAGTTTACTTTGCAATCCTTAGTAAAAATACACCGACAAATATATAAGCGAAAACTACATATACATACCGATAAATCTATTCGTACAGATACCAATTTGTACATGCGTTTCCGCGAATACATTCTATCTACTAGCCCATCTCAACCATGTGGTTAATGTCAGAAATCATACTATGTAAATACAGTACCGAGAGCATAATATATTGACTAGAAAGCTCAAAAGTTATTTATACTTATAAATTGATATAATTAATACAATGATTATATCAGTGGCTAGCGTATAAAAATGACGATATCGGTAAAATTAATTTTTAAGTATGTAATTATAAAATATAATTATAATTAAGGGCTCTGGAATGCCAGCGCCTATACGCTAGAAGTAGATGTCAGATATATATATATATATATATATATATATATATATATATATATCTGAACACACACATACTTGCACGCTCACAGGAATATATATATATATATATTCTTTTATTCTTTTTATTCTTTTATATGCTTCAGTCCAATGACTCTGGTCATGCTGGAGCACCGCCATTGTAAACATCTTTCCACTTTCCACCTTTGTCGGAGCGGCTTTTGGTGAAGGATGGAATTCGATGCTACTACCCTCTTTTGAGCTTCTTGCTTAGATATCGGCTCATCCGGGATCTCGGCGAGCCAGAGGTCAAATTCAAGTTTGAAAACGTCTACATCCACTCCATGGAGGCTCCTCAGATGCTTCGGCAGACAGTTAAACAACTGTGAGCCCTTGAAACCCAAGCTATTGCAGTACATCGTCCTTGCCCGAGATGAAGCAGTCGGCACAGTGGGGACAGCACAGTAACAACCTGTTCGTGGTCTGGTATAGCTCTTTATTCCAAAGTTTGGTACCAGTCCTTCCAGTATCTTACATATAAGTTAATTTAAGCTAAGTTAATTTTTTGGCTCAAAAAGCATAAAGCAAGGCCATGTAGGGGGACATGGAGTTATGTACAGGGTGGTGTTCACGCAAAGAGTTCAGGCCATTTCTGGTCAAGAGAGACTTTGAACCGAGCGGTCGTCGGCATCTTCACTATCCCGTCCGGCAGCTTATTCCACGGATCCGCAACCCGGACGGAGAAAGCCCCTCTCCTTCGATTGAGATGAAATCGTCGCAGATAGAGCTTTTCGGAGTGACCCCGCAGTCGACGCACTGGAGCAGGAGTGAAGAACAGCTCTTTCGAGAGGTTACACTTTCCGCTTATGATGTCGTGAGCAAGAATGAGATCACCACGGTGTCGTCATTTTTCTAGAGAATAAAGGTCGAGCGTCTTCAGCCTTTCTTCATAAGACAAATGCTTGAGACCAAGAACCATGCGGGTACGAGGGGTGTTCAATAAGTAATGCCCCTGACTCACTTCCCATAGCAGTAGAGCAACGACACTTGGCACAGTTATTAGTCTTTTCTTACATAGGAACTACACAGAGTTATGCATTTCTCCCATCGTTTGATACAGCTCTGGAGACCGTTTTTGTAGAAGACCCCAGCTTGGTCCTCCAACCACGACGTGACTTCAGAAATCAAGGCTGCATCATCTGGGAAACGCTTTCCTTTCGAAATCAACTTCATGGCTGGAAAGAGGTGAAAATCAGAGGGTGCAAGGTGGGGAGTTCATAGCTGCACGCCTGTGCTTCTGATCTGCATACCTATCCCGCCTTCGTTCCTGGGAATAGAATCGCAGCTCTTTCAACCTGTCCCAGTAGCTCCAATCGTTCCATTGATGTAATATTCTTTGTGTAATGTCGTTGGACTGCTTCAAGCTCTGCTATCCTCCTTGTAGAATAAGGTATAAGGTGACCATAGCTGAGAGCAGTAGTCCAGTCGGCTGATGCACATACCATTAATAACTATAGACGTAGGCATATGTCTGAATACACATTTGTCCGTGTATGTATATGTATATATGAGTACATATATATTTGTATGTGTGTGTGTGGTGTGTGTGTGTGTGTGTGTACACATATGTCAGAATGAGGAGGTCAACACACTTTCCGCATCTCGGTATTCTTTCTGAAACAAATTTAAAATTTTCAATTTTTAATCCGCCTGTAGAAAACGGTTACTTTTTCATGATGTAATCGGATTATGCATCAATAAAAAAAAGTGTCTGAAACAGCTGTAATAAACCTTAACCTCTCTGTATTCTTTCCTTTTGTATATACATATGTGTACACACACACACACACACACATATATATATGTATATATATATATATATATATATATACACATGCATACATATGTATGTATATGTGCTTGTGTGTATGAGTGTGTGTGTGTGTGCCGTTTATTGTTTACTTGTTTCAGTCATTGGACTGCAGCCAAGTACTTGTTTTTTAAGCCGCTTACATATTCTATCGTCTCTTTTGCCGAACCGTTAGGAATGCGTGAAGGTAACCATGTCAACACTGGTTCTCAAGCGGTGAAGGAGCATACACACACACACATACACACACACACACACACACACACACACACACACACACACACACACACACACACAGAGTAAATTCAAAAAAAGAAGAACAAACACAAAAAGACAACAACGCAGTATTAGCAGACGCTTAGGGAGGGAAAGAAAGATGCTTTTAACGTTTCGAGCAACGCTCTTCTTCAGAAGCAGAGGAAAGTCCAATAGAAAGGAAAACGGATGAAGAAAATCGCCAACGATTCACATGTAGTTACAATATATAGATTGGGTTCGGAAGAAAGAAATTTCGATTTTTTATTGTGAAATAAAAGTCTTTTTTTTTCATACAATGAAAGAACATTAACTAATTATATATTTTCATTTTATTCGATTACTTTTTCCCATATTTCTGTCAACTTCATGATTTCACGCTCATTGAACTTCTGGTCCTTATCAGCCAAAAACTGAAGCAAGTGCGATTTTCAGGTCATTATCATCATTAAAAGTTTCACCATTTAAAGGATTTTGCAAATTTAGAAATAAACGGTAAACTGATGGTGCAAGGTCATGGCTATATGGTGGATGTGGCATCACCTCCCAACCAAGCTCCAGTAATTTTTCAGGAGTTATCAAAGAGGCGTGTGCTCTAGTGTTGTCATGGTGGAATACGATTCCTTTACAATTTAGCCATTCTGACCGTTTTTCTTTGATTGCTTCCTCCAGTTTCATTAGTTGTTGACAGTAAACATCTGAATTGAGCGTTTGGTTCCTTGGAAGCAGCTCAAAATACACAACACCTTTGTAATCCTACCAAACTGTCAGAGTGACCTTTTTTTTTTTGATGCAGTTCAGCTTTCGATGTGTTTTGTGCTGGTTCATTACGCTTGGACCAACATCGTTTTCGATTGATATTATTGTAGACAATCCATTTTTCATCACCAGTAATGATACGTTTAAAAAAAAAAAAACTCGTTTTATCGCGTTTGAAATGCATATCGCAAGTATTGATTCGTTGTTTTAAGTCAATCTCTTTTAATTTATGTGGAACCCAAATATCGAGCTTCTTAATGAGTTCAAGACATATTAAATGATTTTCAATGGTTGTGTGTGATACATTTAACAGCTCTGCAATCCCTCGCACAGTTGTATGACAATCAGATTCAATTATAGCTTTGATTCGGTCATCATCAACTTCAGTAGTTCAACCAGAACGTTGGCCATTTTTGAGTGAAAAATCTTCAGAACGGAATTTTTAAAACCATTTCTGACATGTGCGTTCTATTAAGCAATCAGCACTATAAACTTGACATATCTCTTTGTGAGCCTCAGTAGCTTTCTTGCCTTTAAGAAAATGAAAAAGCAAAATAGGGCGAAAATGTTCGTTTTTGCACTCCATGTTAAAGTTGACACTGAACTAACAATTGTAAACAAAATTGCGCGCAATTTGCTTCTAAAGTAAGCTAAAGGTAATGGCTATCAAATGTCAAATGGAAAAAAAATCATAACATTGACAAAAATCATAAAAAAAATCGTAAGTCTAAATTTTTTCCAAAAACTGAGATTACTTTCTTGCCAACCCAATATATAAATATCTAGCGAAAGCAGCGGAGTGATTCAAAACCGAGAGTTTTACTTTTCCAGTTTACATCACTATACATAAATATGTACATACATACACACATATCTATGTATTTATATATATTTGTATAAATATATATATATATATATATATATAGACATACATTTATATGAATACATATACTTATATCTATAGACATACACATATTTACATATATATTTATATACATATAAATAAATATATATTCATATATATTTATATGTATATATAATATATATATATATATATGTATATATATATATATATATAGTGTACTGTTCTGTGGTGGTAAGTGTTGTGTGTGTGTGTGTGTGTGTATAAGTTCGTATACATGTGTGTGTAAAAGTGTTATGTATGTACATCTTCATGTGTACATGCCTATATTTGTGTGTATGTCCACACACACACGCACGCATGTACACACATGTACACACACACACACACACACACACACACACCTGTATTAAGAGCAGACAACGGGTGTGCGTGTAATTTCTGATAGACTATTCCATCGATTTCCTCATTGCATTCTGCTTTGTTAAAAGTCGACTTTCAAAAGAAGCAGAATCCACTTGTTTTTTTTCTCAATTTTCTGTTTTTTTTATTAACCTGAAATGAGAGACAAGCGACGAAGATTGAGCCAGAGAAAGAAAGAGAGAAAGAAATATAAAAGACAAAAGCTAAAAAAGAATGGCATCAGAGAAATTATTTGCTGTTATTTTTGCCATTTTTTTTCGATACAGCAGAGAGAGATTGACGATGTGAATCTAATATTTCATATATAATATTTCTTTAACATATATCACCTGCTACATTGTGTTGCAGCCGACGTTCACGTTAATACACACCACACACACACACAGACTTTTACATGTATATATTCGCAGGTATATACATACATATACGTGTATCGATCTATCCATCCGTCTATCTGTTTGTCTGTCTATCTGGCTGTCTATCTATCTGTCTGGCTGGCTGGCTGTCTATCTGTCTGTCTGTCTGTCTCCCCCTCTGTGTCTCAGTCTATCTATCTATCTATCTATCTATCTATCTATCTATCTATCTATCTATCTATCTATCTATCTATCTATCTATCTATCTATCTGTCTGTCTGTCTGTCTGTCTGTCTGTCTATTTGTCTGTCTGTCTGTCTGTTTATTTATCTGTCTGTCTGTCTGTCTGTCTGTCTATCTATTTATCTGTCTGTCTGTCTGTCTGTCTGTCTGTCCGTCTGTCTGTCCCCCTCTCTCTCTCTCTTCATATAGGTATATATTTACAAACATCTATACCTACATATTTTTGCATTTCTGTGTAAGCATATAAATGTGTACATATTTATATACACACAAACAGTTTTGCACATGTGTACATGTATATATATACTGTAGACATATATGTATGTATTTTATGTGCACGTATATACAGTTACGTCGATATGTGTTCATGTACGAACACACACACATGATTATCCACACACTGGAATGGTACACATTTACATACGTGAATATAGTTATGTATATATATGTCCATGTACACACACACACACACACACACGTGAATGTATGTATGTATGTATGTATGTGTGTGTATGTGTATATATATATATATATATATATATAAACAACGAGAAAAATGTGTGTATTATATATTATATATATATATATATTAACAACGAGAAAAATGTGTATATATATAAATATATATATATATATCTGTAAATGTAATATGTGACAATTATTCAGTAGCCATGATAAAACTCCGAGTTTTGGATGTCTCGGAGTTTTATCATGGCTACCGAATAATTGTCACATATTACATTTACAGATATATATATATATATACGTGTTTATATATTTACACATTTTTCTCGTTGTTTACGGAGTTCACGCATTTCATGTTATTTGTATTGTTGACGACGTCTCGTATATGCATATTTTTCTCTCTCCTTGTTTCTTTCTGTGTATCTTTCTGTTGAAGAGCGTAGGCTCGAAACGTAAAAGACTTGTTTTATTTATATTCCTGAGCGCCATACTAATTCAATTGCTTGTTTGTACTCCACCTGCCTTCGTCTTTTGTCTATTTTCATAAAGCTTCCCGTTATATATATATATATATATATATATATATATATATATCGCCATGTTGATTCGTTAGCTACTGCACGCATTTTTTTTCTCTCCTTCTTTCTGTGTTTTTCTCTCTCTGTGTATCTTTCTGTTGAAGAGCGTAGGCTCGAAACGTTAAAGACTTGTTTTATTTATATTTCCTGAGCGCCATACTAATACAATTGTTCGTTTGTTTTCCACCTGCCTTCGTCTTTTGTTTATTTTCATAAAGCTTCCCGTTAATATATATATATATATATATATATAATTGATTATCCGCACACACACTGGTAGCGTTTAAGGCGATTTACTCAACCCCTCGTAGTTGAAACGTTTTCGTGTTCTAGTAATAAAAAATTAAAAAATTATCCCACCACCACCACCACCACCACCACACCAAAAAGTAGACCGCCCCCCCCCCCTCCAAAAAAAACAACAAAGAAAAACACAACCTTGTGTTTATTACTCCACAGATCATACCAAAGTTTAAAAAGCCGTAGTAAAGGGGGGAAAGAACAGACTGTATACGCTGATATTTGATTTACCTAACGACAGTCCTCATTAAACACAGCAAAAGATCAGATGAAAAAAAACAAACAAAACAAAAAACATAATCGTTTAAATATTTCTGAAAAAACACAACTCATATTTTAAGTTGTAAGAATAGATGTGTAATAACTGCGTAAGAGTGAAGCGTAAAATCTTTATATATAAAAGTAAGGTTGTGTGTCTGTCTCCTACGATTTAGATTCCTAACTACTCCCACATTTTGCGGTGCAGTTTAACCGAAAAAACCGGGTATCTTATAGTCGGGATTCATATCGAGCCCTTCTGGGTATTAGCGCGCGTCTACGATGAGTCTACGATTTAAAAAAAAATTTACCATAATTTTTTTCCATTTTAATGCATTTTTTTCGCTATTATATAAGGGAAGTAACTCTCTAAAAATGTCTACGATGAGTCAACGATTTAAAAAAAAATTTACCATAATTTTTTTTCCATTTTTAATGCATTTTTTTGCTATTTTTTGGCTATAACTCTCTAAAAATGCTTATATAGTTATTTCCCTTACAAACCCGAGCAACGCCGGGCGATACTGCTAGTACTTATATAAAACGGGAAGAGCCTTCCGCATTCAGCAACGAGGGTTTTGAGACTTAATTGTTACTTAAGTATTGTTATGAATGTGACTAGGGGACGCGAATTGGCTATCACCGTCGTCTGCGTTTCAGCAGATTTATGATCAAAAACAGTTTCCATACTTCGTTCTCACTCACCTCTCACTCACATTCGCTCCCTCTCTCACTCTTTAGTTTGTGCGATGTTTTTTCCTTCTTGTTTCTTTTCTTTTCTTTTCTTTTTTTTTACTCCCTGTCAGAGGGAAGAGTATGATCTAATGAAGATTTAGTTTATCAATGTTATAGCAGGTCGAGCGGCAGTCAATCGCATAGACACGTTAGCGGAACATAATTATCAGTAATTTCACACCAGTGAATCCTAAACCCAAGTCTTTGCTGACAAAACAACAACAACAACAACAACAACAACAATCCTTTTTACTAACGGTACAAGGCCTGAAATCTGTGGGACTAGTGGATTGCATCGACCCCAGTGCTTCACAAACTCAACGAAATACAGCTAAGCATTTTGCCCGGCGCGCTAACAATTCTGCCAGCTCGCCGCCTTAATAATAATAATAATAATAATAATAATAATAATAATAACAATGATAATGATAGTGATCATAATAATAATAATAATAATAATAATAATAATGATAATAATGATAATGATAGTGATCATAATAATAATAATAATAATGATAATGATAGTGATCATAATAATGATAATAATAATAATGATAATGATCATAATAATAATAATAATAATGATAGTCCTTTCTATTATAGGCACAAGGACTGAAATTTGTGGGGAGTGGTCTTAGTCGATTGCGTCGACCCCAGTACTTTACTGGTACTTAATTTATCAACCCCGAAAGGATGAGAGGCAAAGTCGACCTCAGCGGAATTTCGACTCAGAACATAGCAGCAGACGAATCACTGCTAAGCATTTCACCCAGCGTGTTAACAACAACAACAACAACAACAACAATAATAATAATAATAAATGCCCTGATGCAGCACCAGACAGTGGCTCTCATGGCTTCTAATCTTAACTGATTGGAAGTGTTATCATGTATATTGTTTTGTCTTGGTATAAAAGATGGGCTTCAGCAAATATTCTACTCAGTACCACAGATTTGCTTGTCAGTTGTTTGACCTTAACCACTTGAGCATATCCCTTAGTGGTTGACGATATGTGCATCTCTGATCATGAGCAGAAGCAGAGGGAGAGCATCATAGCCATGTGTTGAGAGGGATTCTTTGGGGTTTGAATAATTCACCTCTGGAGACATAGGTGTTTCGTTCAAAGATCCTTAAACAACCCTTATTCGGGGACCTTTTGGGCAGGATGGGTTACTCAACCAGAAGAAAATTCTAACTGGGCCCCACCTGCAAGGTCATGCGCTGTTTATCTTGATATGAGATCACCATGTCGCG